>NW_015091129.1:888719-961587 GCF_001431845.1 Calidris pugnax | reverse complement strand
GCTGGGGGGAAGGTTGCGCCGCCGGGAAGCGGGAGCGAACCGGGAACGGGAGGGTTCAACTCCCCGCCGAGACGCGGCGAGAGGAGGCGGGGAAGCGGGGTGAGCGGGGTCGGGCCCGGTGAGCGTCCTGGCAGAGCCCCACCGGGGAAAGAGGGGCTCCGGAAGGGCTGGGGAGCCACCTTTCAGGTGACAAAGGAGCTGCGGGGTGCCCTAGGTCAGTGCCACCAGCCTGAGCACCTAAAGCTGGGCTTGGGAGGTGGGGGAAGCGGAGCAGGTCTGAGGTGGGTGGTGTCGGCCTGTTTGACGGTATCTCGAGTTCACCTGCTTAGGAAAAGGGCAGAAGGTGGAGTCTTTTTATTTGTGGTGTTAGGCCTACAGCATGGATTGCGTGATTTGTCAGATTTCTCTAGGTGTGTCATGGTTTTTTTACCGACTCCCTTGGCTGGGGGATGTGTGTGTGTATTGCAGTAAGGGTGAAGCTGTTTTGCAGGCCCCAAAGGAGACTGTTTGCACCTGGATTATATAAATAAGGCATAAATAATATAGCTGTTTATAACCGGAAAATTAGATCCCATGACCACCAGCCAGCAAGCACATGAGTTTTGCTTGTTTACTTTCTCCTGCTCTTGGCTTACTTTGATCCCAGCAATTCTGTTTAACTAGACAAAGGCAGCTGTCAGTTGCAGTCGTCATACTAGTGGAACGTAAGTTTACTACTTGCAGTGTGGGATTTCTTAATTAAAGGAAGCATTTCTCTGTACACGGTAATTAATTCACTTTTGGCGTTTTTGACTTCTCAATGTCAGTGGTGTTTTTGACTTCTAAATGTTCTGGAATAGGAAGACAGCAATGTAGAGATTATACTGAAATGTCTCCAGGTGCCACGTACAGTGCTTCTACTAAACTTAAATTTTGGGAGGACAAATGCAATATTCTTGCGTGTCCTCAATTTGTAGTAGATTGCTTGATTACTCTGTTCCACTTTTACTGCCTTTGGGAATCAAGGATTTGGTTGCTGTTCAGTTTTCCTACTGACCTTGCTTTGCAGAGGTTAACTAGCAGTGAAGGTGAAGTATTTTTATTCCTAACTTCTGTAGTTCATGGCAGAGAGTTAGCATTGTCTGCTGGAGTCTCAGAGGTCTTGGTATAACTTTATTAAGACAAAGGATTTAAAAGGATTTAAGTGTTTGGTTTTAGTGTTGTTGTTGTTTGGTTTTTTTGTCATGGGTAGGGTGTGTAATAGAACGTATTCAAGAGTTTGAAGTTGTTAATTTTATTTCTTTTGGAAGAGTAAGATCTAGTCTAAACTTATTTCAGAGATATTCTTTTGCTTCTCTGTTGAAGGGTCCATTACACACACGTTGTTGCCAGTTAGTGTCAGGTTTCATACAAGATTTAAGCCCTGATCAAGGCCTTGTTTTAGAAACTCCTTCTAAAGATAGGAGTACAGACTTCAGATGGCTGCAGCCAGTGCTTCGGGGAATTTTATTGTTTGTTTGACAAATGTATTGTGAGAGTAGGAACTGCTAGTAGTGGAATTAGCAGTAAAATGATGCAAGATCAGCATTACCGGAAAAGTGGGGCTATTCTGTTGGAGTTGGGGAAAAAATAAGCTATGTTGTTTGCCAGAACTGTTTGGTAGAGATGAACTTGATCTTGCTTATTTTGCCAGATCCCTGTTAGTGCTCAGAGGTTGGTAATAAGGGCCTTTTTTGGCTGTCAGATTGAATTTGGTCATTGCCTTCACGTTCAGCTTGGTTCCAGTGACGTCACTTCTCAGTATTTATATGATGATACTTTTTATTCTCCTAAAGGTTCATAATGATGTTACTTAGCAATACAATTGCAGTATTGAATGGTATATTAACATCCATATAAGCCTCTTTAAGAATGCTGACATCACTTTTGGGGGGGTAGGGTGAGCAGACATACGTTAATTTTATAACCCCGTAATTGATTTTGGTGACATGCCAGTTCCTAATGCAGTTCTTGGTTTTATTTACAGCATTGAGATGACTCAGGAGACAAACCAGACCCCAGGGCCCATGCTGTGTAGTACAGGATGTGGATTTTATGGAAATCCTAGGACAAATGGGATGTGTTCTGTTTGCTACAAAGAGCATCTTCAGCGACAGCAGAATAGTGGTAGAATAAGCCCAATGGGTAAGGGTGTGTGATTGTTTTGGTTTGGTTTTTTTTTATTATTTTTTTAAAAATAAAACATACTAAAGATGACAAGGAATCCTAGAAGATTTTTCAGGAGAACTTCTGAAAGCCCTGTACTAAAACAATATCAAAGAGGATGCTACTTTAAATCACAGTAAAGATAAAAATACATTTCTGTGTAATGTGTTCTGGCTTGCTTGGCATTCAGCCATAACTTGCTTTCCCACTTAGCCTCCTCTGTTAGCATGTTCTTATACAATCTCTTACTTTGCTTATTAACAGTATGGCCTGTCTTTAAGTAGGATTTAATAAGCAGTAGGAGTGAAGATTGTGTGCAGACAGTTCATAGCTGTATACAAGACTATTTGACTAGCATATATTCTACAATTTGTTCATAACTAACTTGTGAAATTCTTGCTATATAGGAACAGCCAGTGGTTCAAACAGTCCTACCTCAGACTCTGCATCTGTACAGAGAGCAGACACTAGCTTAAACAACTGTGAAGGTGCTGCTGGCAGCACATCTGAAAAATCAAGGTAAGGTGAAGGTATTACATTGGGGTCTGAATGAGCTGTGAACGTGCAGCGAATTGAAGGCCTGCAGCAAGCCTGCCCTGTTGCAGTAAGTTTCTGCACAGGAAAAAGGGGCAGTCTGCCTGACAGTCCTTTATGAATCTGATTAAAATATTTGCTCCTGGACTCCTACGCTTAAAGGGATGGTTTTCATTTATCTGGAGAAATATTTGCTTCAGGTTTGCCTGTTTTCTTCAAGGGAAACTAAAATAAGAGTGAAAAAAAATGTGTTTTGAAGGTAGTAGAAGCAGAGGTCAGCAATGTGTATCAGTAGTGACTAAATAGGCAGTTTATTAATAGCTCTGGACAGTTTAAGCTTTTATTATGAATGCAAAACTAAAGCAAATTATGTGTTTCACTGTACTTAAACAGAAATGTGCCTGTTGCCGCTTTGCCTGTAACGCAGCAAATGACAGAAATGAGCATTTCAAGAGACGAAAAAGTAACGCCGAAAACAGAGACTGAGCCAGGTATGTTGGCAGAGTAACACTGGGTACAACTAGTGACTTAATGGAAGCTGACAGTTGGGTTACTTTTAAGTAGGCATCTTGTGTTGTGGTGCTGGTCTTGAGGAACCAGTAAGATGACTGCCAAGGGTGCTTTTTGAGTAATCTCTTGTCAGAATCAAGAAAAAGCACTAGTACCACAATGCAGTTCTAAGATGCATGTTCAATGTTAGTAAGAAAGTTGACACCCCTGAGGGTGGTTTTGCCTCCCAAACCTTCATTTTTAAAAGTAAGGTACACTAAAATTGCATGTGGGCAAGGTGTTCAGTTTTGCAGTCAAACTGTTGAGATTTCTGTCTATTATCTAGCAATACAATTCCTGCTGACTCATGGCAGTTGAAATGGCTTTGTTGCATTTGGAGAATGGAGTTCCTAATAAATTCCATCCTGCAGAGGAGTGAGGCTGCGGGGGGAGGAAATTTGTTGTTTAAAAATACTAACAAAAGTTGTTTAGCATTCTTGAACTAATTGAGTAATAAACTACTACTTGGAGAGAGACCGGGAAGGGCAACTTTCTTACATACAACTAGTGAGTGATTGAATTCATATTAATTTGTTCAAATGGATATCTTAACACCCTTATTCTGTACTTAAGCATATTCACACTTTTAAAAATAAATTTAACAGTTCTGAAACAGTCTTAAAACACTAAAAGCTGATGTTTAGTAGGAAGCCTGTTTACTCAAGTTGAAGATAAAATTCATGTTTTCAGTTTTGAAGTCAGTTGCAGAATTCAAGAACATGCTACTCAGTAGTATATAAAAGTGATTTTTATCTAGGTATATCTTTGCCAGCAAAGACTGCTCTAAGGCCTAGTATTTAATTGCCCAGTATTTGTACAGAGGGTTTTGCTATTTGCAGTAGGTCATGCAAGTCAAGATTATGTGACATGAACTAAAGTACAGTTATAAAGTATATTGGGGCTTTTTTAATGTGTGGACTCAGAGGAGATTTTTGCAAGTATTAACTTCTTTGTAACTGTTTTCATCTGAAGAGGCTTTCTGTATGTAGCTAAGAAATAATTTAGACTTTGCTACAGTATTTAGAAACCCATCTTGCCTTGGTATGAATGCCTACCTGAAATGTGGCAAGCAGGAAAGAGGAATACGCAAAATGGTAGCAGTGGTGAAGTCATAGGTGATTTTACTCTTGTTAGAATTGCCGGTATGAGTTTGTCGTTTTGCAAGGTGTAAAGGATGATCTTCAGTTACTGTTGACATAGTACCTGAAAAAGAGGTAATGTGGGTTAACTGTATAAATAGTGTCACATAGCATTTTATTGATTGGAATAGGGGAAAAAATCCAAAAGCAGCTCAAGATACTTATATGTTGTTGTAAATAATCTCGCAGGTTGAAACCAGTAAAAGCTGTCACAAGCTTCTGTAAAGATCACTGGAAAAACTGCCAGAGAGCTTAAATGTCTCTGGAAAGAACTTGTGGAACAAAACTGCCTTCCTAAGTACTTATCTGTAAATTCATGAGACAGCCTCAGCTGTAATGCCCAAGTTCCCTTTTAAGCATTATGGTTTGGCACAGATTGTAGACAACATAGTATAGTGTCCTTTTATACTGTTCTTGGGGTTTGTTGGACGTATGAAATACTCAGTGCATTGGCAGTCTTCAGTGGTACATTGATCTCTGTCTTACAGGCAAGAGAAGCTGGCCTAAACAGGCATAAAAATGCCTGTTGTGTCTGGACTAGTTGCATTTTTCTTCTCTTCCTTTTTCCAGCAGCATCCTATATGTGCTGGTCTGTCCTCTCAAGGAGCAACTGCAATAATAGTAAATAATTCACATTGCCTCATAACAACAAAGCTAATACTTTCTATGAGATAATGCCACACTCATGGAGTTGTTAGTGAAAACACAGCCTAGTTGTAAGCACAGTCTGACCCTAGCAACTGAATTTCGTAACCATCTGTCAGATGGTTATGAGCAGGTAATGAACAAACAATATAGCCTTCAAGCAAAGTAGCTTGCTCTCCTTTTACTGTCTTTAACAGTATGAAGTCACATTCTTTTCTGCCAGATTTTCATTAGCAAATGAAACTTCGGATATTTCCCTTAGAAGCCAGACAGTTAAAAATAGAATTACGTCTGGTCAACTGATTTTTTTAATATTTTTTTTTAGCAGGCTGTAGTATAAAATTGTACTTGTTTGCTATTGGAATTGAAGGAGCTGATTGGGGAAGATGGTGAAGTTGAGAACGTAGCTTAACAGGCTTATTTTTCTTGGGTTTGGGGTGTGGTTATTTTTTTTTCCTTTGCACAGGTTGAGTTGCAGCCTGGATTCTCATTCAGAACAAATCTAGTGCGAAGACAATTTTATCTTAACTTTGAAGGAAGAAAGGCATGATGGATGTAACTGACGTAGTTGGGTGTAATTTTGATGTCTAAAGTACTTGTGTTTTCTTGTGATTTGTAATTTCTTAGTTCTTAGTTGTTTGTTGCAATTTCATAATTGAGCAGTGGCATGTGTTCAGTTATGTATCTGAACTGGTCATAAGTCAGAGAAATCTAAAGGCTTTTATGTCCAAACTCAAATTTATTAGCGGGTGCCACTTACAAAATACTTTTAATAGAATTTTTATAAGCTTTTATGCTTCTTTTTAAGTATTGAATTCTAATACAGTCTTCACCAAAGTCAGACTATACCCAAAACATTCTAGTAATACAACTCATAGTTGCTTTGTTTGCTGTGCTGAGTTGCAGGAATTAAATGCAAAACCTAGTGAGCTCCTTTTGTTTCCTGAGGTTGCTCTGATAGAGTAACACATCTACCAAGTTGGTGAGTGGAGCCCTTCCTTAACAAATGTGGGGGTGTTCTTAGCAAGTATTTGAATGGAAATAAAAGAGCCATGCAAGAAAGAGAATTGAGTTACATAGTAACCACTAAAAGTAAACTGCTTAGAAAACAAATTCATTTACTCATATTACAGCATATGTTTAGTATTTTGTTCCACTTTTGTAGGTCATTACCTTGCTGAATGATGAGTCTCCAGTCAGGTCTGTCAGTGTTTCCAGACATAGTTAGTATCAGCAGGTATATCAGAGGCTTGGATTGGTGCGTTGTTGTTTTGTTGTTGTTGTTGGTTGGGTGTGGCTGTTTTGGGTTTGGTTTTTGGTTTTGTTTTTTTTTTTTTACCCAGTAATAGCTCTGTTTTAGGGAGTAGTCTGCTTAGCTATCATTTTGTGAAGACACAGCTACAGAGAAGCAGTGTTTATAAAGAAAGTGAACGAAAAATTGAACTGATTGTGGTCTTGTGTAAATTACTTATTTTTAAAAATACCCCAAATACTGTTAACTTGCTGCATAATTCCATGTGCATAGTAGCTCACCCTTTCTGTTCCTTAATGAGCTTCAGAAGACAGCAGGTAATTGTGGCTGGCTCACTTGTCTGTTGGCTTTCTACTAAGCCACTATGATTAGGGTTTTTTGACAGTTCTCCTTCATTCAGTTCAAGACCTGTTACGGATTCTCCTCACTTACATTGTAGATAGAACCGGTGTGTTTTATCTGTGATGTGTACAGTGTGTTGCAGGTAATATTGTGAGGAAGATGACAAATAGACAGCTAGTTTATGAGATATGGTAGTCTCAAGATGGTAACTACGTGATATTCCTTAGACCTTCTTCTAAAGAGTGTCTTGTTAATTCTGGTGGTTTTTTTCACACATGGCTATAATATTTTAACTATGTGTCTATCTGTAGACAGTTCTTTTGTGGCTAGTTGGTAAAATTGTCTAAGAACTGTCTTGTGTTGAAAATAATTAGCTCATCTTCATGTTTCCCATGTCTGCTGTAGCTTCAGTAGATGCCCCTAATTGAAACAATTCTGAAATGGAACCAGTAGTCTCTTCTAAGCCCTGGAGCTGTTCACTTTGGAAAATAAGACTGGGGACCCAACTGTTGTCAGGAGATATTAGTTGTTTAGCTTTAGTAAGTTTTAATTAGACTAAATTACTTAGGATTATCATATGGTGGGATTTATGCTGGTTGCTTAGCTTTTCTTAGCACGAGTAACTAGATTTGCAGAAGCCTTCAGGCCACTGTGGAGTGCGATGCTGTGTTCAGTCTTTTAGTATGAGCAAAATGTCAATGTGCTGATGTTTTGGTGGTGTTTTCCCCAAGTCTGGTTCAGTTCCTGATGTTCTGCCAGCAAGAGCGCAGGCACACAAGAAGGGTAAACCAGAAGATAAAGAGGCTACAACCTTCAGCAGAGACTGCAAATCAACAAGATCAGAGCAGTCTAATCTGCATGGACACAGGAAAAAAAAATCCAGTACGGTTTTAGAAGATCCCAGATGAAAAATTACCATTGGACTAAAAGATGCGCAAACAGCATGTGAGGGGTGGCTGTACAGATCGCAAGGGTCTAACTGCCCACAGATTGCTTTGTTTGAGATTCCTCCCTTTTTGGAGGCACCCAGCTTGGGCTGACCCTGCTGATGTACCTGCTTTGTTTGAGATTCCTCCCTTTTTGGAGGCACCCAGCTTGGGCTGACCCTGCTGATGTACCTTTCAAATAATTTACTTATTTTTATAAAACCTGACATCTGAGACTCTGCTGTGGAAAACCTAGGGTTGAGCTTGAAGGAGGGAGCACACCCAGGAGTGTGAGGAGTCGCAAGTGGCAGCCGTTGGCTCACTGGGGTCACCTGCTGCAAAGGGATCCTGGTCTGAGCAGTGGAAGACTTGAGTGGTGTGTGTGCGACTCCTTGAATGGTGTGTCAGGCAGCACCTTCTCCTTTAACACTGTTGTTTTGTTTTAATAGTGGTATGTCACAGGTGTCAAGTCTTCATAGTGACCAAATTAAGCCATATTTCTGTGTGATACTGAAACAGGTATCTTTACATTGTATTAATGAACCAGTGAAGGTATTCAATATGCCTGTTAGGAGCTGGGCGTGTGGGAGATGAGTTGCATGCTGCAGAACATTCCTGTTCCCTGTCTTTGGCATTAAATTAAACACGATAGAAGTTTATTCTGTAGACTTTCATCATGGACATCTGGGTTGGCATAGCAATTGCAGTTCCTGAAGAATAAAGTATTTAGGCTCAGGAAGCTTTATAAAGCATAATAAGAACTGTCCATCTTTTGCAACTAAAATTTTACATACAAGTCCATTGCTTTAATCTGCCGTATAAGCACTGCAGGGTCTCTAGTACAATCTTTCTGTTCTGGTACTGCAGAAGTGCAGTCTTAGGTCTTTCTGATTACTTTTGAGTTTGTCTTTTTTTCTTGTTTTAATTTTTTCCAGTTCTTCCATGGTGAGGGTTGAGTGTTATCTTCATCAAGTCAGAATGCTTAAATCAACGTTATTTTTTTTTTATGCTTTCAAGACTTTGCTCCACTGATATGTTTACCACTGACTAGTACTGTGAAAGTCATGCTGTTTGGATCTTATTTTGGTTAATTTTTGTTTAGTCAGAGAAGCTTCTAAAAACTTCTTGGTGTTATTTCAGTAGCCTTTTCTGGTTCCTCTTGTTATGGAAAGGGTTAAAAAGTAATACTGCTGTATTTTGATCAGGTTTTGTTCAACTGAAACACTGGAACCATTCCTTTCCATTGTGAAATCTCAGTGGGAAAACACCTACGGTAGGCAGGCTCTTTTGTAGCAGCAATACTGGTTTATATAGGGAAAACTACTGTCAGTTCTGAAAATCCTGTTCTTAGAGCAGTTTTTAATTCTGAGTGGCAGTCCCACATAGTCACTGCGGAATAATACTTTTGGGTCTGAGAAGAGCTTAGTTCTCCAGTTTGTAGGACGTTTCTGTGTATAGCTTGAGTAGCTGTCATGGTGTGGCTAACTTCTCTCATCAGTGGCCTTGCTGTTCCGACATACCTTTTGTAAGGATGTGTCTTCTCTTCAGACTACATGTGAAGGAAGATTTCCCAAATTCAGAATGCAATGCCTGTATTTGTGGGGGGGTTTTTCAGGTACTTCTCCAATACTAGAATTATGTTAGTCTTTATCATCTTAGATCAGCAATAGTCTTCCTTGTGGATGATGGTAATGCATTTTACAGTGCCTACAGATAATAATTTCAGTCCAAAATGATAGTTAATAAAGGCCTGCCCAGTTCTGAAAATCTGTTGCTCCTAAGTTTTTTGGCCTTGTAGTAGGAGAACTGATCCGCTAAAATTCAAGTGAAGTAAACCCAATCAGATAACTTTTTGAGCCCAAGGTTGAAAAGGGAAGCGACCAAGGTGATGGAGGGAGAACAGAAACTTGGTTAAGTGATAAAACCTGTACAGGTACCAATAACCACTCAGCATTTCTTCAGTTATTCATTCCATGGGAATCATACAGTAATCATTTAGAGCACTTTGTTTAACACGGTAATTTCTAGCATAACATGAATTTAATATATTGGAGACTGGAATTTTACTTGCCTGGCTGGATTTAGCTTCTGTGCTAAAGGAAGCCTTTTGTGACAAGCGGTTGTCAGGACAGCATTTGATTAATTTATATTTGCTCCTGATATCATGGCAGTACAATTACAGTGCAATTACTACAATTTACAGTATTTTTCATCCAAGCCACAGGGTGATGAAAAAGCATTTTTAGTCTGAGCTTTAAGTAAGGGGCAGGGTAGGCAGCTTTAGCTTTACTTCTGTCTTAGCCATTACTCAGAAGCACATTTATGAAGGTTTAACGTGATAAAAACTCATCATCAGACTTAACTCTGCTGGCATAAAAGAATAGGAAAAGCTTTTATTCGTGGGAAGTTATAAATGACACATTTTAATTTGGATTTAGGGGCCTGTGTCCCATCTTGTCTTGGGACCTTTTAGTGCCCATTACTGCATGTTGTTTTAGTTGTGGTGGAAGGATCCTGTTCAGCATGTGCCTCCATAGTTTCTTAGGATGACTCTCATAATTTTCCAGTTCCCGAGCTGCCAGTTTTCACAGTTTATTCATGCAAAGAAGGAAGTACACCTGTAGTAGTTGGGAGCACTTTCCCTTAGATGGATTTGTTTTGTGGTAGATTGATCTACTAGGCTATCTATTTGCCTTGGTGATTCCTCGGAAGTTGCTGTTGCCACAGTTTCTTCCTTGTTGGCAGTGATAAAGGTTGCTTCTCTTACTGCTTTCGTTTTCTCTTAGTGCATGTTGTGAGTAACTTTAACTATTGAGGTCACTGTTTATTTGCCCCTTCTGCATTTTCTTTTGCATCTGATTGAAACAGCATGGGTGCTCCCAGGGCTTGTACGTATAAGTTGGTTCTGATGCTGATGAAGCTTCCTCCTGGCTAGCTATACACCAAATTGCAAAGTGCGTGAGCATTTCTGGTACCTTTCTTGTCTGCCATGGCATACAATTAGTATTTCACTTTTAAAGAAATGAGCAATCTAAGAAATGCAAAAAGGGTTTGACCATGCTTTTGGGGAGGTCTTTTTTTTTAAGGCCGTAGTTGATGGCTGTTAGCCAAGGTGCATAGTATCCAACAGGTTTACCCTGTGATAACACTGGTTTTTAATGTGGTTTTTGGTCACAGGCTCTCAAATAGATTAAGGGATAGCAAACACTGGTTTCCTTGGATTTAAAGACAAATATAGAGGATCATATCTGTTCATCTAGAAAACGTTAATCATCAAGACAAAGGAATTGTTTTCTCAAAAAAACAAGCAGCAGCAGAAATGACCCCAAAGAGTTCCAACAGAAGTAGTGATTGTGGTACTAGTGCTGTAATAATTTACTCATACCTCAGATTTGGCAAAATAGCATTGACATTGAACTTCCCAAATTTTTTAGGAAAAGGTCTATCCAAGGTAACAAAAATTAAAGGCAGTAAGTGCCTTAGTTAGGCCTATTGCTATTACAACTGTTGCTATAATGTGTAAGTAAAGTATAAGAAAATTTTAGCAACCTTTGTTTCACTGCATGAAATTTTTTGGTGATGAGAACTGAAGGTTCCTTGTTACCTCTGAGAGCTTGTCACTTTTAAATCTTGTTTAGTTTATGAAGTCCTGACTGGGGGCTGTCTTGTTTTACAGTGAATTCTGAGGCTTTCTAGGTATTAGTGGCAATTTTGAACTGGTTTTTAAAATACCTGTGAACAGGTCAATGCAAACATAATTTTAAAAAACAAGTATGAACAGTAAGGAGAAAAACAACCAACATAACTGTTTCTTCATGTCTGGGAAAAAATGCACTTTTCACCGGATACAACACTTACTGATCCAAAAGAATCTCAACTAACAAATCTTATTTTTCTGCATAAAGTTGATTACCAATAAGTTCTAAGCATTTATTCTGGAATGCATTTTGTAGTTTGTTCTGTTTTACAATAGATGTCATCATACAGCTGGGAGAGTTCAGGAAAACTGTACCAGGGGCAGGAGTTAAAGCTGTGTAAAAACACACCTCTCAGCTTTCCTCCCTTTTAGTTTGGAAATAAAGAGGATATAAAAAACCAAGCAAACAAAAAACCCCAAACAACGGTTGTTTGGCTGACTGGAAAAAAAAAAATACTTTTTTAAACAAAATGAACAGATTCACAGAAGTTCAAAAAAGGACAAATTTTTATCCTTCAGATAACTAAAGTTAATTGTAACTGAAGTTTGTCTGAAGGTGTTCATGACAGAGGCAATTAAAAAATGACTCATTTTGACTATACCTACTTGAACGCTAAAGCTGAATACAATGCAAAAATACAGATATCCAGTGTAAATCTGCACTTTGTTCTTAACTGAAAGTGTTGAAAATGTGAGGGCTCTTTTGAAGTTTGTGTGTTTTGTAGCTGTGCTCTGGATCTGTCACAGAATCAGTGGCTTGCTAGCTGCTGTCTTGGTGACCTGTTTCAGGCATCTGACTTCACAAGTGTAGTAGCAACGTAACATAGTATGATAATAGTAACACATGACTGAATTTCATTTGTTTCTAAAATACGTACCTATTAGTTATATTCTGCACAGATATCCCATCTGTTCAGCAACTTTAGCCATGACAATAATGTTATTTTTTAGATTAAATGTTACTTGATCATATGACTTTTGAAAACATTAAATGTGTGCATGGAACTTCTGGACTGCATTCCAAGCCCTTAATACCTGTATACTTCTGTATAGGTGTAACAAATAAGTACTTTATATTTTCTGGCTGGTGGAACTGTGGGGAAAATCTGATTGTCTTGTGTAGACCCAAAAGGGAAGAATAGAGTACCTAAAAATCCCTATTCCTGATTTGCATTTTTGTACAGTAGTCTGTGTAGTACTATAGACATCAAACATGAGGATCTTAATATGGGAATTAGTCCTTAAGGAATACACGCATGCTAGTGAAATCAAGAAAAGGACATTTAACCTTTATTTCCTTTGCTTGCTTTGGCAGTTGTTACTCAACCAAGCCCATCGGTTTCTCAGCCTAGTACGTCGCAGAGTGAAGAGAGGACTCCTGAGCTGCCCAAACCAAAGAAGAACAGATGTTTCATGTGCAGAAAGAAGGTTGGCCTTACAGGTATGAGAACACTTAATCAGTTTTCAACACATCTGTATGATTAGTTGCCTCTTGCTAAATTAAACTTGATGAAATATCTGTACCATTAAACTTAGTTGCTTCTTCAGAATCCAAACAACTTAATACAGCTGTTCATTTTTTTTACTCTGTATGTCAGAGTAGGCGAGCGTACCGCCTTTGTAGTGACTAATCCCTTAATTTACAGCTTGATTAAATACGAAGCTTCCTAATGATGTTGCTTCTTTTTCTATGTACAGGATTTGACTGCCGATGTGGAAACTTATTTTGTGGACTTCACCGATACTCTGACAAGCATAACTGCCCGTATGATTACAAAGCAGAAGCTGCAGCAAAAATCAGGAAAGAGAATCCAGTTGTGGTGGCTGAAAAAATCCAGAGAATATAGGTTAACCTGCTTGTGAACAGACTGACTGACTCTTTGTTTTTAATATATCCTAGGAAAACACAAAAGAGCAGGTGCATGGCCGTTTTCCTCTGTTCTCCAAAGTTTTACTTTTAGTCTTGTCTGTCTTATAATGATATTTCAGAATGTTTGGGTGTTTGTTACAGGCAGAATCGGATAGATACAGCCCTTGAAAATATATATGCCCTCCCCAGAATATAATTGGATGATCAGAAACCTGCATAGGAATTCACATGCACAGAGGACAGACTCTCTAGTTCACGTGTGCCAAACAGATGTATGCTATCTGCATGTTTGCAGCAGATCTGACTTTTCAGATATGTTTGAGATATATAATCTTTGGTTAGTGTTATGTGCCTGTTTTGGAGAAGGATACATCGAAAAGGTTGGCAGTCTATCATTTTAAATGTCATTCTAATTTTAGTTTCCACACTCCATTGTTTTCCAGCAGAGTGTATGTTACGTAGAGGGGTCCACCATCCCAGTAAAATGAATGTTGGTGCCATATTTAAGAAAGTTACTTATCAATTGCACTGAGAAAAGTGGAAAAAATCAGATACGTATGAGAAGAAGACTGTTTTGGAAAAGATTACATTAGCTTTAGAATCATGAAAATGCGAAAAAATTTCTTTACTTTGAGGGTGGCAGAGGACTGGAACAGGCTGCCCAGGGAGGTGGTGGAGTCTCTTTCTCAGGAGACATTCAAAACCCACCTGGATGCATTCCTGTCCATCCTGCTCTAGGTGAACCTGCTTGGGCAAGGGGGTTGGACTTGGTGATCTCTGGAGGTCCCTTCCAATCCCTAACTTTCTGTGTGATTCTGTAAAATCGGTTCCTGAAGGAAATGTCCTGCTAGGAACTTACGAACTGACCTGCAACAGAGTTGTCTGCTTTTCCTTGCATAGCTAAAAATGTCGTGTAGCACAATATTGTAAGATTGGTTTACCAAAAAAAAGTTACATATGTTTTTAGACATACCACATCAGCTCTATCAAGCAATACGTCTGATGGGTAAGTTGCTGAAGTATTAGAACAGTTTATTATTCATATACTACTTAAGTTCTGTGTGTTCTGAGTTCAAAAGAATATTAGGAGTTAATTTTTTCTAGTTTTAAATGTAACAATTGCACTGTTCTGCATGGAAAACCATACCCAACATGGCTGCTGTAGACTTAACTGGTAGCTGGAACCACTCTTGGAGGGCTGCTTTATCATTTTTAATTGTACTTGGGTGTAGGACTAGTGTTCTTGGGTGTATTGCATGGGCTGCATTATCTACAGCATTGTACAATAACAACTCTAGAAAAGGCAGTATACTTCACTGATGCTTGTCTGGTAATATCACTTCTGTGTTATAATGGAAGGGGTTTTGTGATGTATGAAACTTGTGTTTTTTTATATAAACAAGTACAGTTTAGACTAGTGTTGTGGTAATGCCTGTTCTCATCTGTAAATAGTTACGTATTGTACACAAGGCGCTACTCCTGAACTTCCAATTTTTATTGCAGTGTTCAGTCTTAGTTTATACTTCACTATTAAAAGTATCAGGTTTTTGCTTCTAACTTTGTTTTTCTGAGTTATTAGATATGCAAACATGTACAGATAGTTCATATTTATGTATTGCACATAATCATGCTACCCAGCATCTATGCTGTATTGTATTATGTAAATAATAAAAATCATGTACAGAAGGAAATACTTCCTTTTGTGATAGTTCATTGGGTTTAGTTATTACTGTAAACAGAAGGTGACCTTCTAGAGGTTGAGGTGCAAAGATAGTACTAAGTTCTTATTGATGTCATCTTTATCCTTAAGCCTGCCTATGTCCTTATTTCTTATTTGGATATACCAGCTTCTTCTAAGACAATTTCCATAAGCAGCTGGAATGCAGATAACTACTTGATGGCTCAACAGAAATGTCGGCAAACAACAATGTGCTTAAATGGAGCAAAGGAAGGCATTAACAGTCAACTTCAAAGTTGGTTTGCTTTTTTGGTTTGGATTTTTTTGTTTGTTTTGCTTACAAAACTTCTTTCCAGTGTGTCTTTTCTGATAGAGCCAGTACACTGACTATGCCATTCTGTCCACACCTTCACCAGGAGACCTGGACAAAGTTACTGTCAGGGTCAGCATCCAAATACAGATGTTAAATATGCCAGATTTATCCTTCCTGGTGCAAAGGACAAGGACAGAATACACAGCAAAGATTGCTTTGGAGGAAGACGTCTTCACTGCTGGATAATGCATAAAAATTGCTTGTATCAGAAATGGATAATGTGCATCCCACCAGTCAGCTGATACTCGCGTGATAAGTTACTGCTGCAGCCACTGTATATGTTTCCAATAAGGGAACAAAGGCATACTCTGGGACTTCATTTTCCAGGATGGATTTTATGACTTAATCATGGAACTACTCTAAAACACCAAAATTATCATTCTTCTAACTTCTGTGTTAAAGCAAAATCAGCTATTCCACTGCAGCAGAAAATGCTTTTCTCTTTTTTTCCTCTTTTTTTTCTTTTGAACCTGGGAACACCCTGCAACTGGATATTTAGGGAGAATTGTCATTTTTGATACTGTTGTGGCTAGAGTGTTTTAGGACAGGTAATAGTACTGATACTGGTATTTTATGATTATGATGATTGCAATCTTACTGTCTGCTTTTTCATCTGAAAAAAAGGCTTTACTTAAGACTTGTGGAAATAATTTATCTCAGTAGATCTGTGGAGGAAAATACGGAGTGGAAAAATTCCTCATTGTCCTGTGAAATCATGAACTGTGTCATATGTCAATTGTGCACAAGTCGGCTATTAGCCTATACTCAAAAGTAAGTCTAGAAGCTCCCCTTTAATAATTTATAAGTGTCTGTAATCATCCAGGAGCCCTAATTCTGTTCAGGCTCGCTAAAAACTTAAAGAAGGGGAAGGTGGTTTAAAAGGAGCGGGTATTAACAAAGTGTGTGGAGAAGCAGTGATTTAAACTTGGGTGCAAATGCGGTGGCATCTTCCTTGGCAAAGAGTAATAATGTAGGTGCGGCGTCTTTGAGATCCTGCTCCCCACCACCCAACTTGGAGAAGTCCTAAAGTCAATGGTTAATTCCCACAGCACTGTCAGACAGTCAGTTTTAATACAGTGGTATTAAAATGCTTTAAGAAAAAGAGTCCGTCCTCTCCAATATCTAAACACAAGCCATTCATAAAGCTGCTCGTGTCAGTTTAAAGTGACAAACAGCTATGAATAGTATACCCTTCTTTCCAAGAAAGAAACGTGATCACTTCACATGACCCTGATCCTCATTTAACATTCGGCTGTTAGACTGAGATGTGCTTAACTTATGCATAAACACACAATTCTAGGAAGTCTTCCTCTGTCCCAAACAAGCTTACCAGATGATGAGGACTTTTTTTTTAGTTAGGGGACAAAAAGGAACAGACAAACAAATGAGTAAATAACAGCAGCTGGTGACAAAAAACTGTCAGGTAATCTTCAATCTGTGAAATACTTGCCTCGCTGGTGCTATGGCTGCACAGTGTTATGTTCCAGAGCATCCTGTACAAACTCACAGCTGTTACTGTTAAAGCTGAAATTTGGAGTATAGTGATGAGCTTCCTGTGGTGTGTCCAACCTGTTGCTGTAAGGCTGATGAGCTGCCATGTGACATGGTTGATTATGGTGCATAAGGATGCCGTGGGGTCCAGAAGCCCTGACTCTCTTCCTGGTACTCAGCCCTTTGAAAAGGTGCTTCTGATAATCGGTTACTCTGCAATGTATTTTGGAAGGTCATTATTCACAAGTGCAAGGGCACGTCTTGGACACTTGCTTGTGTTTGTTGCCTCTCAGTCACTCAAAGGATCCTTAATAAGGATTTAACTTGTGTATAATGAGTCAAAATGTATGTCAGTTTCTTGGTGTTCCTAGGCAGTTCTACGGCATCACCTGATGGGTATGCTTGAAGGAGGAAATGCACAGCAAATGGAAATCCCTTTGGTTTTGCTATCCAGGTCTGTTAAGTAGCAATGATTCAGTAAGAAAAGGAACTATGCACTCTGTATAGGTGTGTAATTTTTGTGTTTGTTTTATTAGTTTCTCAGCCAGCCAAACAATGAAAATGCATTTTCTCACAAATGACCTATTGTTGACTGCTTTGGTCTTTGTCATAATGAAACACCCAGGAAACTTGATGTACTATTGTCTGATTCAGGAGATGCAAAGGGCTCTGGTAGTACCCCTGAAAGTACCTGGATGCTGCTGGAACTAATAAATTACATCCAAACTGGGGGAACAGTTAGAAAATCTGAGCTGGAAAAATAATGACAGTAGCTACCTGTGGAAATGTTAAAACATAGTCCAGGAGGACAGTTCTTTTTGTGAGTGCAGTGCGCATTAGTTACAACCACAGTCAGGTCAGTATCTAACAGAACAGAGTTTCAAATGCCATTTCACAGTCCTGAGTTACTCCTTAATCTACTGTAAACACTTCAACAGAAGTGTTCAGCTTCAGTCTTTAAATTGCCTATTGGAATAGTAATTTAGTGATGGCCAAAGAAAAAACAGGATTGGGTTGTTGGGGTTTTTTTACTAGACTGCAGAAGATACAGAAACCCTTTCATCAGCACAATGAAGTCAAACCAAGGACCAGATTTCTGACTCGTATAATTCAGCAGAAGAAGCAAGTCTCAGCATGTGGGATGCAAAATAGCAGAGTATCAGCAGCCTGTGATTTAAATGAAATGAAAATAGAGGCGTAAAACTGTTAAAGATGGCAGTACTGAAATAAATGCAGGAATCAACACCCACTGTGGCAACCCGAAACACTGTGGCTTGACTGCTTATTTGTGTAGATACAAATCTGTAGCATTAAAAAAAAAAAAAAGCGTTGATTATTGAAATGACTAGTCACAGATGCCTGAAGAAGCTGTGTCTCGCTCTTGATTTTGTACTAAATGGTAAGATGTAGATGACAGATTCTTTTTTTATTGCTAATTTCATTTCAGTGTGTGTTTCTCTCCATGGCCAGTACTGTAAGAATGTTGGAAGCTGGGTCTCTCATGTGGATGTTACTTTGGGTCAAACCCCCTAAGACACCTGTACCTTTACTAAATCTCCTTGCGGTCCTAGCTTTTTTCTCCCCGTATCTACAACCAGCTAACAGCATTTACTCTCAAGTAGCAGTAAGCCTGGTTATCACAAACTGAGGTTTGTTTCTTTTGGAGAGAAAATAAATAAATATGACCATTTTATCTACTCTTGCCCCTGAGTACAAGCATGCATGTGTCATTAGTCCTGACCCAAGACAGGTGAAGTCTTGCACTTTACTGACCCTCTGGGCACCTGGCTGGGTTGGAGGGTGAAGTGCCTTCCTCTCTGCAGGTGTTTCACAGGAAGTTCACCCACAGCTTGTGCCAAATGAGGGCATTTCCAGAGCCCCCCTCCTCCTCCTGAGTTCCCAATGGGTTGCCTCTAATGCTAAATAACTAACACTGCAGTGTGATGCCATCTTTAATCCATACACAGGCGACGACATCTCAATTATGTTGCTGTGACTGTGAAGCAAATTCTTACTTGCTTTTCCTTTTTCAATTGTGCATGTATTATTTTTAAAATACATATAGGAGGTTGTGTGTGTGTCAAGGAATTTTATATTTGAAATATGAAGTGCCTGAACCTTTTTCATTTTTCTTCCAGTTAGCATTCCATATCTCAAAGGATTCAACTGAACACGAGCCTGATTTTTGCAATGTCATATACTTTAGTTATAAAGTCACCATCTCTTGTAAGACCATCTCAAATATCAGTGTAAGACAACCTTTCCTAATGATAGACCAGAGTCGCTTTTGCTGAATGAACCACCAAAGCTGTGTTGCTCACAAAAAGATGTTTAAATCCAGGGAAAGAGTTAAGAGTCACTGCATAACAGCCAAATGTACTTACCTAGCAGGACTGAAGACACCTTCGCTACCCACCACTTCCTTGCTAAGCTACTTTAAAATGCAGCTGCATCTGAATTGGTTTTACTTTCCTCCAGACCCACAGCCAGCCAGCCTCACCATGATGTGGTTTGCTGTTAGGGAAAAATCAAGTTTTAGAATGCTTTGCTCGGGACGTTTTGTTAGGTTTTTGAGGTTGTTTTGATGGGCCTGTGAGCACCATTGGCAGTAATTCACTTTTAACCTGCTCGTTCATGTGTTTCTAGATTCTTCCTGTAGCATCTTCTGATGGTACAATAATGAAATCAATGTAAATGGAGGCAATGCGACCTAAAGGATAAACTGAAGCCATGGTTCAGTATGGGGCCCTGCTCACAGCAGAGCTTTTCTTTCAGCTTCATTTCCCCACTGCAACCATGGGTATCTCAGTCCCTTTATCCAGTATCTGAAAGGTGTCATAAAATGCTATCTGGGAATATTTAGAGATGTGTACTTGAACTTCTCTTTATTGGTATTATTCTCAGATTTCATTGACAGTAGTCTTTACATGTTGTTAATGTATTTTGTTTGCTGAAAGCATTTTTTTTGTGATGTTTATCTGCTTGTCGGTGTACTTTCTTGTGAGAAAGGTGTTAGAAGCACAATGTGTCTGACAAGCTACTGCATGGCAAACATGTAGGTGGAGAAATCCTCCCTCCAGCTCAGACCTTTCATCTTCAGAAACCTACAGTGCCCCCCTCTAATATTTTTGCCTGATGGGTGATTTTGCAAGACAGGATGAAGTTCCACTGTGAATCTTCACTTGTAGTATCGCCAAGATTGTGGTACAGATCTGAGAAAAAGAAAAGCAATTTAATTCAATGTTCCTCATTCCTGTTGTATCTACTCTTTACCATAGTGCACGTTTAGATTGATATTGTTTAAAACCCACACAGCCTGTCTCATTTGCTGATGAGGATTTTCCTTGAGCAGACAGCCTTTTTACTGTAGATTTGATTGAAGTTTACTTTAGTAGGTCAGAAAGAAGTTGGGCACATGATGAATATTCTGTGAGTTCCCAAGGGAGCCTGTGAAACCGTTTGTGCACAGGACCATTTGACTTTGATAATGCTTCTGGGAGACCAGGTCAGAGTAGATTTAAACAGGATTAGGCTAAAGTAGATTTTCCTTAGCTGTGTTTTAAGTAGCATGGGATTTGTGAGGGGAAAGTAGGTTTATGACCCTGGAAAAATCTTGATCCCTTTCAGTCTGGATACAGTCTTCAGAGTGAGACTGAGCTGGTTCCTTTGATTGCTACACTGGACACCTCTGATGGATAATACCCATACCAATTTGTGCATTCCTACTAGAAGCTAACCTCTGACTGACTTTGCAGAACCAAAAACTTGGATGTTTTGTTGCCAGTTCAGTCACCTCAACAGCTCATGGAAAGTTCAGCAAGGTGGAGGCAGGGACAAGCAAAAGAGGTGAGACAACCACACATGGACTTGTACAGGCTGCTGAGGAATTGCAGTGTCTAGTCTTGGCGCTGAGACAAATTGGCAGGTAGCTTCAGGCATTTAGCAGTGATGCAAAGGTTGGCATTTGCCATCATGGCCTCAAGATTTGCTAGCTGAGTCCGAGCCCTTAAACTGCAGGTTGCAGAAATGAGTTTGCATTTGATTTAAGGTGATATTTTTACTGATATTAGTAACTTATTCTCTTACAGGTAAGCACCTGGAAATACAGGGCTAACGGTGGGAATAGTTCACTGGCTCCTCAGCAAGATTTTCTAAGCCAGAGTTTAGAAATCATATTATGTTAGGAAATGGCCTCGAGGTACAAGTTAATTTACTCAGCATTTCACGTAAGCAGAGGTTGTTGTGTTTAACAGTTTGTCATATGGTGAGGGTGAATCACAGGTCAGCAGAGAGTCATTCCTCAGTGTTGACCAGCCTTCGGTAAACAGAAGCATTTAACACTTGTCTGCAAATAGCTGCTAGAGACCAAAGGTTATACCAGTGAATAATAACATTAGAATTTTTACATCCCTCTTACTTTTTGTTTCTCAGAGCCCTTCACAATGGTGGGTATGAGTTGCTGTCCCCATTGCACAGAGGGGAGGATGAAGTGCGGAAGGTGCCAGCGAGGACACAGCCCTGTGGTCCTGGATCCAGCTGAGTCATATCACCAGGCTACTGCCACCAGCTGCTTGACTCTCCTATGGCCCTTGTTTTTCACCCCCTCCACCTTCACATATGCCATTGCTTCCTGATGTGTTTTTGTCTAAGTTACACTGCCAGGAGCAGAGGCAGAACATCTGGGGGTCCCCCAAGTGCAGACCAAACCCATCTTTCAGCAAGAGGAGTACATCATCCATGTCCTAAACTGTCCCTGGCTGTGTAAGGCAGCAGTGACAGTGCCAAGTTCCAGGTCCAGCTCTCGTGGCTTCTTCAAGGGTTCCTCTGCCACATCCCTGCTTCCATACCCAGGCTCTGGGGTGGCAGCAGCTTCTCCCTCTCCCTGAGGGCAGGAAGTGGTGCAGCAGCCCTTTGGATGGGGCCGGAGCAGGTGTTACACAAGCCACACATCCATCTCATCACGTTGTGCCGGCAGGCAAAAGCAGCTGAAGCCTAGAGGTAACCATTCCTGTTTTTACCTTACAGCAAACGCTAACACAAAGTATCTATGTACTGGCGTATGCTGCTATGGACGCTAAAATCCACCCACCACTACACTTTGTCCTGGATCAGGCTATTAAAAGTTTTCGATTGCTGGCACTTCAGGTCAGGAAACAACTGTGTCACACCCACACCAAACAATAAAGGCAGCCATAGGCAAGAATACCCTTACTCTGTTACACTTCTGCTCCCAGACCTCAGAAACACCCTTACTCTGTAACTAACTCCTACAGCAGCTTCTGCTGGCCTTTGCTTTCCTCTTTCATGTCATCCTCCTCTCCTCCTGGCAGCACTTTAAGTTTGAAGCAAAGCTGTCTGTGATTTTCTTAAAGCAGTTCACATAATTTGAAAAGCTGCTGGTGGTTGAGGAGGAGAGGGGGGATGTTATTTTTTAACTAATCACAGTAAAAGATTTTGCCAAGAACATATCTTTGTGGAGCTTTTGGAGTGGAACTTTGTGGAGTACTGGAGAAAGTTAATATATGCACAACCTACTTCTGAATATAAGTATGCTGGTTTGGGCCGCTTTTTAAAAAAAGCTGAAACAAGAATGTCACTATTGACTGCAAGTCCTGAGCAGAGAGGGTAACTTCCACTTCTTTTCTGCTAAAAGTGCCTTTTTTTAAGGCATCTTTTACTAGCATCAGTTAACTTGCTGACTTCTGTTTATTTTTTTAACCAACTATAATTTAGTTAGGTGGAGTACAGTCGAAAGGGATTGTATCAAATCCATGTGTTTTCCCAAACCTGGTCATTGTGGGTTTTTTAAAGTCTGTTGTTCAAACACACCTCATTGGTGCACAGCTCTGTTCTAGATGAGCTCTGGGTCTGAAAATCCCTGCCCCTTGCTCTCCCGCATGGGTTGTCTGAGTGCTGCATTTAGACAAGTGAAGCCCTGTGTTTTTCATGCGATGCACGCTTTTGCTTTTGTAAAACCTTCCGTGTCTGCGTGATTACAGGCACAAGCATAGCGTGTAGCTTTTTTGCTTCCTACTTTAAGGGAAGAGCCGTTCTCAGCCCACAAAGGCAGTAACAGAACCAGCTCAGGAGTCTGATTCAACTTAAAATAATCTGTGGCTAACCACAGCCTTCCCCATGCCTTGCCTCGCCGCTGAGGAATTGATGCCCAGAGGTCCCAGTTACTTCACAAAATCTGCTGGAGAGAAAGGGCAGTCAGGACAGCCCAGCAGAGTCTACCTGCTGCCCATTGAGCCCTGACACTGCCATCCCCACGCGAGCAGGAGTCCTGGCTGCCATTCTTCTGGGGACACTGCCATCCCCACGCAAGCAGGAGTCCTGGCTGCCATTCTTCTCCACAGCCCTGCTGGGGCTGCCCATGCTCCTCCAGCAGTCCCAGGCTGGCTGGCAGGGCTGTGGCAGTCCTAGCCATACACCACCCCCAGCCCATCCTGTCCTTCCTCCAGCCACAGCAAGCCTCTCCCTCCAGTGACTCAGCATCTGAATAATAGCTTTTTCTTTCCTCCCCCTTGTGTATGTACAAGGAATTTTGATATAAGGCATCTTAAGGTTCCTTTTTCCCAAGGCAACAAACAAAATACAAAGCTACCCCATTTGTTTAGTTAAAAAAATCACCAGGCACACCAGCTAGTCCTAAAAAAGGGTTTCAGGGCAAAGTAATTATTTTGGGCAGGTGTGTTTATTTCATCTGTGTTGGTAGTGCTGAGGTCTAGCACTGTGAAATCAGTCTGCTTGAATCATATGCTTCTGAGCACCAGAGCTCAGAGGGACTTTGAGTAGCCCAAAAGGCTACCCAAAGGGCAGGGTTCTTCACAGTGCCCCAGGGGCTGTCTGAATTTCACTGAATTTCACTGAATTTTTAGAGTTGGAAGGGACCATAGAGATCATCTAGTCCAACTCCCCTGCTAAAGCAGGACCACCCAGAGCTTGTCAGAGCATGTCACTCAGGACTGCATCCAGGCGGGTCTTGAAAATCTCCAAAGAAGGGGACTCCACAACCTCCCTGGGCAGCCTGTTCCAGGGCTCCATCACCCTCACTGTGAAGAAGTTCTTCCTCATATTCAAGTGGAACCCTTTATGTTCCAACTTGTGCCCATTGCCCCTTGTCCTCTCACTGGCAACTACTGAAAAGAGTCTGGTACCCTCCTCCCTCAGCCTGCCCTTGAGATACTTGTAGGCATTAATAAGGTCTCCCCTCAGCCTTCTCTTCTCCAGACTAAAGAGTCCCAGCTCTCTCAGTCTCTCCTCATAAGGGAGATGCTCTAATCCTTGAATCATCTTTGTAGCCCTTCGCTGTACTCTTTCCAGTAGTTCCCTGTCCCTCTTGAACTGGGGAGCCCAGAACTGGACGCAGTATTCCAGTTGTGGCCTCACCAGTGCAGAGTAGAGGGCCAAAATGACCTCCCTTGACCTGCTGGCCACACTCTTCCCTATGCAGCCCAGGATTCCGTTGGCCCTCCTGGCCACAAGAGCACACTGTTTGCTCATTGTCATTTTACTGTCCACGAGGACCCTCTGGTGTGGCACAGGTGGTCTGTGCCACACCACCACTGAGATGGTGGATGTAGAGTTTCAGCAGTGTGTGGACGTGGCCAGGTGCCAGGCCTTGCCTAGACTGACCAACCCAGCCCCTGCCAGGTGCACCGTGGAGGGAGTGAGCATTTATACCCATCGTGCTGCCTTTGCTGGTCCCCAGGTTGGAGAAAATGCTTGAAGTTGACCAGGTGGAGCTGAGACTGCATGGGGGCAGGACAGCATCCCCTCCACCAGCATTGCTCCAGCACAAGCTGCCTCATGCCCCTACGAAGTGCCAGGGAAGACTGAATTTCCCCAAGGAATGCTGACCTTACTTTAACCTGTGCTCAGAGGCAGGGCACAAACCTGCCACCAAAGCCTTGCAATCTGACATGTAGATCGCTCCAGCCAGGGAGTGTTGTGTCTCAGGTCCCTTTTTTGATTTTCAGTGATGTTTTTCTGTTAAAAGCAATGAAGAGAGAATTTCTGCAATATGCAATTGTCCTCTATAAGGTCTTCGCATGAACTTTGCCCATATCTGACCTGACCTGTGAGTTTTACAGTGAAGGTTTTCCTGGCCACCCATGCAAATGGCAAGGGGAACACCACACAAAAAAAAAAAAAAAAAAAAAAAAAAAAAAAAGGGAAAACACAAAGGAAATTATTTCTTGGCAGGGAAAGGGTTGAGTACTTATCTTCCTGTCTGCTTTATGATTTTATAGAAGTTTGCAACAAGGAATTTCATGTCATGTTTAGGTGATCTGACATGCAAGCAACAATAAATAAGAGACTTGTATTTTTATTATAATATGACAAAATGTTAAAATAGGAGTCTCAAAGGACAGTGTACAAATATTTTAACTGGTGTCATGTTCAACTGTTATTTTAGTATTGAAATGGCCACAGTTCCCTAAAAGTGATCACCACCTGCACTGTAAATGGACCAAGGGAAATGCAGAGGGGCGTGCAGGAGCTATTTATGCCAGTGAGAGACACCACGCAAATCATGCTGACACTTAATTTTGTCTGATTATTAGCACTTATTTTTGTGGGCAGTGGAGGAATCTGCTTATTAAATACCTCTCTGAAATCCATTAGGTCAGCCCCTGTATTTTGGAGTTAAACATGCAGAGATTTAGTGAACTCTGTGAGTCACTCTCTCAGCAAATGCAACAGGCAGTTCAGTGCATTTAGCACTACTATCACATACACAATTAACACTTCAGAAGCCTGGCTAAATAGCAGAACCACCCAAAGCAATTATTGAGGTGATATTAGTAACTAGGGTGCAGCATGCTTTGCTGAACCAGAAACAGACCTCTTTATAATTATCTTTCCATGCTGCTGAGGCTGGAAATAGCTGGTAAAATTATGACTATAGAGAGGTTTAACTCTCAAAAAGCAGCACAAACGTTAGAGAGGGGACCAATATGATGCAATCTTTCACTGCCTATCAGAGCAGGTTGCTTAGACCTTTGCAAGCAGTCGGTGGAGGCTTTCTTTTCTCCAGAGCGGGGGCAGAGCTGGCAGGTGAATCCTCAAGGCTAAGGGAAGCACACATCACTGTAACTCCTCTCTTGGCAGAGAAGCAGCAGCGTCCAGCTGGTCTTTCCTGGGCTATGCCAAAGGCAGAAAAAGCAAGGGGGGCCACGCTGATTTTCTTGTGCTCTAGTGTAAAAGAATGAGTTAGTCTTATTAAAGGACTGCCGTGGTTATTACAAAGTAATTCTTGGTAATCTCTACAACCTTGTTTTTGTAACCTTCTTCCACATGAGAAGGACAGTTGACATTTGTATGGTCTTTGCACCTATGAGAATGTTGATGTTGCATAGAATCATAGAATGGTTTGGGTTGGAAGGGACCTTAAAGATCATGGAGTTCCAAGCCCGCTGCCCTGGCCAGGGACACGTCACCAGGTTGCTCAAACCACCACCCAGCCTGGTCTTGAACACTTCCAGGGATGGGGCAGCCACAGCTTCCCTGGTCAACCAGTGCCTCACCACCCTCACACTAAAGAATTTTTTCCTGATATCTAATCTAAATCTCCCCTCTTTCAGTTTAAAACCATTCCCCAGTGTCCTATTGCTCTACTTCTTGGCAAAGAGTCCCTCCTGTAGGCCCCCTTTATGTACTGAAAGGCCACTATAAGGTGTTCCTGGAGTCTTCTCTTCTGTAGGGTGAACAACTCCAACTCTTTCAGCCTGTCTTCCCTCTGATAATCTTTGTGGCACTCCGATGGACTCATTCCAACAGGTTTCCTGTAGGCCCCCTTTATGTACTGAAAGGCCACTATAAGGTGTTCCTGGAGTCTTCTCTTCTGTAGGGTGAACAACTCCAACTCTTTCAGCCTGTCTTCCCTCTGATAATCTTTGTGGCACTCCGATGGACTCATTCCAACAGGTTATGTCCTTCTTATGTTGAGGACTCCAAAGCTGGACGCAGTACTCCAGGTGAAAACCTGCTTCCCAATATCTAATCTATATCCACCCTCCTGGTTTGAAGCCATTACCCCTTGTCTTATCACCACATGCCCTTGTAAAAAGTCTCGCTTCCGCTTTCTTGTAGTCCTCTAGATACTGGTAGGCCACTATAAGGTCTCCCCGGAGCTTTCTCTTCTCCAGGCTGAATAACCCCAACTCTATATGGCAATTTTGGGCTTGCAAAACAAGTTACAAAGGCTCATCCTTGCCATATAATAATATAATATAATATGCAGTTCATCCATCTATTCTACATTTCTCACTGCCGTGTCTGAATGTTTACCTAATTGTACTTACAGGAAAATTTAGAAAACAAAATGTAATAGTCCTGAGTGCTCATGTGAAGTGAGTATGAATAATGATTTAAAGGCATATTTTGCACTTTGTGCGTCTATTTGCAGTTAAGCTATTTTAACTTTGAATTTGCTAGGGTCAAAGCTCAAGTTGTCTGTAGTTTGATGCAGCTTTTTAAACTTGTCCCGGGACATAATGTTTTGGCAGTGCTCAGAGACTGCACATCAGCAGGAACTCATAAAACATCTCTGAAAAGAGTTGTGAAAGGTGATACTGCTGCCAGCTGTGGTGCCTGTTCCTCTTATGTCCTTATTAGGAGTGATAAACAACTGTGTTCTTATTGTAGTCCTTTTTCTGTCAGAAAGGACCTCTTTTAAGAATGAGGTTTTACATCAGTGAGCACCAGTAGGGAGGAAGGAGGTACCTTCCTCTTGCCTCTCTTTCCTCTTCCCTGGCACACAGTTACTGTTCTCTTCTTTGTAGCAGCTGTCATGCCACACACTGGATTTGTACAGGGAGGAAAGAACCATAGACACTTGATACTGTTAATCAGTCTGGATCAAGAGAAAGACGTTAGTTGTACAATATTTTTTCTAAAGTCTGGCCAACCCTGAATCTGACACTGTCCTTCAGCAATGCCCAGCTCAACATACCTATGATCCTTGGAACAGAGAGATCAGACACTGCTGTGGTGGCTGGCAAATCCCAGGCTGTTAGGCCTTTGCTTAACATGTACAAAATGTTCTCCTGCTTCCAGGTCTATGAAATGGTCTGCTTTGTCTGGGGGATGGGTGAGACTCGCTGCTGCTCCATGTTTTTTGTGAAACCAGCCCAGTCTTCTTCACATGCAATTTGCAGTCCAGTCCTAAGCTTTCTCTGTCAAACCAAATTGCAAAATAAATACATGAAAACACCCTTTTGATAAATCCAAGTCAAAATTATAAGAAACGCAAAACATTCCTACTTGTCTTTGAAATTAATTTTAAGGACGGTAATTAATGGAAAAGGTGACATTATATTATTTACTGTAGCTTCTAGTTTGGGAAGTAGGGGTGTATTTACACAGCCAGTTTGAAAAAAAACAAGACCACCAGAAGAAATGATTGTGCCACTCAACACATAATGAACAGGAGCAACTCACTATCACTGGATGTTACAGAAAGCAAAAAATGTAAATGTTTCATAAAGGGATTAGACAAACTAAGGAGCAAAACCAAATTTCCCTGCTGACTTTAAATTTCTTGGACTTACTTGCTGAAAGTGAGAGATGCTATGAAGGAAAGCTTGTGCTGTGTCCTGCTGTCTGCCTGCACATTCACATTTATCAACCTTACTAGAATCAGGACAGCTGTGCTAGATAAACCTTTGGTCTGACCCAGCTCAGTCCCTTTTGCATCTCTGAATAAGGGAGACTGCAGTTATCCCTGCAGAAGGACAGATGGGGCGAGCAGTGGCTGATGTGCCACTGAGGACAGATCCGCTCTCCACATGAAGAAACGTAATGCTGTCAACAGCTCTGGGATTCCTGACCTACTTCCCTTTGCTGCAGTTTTTTTTTTCCAAATTGATTATTTTAAGTAAATGAGGAAGGGGTGGTTTGTTTTTTTTTTTGTCTGAAGATGGAAGGTCATTAGTGTGACAGCTGAAATCCTCTGTGGATCCTCACAGAAGAGGTACTGCCTAGGAACAAAAGTTGTTCAAGTTGTCTCAATGTCTAGTTAGTCCCACAACAGCCTAACGTGTCCAGCAGGTTTTACAGATAACATTTGTCAGGAGAAAACCAATTCTACTTACAATGGGTGACATTTCACTTGCTTTCTTCTTTTCATTTTTTTTTAATATGTTTTTTCTTTTTGTTCAATTGCATTTCAGTTAGCAGAGGCCAGTAAACAATCATGAGCTCACAGCAACTTTCTGCTGATGACAGCCTAAGATGGATTTAGTGGATACCCTAGAAGTGACACTTCAAGAACTAATTATAGGAGCAGCTGTTTCTCAGCATCCCAGAAAAGTTATTCCAGACTTACACAGGGATACAGAAAACCACTGCTCTCATGACCTCTCAGCTGAGATCTCTCAGCTCTCACTTACCTCACTTGGTTGCTCAGAGATCACAGAATCATAGAATGGTTTGTGTTGGAAGCGACCTTCAAGATCATGGCGTTCCAGCCCCACTGCTACAGGGCAGGGACACCTCCCACCAGACCAGGTTGCTCAAATCCCCATCCAGCCTGGTCTTGAACACTTCCAGGGATGGGCCAGCCACAGCGTCCCTGGTCAACCTGTTACAGTGCATCAACACCCTCACGCTAAAGAATTTCTTCCTGATATCTAATCTAAATCTCCCCTCTTTCAGTTTAAAACCATTACCCTTCATCCTATTGCTCCACTCCTTGGCAAAGAGTCCCTCCTCTTCTTTCCTGTATGCCCCCTTTAGGTACTGGAAGGCTCTCCCCGGAGCCTTCTCTTCTCCAGGCTGAACAACCCCAACTCTCTCAGCCTGTCTTCATAGGAGAGGGGTGCCAGGCCTCTGATCATCTTTGTGGCCCTCCACTGGACCCATTCCAACAGGTCCATGTCCTTCCTGTGCTGAGGACTCCAAAACTGGACACAGTACTCCAGGTGGGGTCTCATCAGAGTGGAGTAGAGGGGAAGAATCACCTCCCTGGACCTGCTGGCCACTTCTTTTGATGCAGCACAGGATACAGTTGGCTTTCTGGGCTGCCAGTGCAAACTTTAGGTTTAAAAATCTGTGAATCTCTCTTTCTGTAACAGCATCTTCAGTACACAATTAAAACTCTTCTCTTTTCCCTCAATAATCCCTCAGAGCATGTGAATCTTTATATAACAATGCTGGAAATACCCCCAACACATGCAGCCCCTCAGCTGGTGTAAGGAGGATTGCTCAGTGCTGGCTGGAGAGCGCTGCAAGACAGCACTGTTCTCATTTGGCAAATCTGTTTGCTGTTTCACAAGCCATAAAAAAACTACAATGGTGACTCCTTAAAAGTAAAAGCTCAAGGACCAATTTTTACTCTACCGAGTTAATACAACGAGCACTAGCAGTGCCCACAGCTAACCGGAATTGATATTCTGTATGAATTATCAGAGGAGTTTGGTTTCTCACAGCTATGAATGTTCACCAGTGTGCTGGGAGGTTGAGATTTGTTTAAGTGGGGCCTGAGATTAAACCTTAGCATCCTTTTTAAGACTTCCAGGTTCTAAAAAGCAAAATACCTTTTATATTTGTAGATGGTACCTCTAGGAAAAGGGAAGAGGCACTGCTTGTATTTCATCAGGATTTCATGGCATTTCTAGCCACTTATTTAGGTTAACTCCTAAAGGACAGTTTTAATCAGAATTCATGCAAGAATGCAGACACAAGCTCATTAATTTGGAAGGAAGACAGCTAATTACAGAGTACAAGCATGGGGCAAACAACCTTCGTTTTGCATCTTAACTCATGAACTATAAACCTATTAAGCTCAGTTATAAATGATCCAGCAACTGATCCCAAATCAAGAATGGTCTTTGCATTCTTCTTAATTGCCATTGGAGAAGACTGATGAAAATGAAACTGGTCATGATTATTCAGTGGCTCTTTTTTAAGCTCGCAAATTCTGTGTTCACTTGTGCACACTGTGCCTGCATCAACCCATTGCAGTGAAACATGTAATTGTAGCCTGAGATTTACTGACCACATACCCAAAGGCTCTCAAATTTTCACAAACCTTCTATACCATAACCACTGTGCTCACATCTGGGTTTTATATTGCTTTAAACAGGTAAGTCTCAACATAGTGCTCTAGCAAAATGTCACAAAACCATTTCTTACTACTGTTTTCCAAAATAAACTGTTAAGTAGCAGTAGTTGTGTGATTCTGTAATTCCTACGTTGAAAGCCCTTCTATTAAGAAAGTAGGCTATAAAGAAGATTTCTTTCATTTGTCTTTTCTCTGTAGTGTGCTTGACCTCCTGATAAGTTGGTTGATGGAAATATAGAACAGCTTTATTTCCTGTGCACATAATATTGCATAAACTGGTAATAACTTGCACATAGTTTTCAAAATTTCAGCATACAATTCCTCAGTGTGTAATTGCTGATTCTTCTATGGTAGTTTTTGTTTCAAGAAAATCCACTTCTGGTGAGTTTCAGAGCTGCTTAGACTGGGGATATTTTTATGCCTAAGCTTTGAAAAGTAAGAAAGTGAAGCAAAACACATTAAAGGAGATGTAACTCTGTGTACTTGCTGCCAAGTACAAGAAGAAAGCATTTCAGGATATTCTACTCATACACAAAATAATAAAAAGGATACTGAAGCACTGGCTTTGATTTACCAAGCCAATAAATATGGTAATAAAGATGCATCAAAAGCTGTAAGAGTTTTGAATCTGGAAACAGATCCTCAAAAATAAAGTTATGCACACTAAGAAGAGTTTTCCAACCCCTGTGATGGGTGTGCCTGAGTTTCCCAGGAAACAGGTAAGTTCTGTGCATCTCCAACACTTTGCTGCGTATTATGATCTTCACTGTAAATCTTCATTAGTCAGCTTGCCTTTCTCTCTCTCCTCCAAAGTCAAACACAGAAAGACATGAGGGTTGGTGTAAACACAAGGCCTCTTTATTTTGTTTCAACAGTACATGACTTCCCATTTAGCATTGATCAAAACCAAGCAGAACAGTGGAAATCGCATATACCATTTTTCCTAATACATCGCTCTTTCTTGAAACTATACGAGTACAACAGGAAAGATAAATTCAACAACATTAACTCCAGTTAGGCATTTTTCACAAACGAAAGAACCAGAGCCTATGCACAACAGGCAATGAGCAGACAAAACCAAGGATCAGAATCAGAAAAGCTTGCTACAGTGAGATGTGAACTCTCCTTTGGGGAAAGAAGGTTCATCTTGAAGCAAGGTCTGCGAACTTCCTCAGCTAAGGAGTTTGTGCAACTGCTTTTTAGGAGCTTAATCAGCAAAAGCTGTTAAAGTAACACAACCCAGCTCTGAAGCCACAAGGCCAGACGGGACACAGAGATCAAAACCTTCAGTTGTCACTAACACTGGCCCCTTCTACTGAAGGCTTATCTCCAGGGAGTTTTTGTATCTAATTGCGCCTAGGAGCACTTGGCTAAGCAAAGCCTTTGGTGACTGACTTAAGTGCAGATCAAGGTAAAACATTTTTACGTTTTTGTCAGCTGCTCACAGTTTACGTCCTGGTCTTGGCTGGGTTTAATTGTTACCGGCTGACTCAACTCACTAAGCCAAACCACTGAGTCTAAGAGATGTGTAAATATAACAATATCTACCTGACGGGACAAAACTTTTGAGATTAAACATTAGGAGGGGGGGTATAAGGTTGCCTTTAGGGCTCATTCTTCTCTCAACTCCACTCATTCAGCATAGTTCTTTTCAAACTAAACCCAAGTGTACAAGAAACCACAAACTAAAGCCAGAATTGAAGCGAATACACATGTCTGAGTCCTGACCAGGGGAGGAAAGTGTGACTCTAGGCATGATTATTGCATTCAGTCCACAGAACTGACTGCCTCCGTAGAAGCCACAGGGGACCTCATTGGTTGGAGCACACTCCGATTCAGGGCATTTTCCAAGAAAGAATTTCCACTGAAATTTCCAGGAAACTGCCCTCCAAAAACATTGCTCAGCCTTTTGAGAAAAACTAACAGTCCTATTAACTTTACACAACAGACTGTTGTTGGTGTTGCTGATGTCCCTTTGACTTCTCAAGAATTGTTTTTGTTGTTGGTTTTGGTACAGAGAGCCTTCTAGATGTCATTTGCTGGCTTCTCTGTGGAGAAAAGCATGAGCTATTGCACATACAGTACAAGTGCTTAAAAAAACACCCCAACTTTAAGCCAAAGTTCCTAGTACCTAGAAATTCACGACTAGGTATAACCTCGTGTAATTTAAAGCATGCTGTGCTCTCCGCAATGTGCTTAACTTCAAAACAATCTGATTTTTAAAACAGCTTGTTCTTACTTACTCTAGTCACACCAGATGCCTGTCTGCCTGTCTTGGACTCAGTCATCACTGCACCACCAGGCACATGACAGGGGATGATGTTTGGGGCATGCAGGAGCAGAGATTCTTCCCTTGGACCAGACTAGTTCAGTCTCTGACCTGGCCAATGCCAAATATTTCAAATCACACATGGAGGTAAAGCATAACATGCCCTTTCATTGCATTTCTTCTGGAGTTGTTACAGGCAATTTTGATTTAAAACTTGAAGTAGAGGTTGAGAGGTTGAAAAGTGTTGTATAATTATGCTACAATTAACTACAATTATTTGGGCTTGTATTATTAAGCATGTAAGTAAATCTGCTCAGTTGTTGAGCCTCAGTGACCATCAGAAGGAGCAAGATCCATGATTTAACAGAACATTGCCTGAAAAGGTATCTTCTTATCTGAGCATTTTCCCCATAAAACTTCACTAATGTGATCTTGCTTTTATGAGTTCCTGTGATCTAGCTTCTTTCTACTTTGCATTATTTTGTATTCTGCTATCACCCTTTTCAAATCTCTTCTCAAATTCTTTTTTTCCCCAGTCCTTTCTCAAATTTTCAAAATCCCTTGGGTTTTTTTAAAAATACCTTCTACATGTACACTATCACTTTAGACATGAGTTGACCACTGCTACATACAGGACTGCAGATAAGGCAGTCTGTTTATTCATATAAATCCAGTATTTTAAAAGCTGTCTGCCTTATCATCTGTTATGGATTGTTCCTGGAAATGCTTAAAACATTTTTAAACAGCTTGTCTGAGCAATGTTGTCAATATCTTTTCTTTTTAAAACTGAGATATTCTTTAAAAGAGCTTGGGCTTTTCATTTTTCAAGACGTGTATTCTTTTCAAATGTGTACTCAAGAATAGTTACATTCTCCTTTGCTCAGTAGAACAGTAGGTATTTAGCAAGAACTATTACCTTTTGCTAATTTGCATTGCATAATCATGATTAAAATAAAAAAATATCTATTTCTTTGTAAATATTTTTAAATTAAAACATTACTATTCATGTCAGCTTTTATAAAACCATTATAATTTTTTCTTTCATGAGTGTATAATCAGGCAGAGTTTTAAACAGGGTCATTTTAACATTTCTTTTTCTAACAGGAAGTCCACTTACAATACTGAAAATGTTCAGTTCAGTGAACAAATACACATTTTTTTTCTCCTACAAAGCTTTCTGATTGCACAAAAACCACAGAATAAATATAAACATGAGGCCAAGGCAACAATTTAAAGTGCAGAACTCCACTTGCCACACATGAATAATTCAAATAACGCTGCATAATGCATAAGTGATACTTACTAGCATTTCATTAATAATCAAAACCTAAAGTGACACAATGAGATCAACAAATAACAGTAATTCAAATACATTCCATTTATAATAAATAAGTGCTCATCTGAACATAGAACACATTAAGCATATTATCCCAACAAGCAAGCTTTCCACAAACTACCCTTTTTTTTTTTCTTTGTCTGAATGGTGTGCTAACATTGAACAGAAAGACACATTAAGAAACAAAGATGCCATCCACATTCTGGCAAAAGAACTAATGGGGAGTGACATCTGGAAAGAACTGCACATACATTTTTCCAGAGGTTTTATCTTAGGTCAGTAGCACTGTGTCAATTGATACTGATTGAAAATTATCCCTTTCTTTTCTTCCACTTACTCATCTCCCCTTAGTGTCTGGCTGGCTAACTTTTATGTTTGCTTTCTGTTTGTTGTACTTTTTTTTGCTTTTTTATTTTTTTGCCTTTTTTTTTTTTGAAGCAAGAGAAAGAGGGATGGAGGTTGCTTTAATTTGTCTTCAGCCACTAAGTTCTATGACAATGAGGATGGAGGGGGAATAGTCCAAGTCCTAGCCTTCATTAGCATTTTGGTTTGTGACATTGGTGCTGTTCCAAAGTGAATTCCCAATCATCCTCTCTTATTGAACCTTGGTTCAGTTTGCGAGGTGGTTTTGATACGAAAGGATTAAGTTTATTTTGGAGGAAATCACACTGCAGGCCCAGCTGCATGACAAATGTACTCCAGCCTCTAAAAGAGATATTACGAGTCTGAACCAATTATTTGGCCTGCCTCAAACTGCATATGCAGTGGGAACACTTATCTAAGCAAAAAGACTGTACGTAGTCTTAAACCACATAGAGTGTAGATGTATGAGTCTCAGCTTTCATTGACTGATCCTCCCCTACTACACCAAGTATCTTGGCAATCTACACATAGCCAGAGAGTCCCAAGGATTGAAACTTCCCAATGGGATCCTCAGGGACTTTCCCAAAGTTGCTTCAGTGAATTGTGGCTACTATATCCTCTGTATATCCTAAAACCTTAAAATTTTTGGGCTTAAGCCATCTTTCAGCAAAACAGGCTTTTGGGACTACCTCAGAGGACCACACTTCAACTTTTTTTTTCTTCTGCCATTACAGCCCTTTTCCATTCAATTCTACTTAAGATGCTGCTGTTGAAAGTACCTACCAGTTTATTTATATGAGACTTCCTCTCACATCAAATTCAGGCTTCTTTCCTTTACCCCTAATCATCTCAGCATTTAGTGTGATGCTGCTCATCTTGGTCTTTGCTCTCCCAGTCTGGGGCACGGCAGGGTGGTGCAGGCAGTGCACAGCACTACCCGCTGGCAGAGCTCCTCCTCCAGCAGAGATTCTTAAAAAGTTGATTCTCTGCTTCTAAGTCTGGGTAGTGGCTGAGTACTAGACACTAGCGAAGCTATAATCAAAAGGCCAAGTTCCTGCGTTGCGCCAGAATTTAGCAAGAATCAAACTGCTCGTGATGCAGCCAATGTTCATATACAATCCTCACTGGCAGCAGTTATCCTAGGGAGTCCCTTCGTAACTGGGCCAGGAGTATGATGTTGAACTCGTTAAGGTTTTTCTGTATTCCCAGTTTGCAAATACGCAACCCATAAATCTTTTAAGAAGGAATGCTTAAATCCCATTCTTAACAACACTACAAAATAGTGGGAAAACAATGAAGCCAGAGACAGTTAAGACTACCACTAAAATAGAAGCACTGATTTAATTCATAGCTCTGGAAGTGGAGAAGTAGGGCAAACACATACATTGTACACAAAGCTGCGTAGTCTTTCTCCACTCCAGAAAACATTCTTGCAGGAAAGCCAAAGCTGAAAATCATGCAACTCCCTAAAAATAGTTTCAAACAGTAACGGGAGGGTTAAAACAGGTGTTTCACAGATCTTTGGTTTTGGAACATGAAATTTGGTCAATTTAATTCATGTCAAAATTCATGAGGAAAAATTTTCCCTGAATCAGGAAACCAAGTTAAAGAGCTGAAGATTGTATTTGCCAAGCAAGTGTGCTACTGTGTAGGTGACTGGGACACAGGAAAAACAGAACGGTTAAGAAAACACCCTGATGGAATGTGGAAATCTTAATCCTTAAATATTGACTCCTAAAGCCTTAGGAATCACTGAACATAATGGATAGGAAGGCTGTACCTCTGCAAGCAGAAGGCACAGTGTGGTGGCCTGTGAAGATACCTGAGCTAGCTCTCCATGAGCAAGCCACGTAGCTGCACTCAAGTGCGAGCCAATATCCCCTGCTGCTCAGAAGGTCTACTCAGCTTCAGAAAAAAAAATAAAAATAAAAAAAAACCACTGAAAACACTGTACTGCTTTAAGTGCCTAAGCTAGCTTTTACACTTCCACTTAATACTATGCTGTCTCATGTACGTGCAACCATAAGGGTACATAAGATCTAAAAATGCTTTTAAAAGCAGAAAGTTATCAGTGACGTTGGGCTGCGCACCTTCTCAGAAGTAGACATGAAGTGAGACTTTGGTGCAGTGACCTCCCTTGTTTTGCGACCAGAGGGAAGTCCTCTGCCTTTGTATCACCAAGCAGCAAGATGAGGGTGTGGAACAACGCTCAGTGAAGTCAAAGGAGTTTGAAGCAGGTCTTAAAACCCTACTCAACACATGTTTATAGTAACTCAATACAATATTGTCTCTACTGACACTGAAATTAAAGCTTACATCCTTTGTGTTGCAAAAATGTAATAAAGTAACAAGATAAAACCTCTTCCTCAAACTAATCTCACACACACACACAAAAAAGAATGGTCTCTAATCAAAAGTAAGGGAATTAATTTTTTAGGAAAGGAAGTCACACAGATGTCCAAAACAAAAAGGGCACATTTTTTTACCTGGAATTGTACAGGGCTGCAATTTTGGTTGCCACGTTGAAAGATGCAAAAGACCACGTTAAAGCGGAGCTGCTTTTTCCAGTGATGATTTCCACCTCAAGTCAAAGGTGGCAATCGACACAGATGGCCCATTTCTTTTGGATTTTTTTTAAACCCACTCACATCCCTTACAGAAGGGAGAAGTGACATCCTATCATCCTGCCTGAAGAGTCAGGAGCAAATGAGCTTGGGAAGGGTCTGCTGGAGGCTGAGCTAGATGAAGCACTCCCTCTAGCCCAGAAAAACCTCCTTCATTAGTTTGTCACGGAGTAGTCTGCTCAGGTATTTTAGTGCCTGCTTCTAATTTAACACAACTTTAATTCAGCTGTTGCTCAGCTGGAGGTAATTAAATGGAATCGGTGGAAGACGAGGCAGACCACTTCTAGATCTGAGAACAAAAACCTGTGGAAAGGCAGTTTCAGCTGACAGCATGGCAGAGCAATGCAGCCCGCCTGCTCTCCCAGCCTCACGCCCCATTTCTTACTCCGTTCTTCCACCGGTTCACTTTTGTCTGACCTCAAACGACAAATCCGAACTCTTTGATAATAAGGACCCTTATTTATTTATAAATACACACTTCTTATCTAATTTATCTTAAGAAAAATAATGCTTTAAATGAAATAATAACTTTAAAAAAATAAGCTCCAAAAGAAAACTGGAAAAGGTTCTACGTGCCCTAAAACATCACTGATTTTTCCACATTTGATGATAATATTATGGAAAATTGCATTCTTTTGTGATACCCATTATCTGCAAAATCAATTTACTAGCACTGGCCTTTTTAAAAATTCAGATGCATTATAGACAATGAGAGTCTCATAGCTTTCATAATGCTTCCTATAGTATTATTAAAAGGAACCGCAGGTGTCCTTTTTAATTAATCCCTTATCAATGCACACATGCTATTTTTACAGAGGAAAATATCTCATTGCTCTAGAACTGTGACAATTTTGGTAAAGTAATTCTTGACAGGTCTAACAAAATCTCTAATGTTTGCAAGTTTTAAAACATTGAACAAAAATGAGGTGTCATTCCTGATGATCAGGCACTGTGTTCAATCAATCTTCCAAATCAGATGCAGAATGATTAGCAGAGCATTTTGCAAAAGGGAAATCGATTTATACTGAACTTGAAAAAGGTACCACTTGCTTTCCAGCCACATACACTTCAGAAATATTCCGATCATCACCTGAAATAACATGGTCAAAACCAGAGATTTGCACATAAATCTATGCATTGATTTAATTAGTGAAAATTATGCAATCCACAAAATCATTTTTGGAATACATGATTTGCAGTGACCATTTCCTAGGACTGAGAAAGTTTATTTGGAGAGAAATAGTCACGGCTACAACAAAGAACAATGCTTAAACTACCCATGTTGTTTTGTTTTTTTTTTAAGAAATAAACCTAGCATTCAGCTGCTGCAATGGTGTCATGGGTTCTCTATACACTTAGTAGGTGCAAACCCTGAAAATACTATATTTCTGTACAGAAAACACATTTTTGCCTGAACTAACTCGGGTATCAAGCAGCAGTGAAGCTTGTTTGCCTCAGCCAGCATCTCAAAAAGGCAAAAGCCTAATTAGAGAACGACACAAACATAGCCAGAACTAACACCAGTTACCTCTGCACAACAACACAAGAGGCAGCACAGCTCTTAGAGTCGTCTACGTTGGAAGGGACCTTTAAGATCATCGAGTCCAATCGTTAACCTAACACTGCCAAAACCACCACTAAATCACGTCCCTCAGCACCGCGTCTACAAGTCTTTTAAATATCTCCTGGTCCAGACGATGCCGTATAAAGAGTATCTGTTCTCTTATTGGGGTAGCATGCTTTGGGTTGGGCTTTAGTTTTGTGGGTTTTTTTAAACGCTGTGCTTTTTGTGTGGGAGTGAAAAAAGCACAGTGGCAACTGCTCTGCAGAAGTCCCTCTGAGCCAAACTGGTTCTGAAATGGTGATTAGCATGTCAGTGTCACCTTACTGTGAAATATGATTTAACTCATATTGTAAATAAAGATAGGTGTGGTGATAAATCTGACAAACTTGGTGCATCTAATCATCGCTGTCTACAGCTGCCTGAAGGGAGGTCGTAGCGAGGCGGGGGTCGGCCTCTTCTTCCAAGTAACAGGCAATGGGACAAGAGGAAATGGCCTTAAGCTGTGCCAGGGGAGGTTCAGGTTGGATATTAGGAAACGTTTTTACACTGAAAGAGTTATTAAACATTGGAATGGGCTGCCCAGGGAAGTGGGCAATATTTAAAAGTCTGTAGACATAGCACTTAGAGGTAGGGTTTAGTGATGGTTTTTGTCAGTGTTAGGTTGATGCTTGGACTAGATGATCTGAAAGGTCCCTTCCAACCTAGACAATTCTGTGGTTCTGTGTTAAACTGACTCTATAACTATGTCCTACAGCATAAAAGTTAAGTTGCTAGAATATTAGTCAGCATTTATAAACAAATATTAATAAATGCAAGTAAAGGTATAATTAATGAATGTAAATAAATATTACCATTAATAAATGGTGACATACTCATGTTTATAAATAATGTAAATAAATATATTTAATTACTGTAAACAAATGTATATTTAATTATGTATAAATAAATTTATTATTAACCTCCACATAAATTTACGCAACTTTTGATGTATGAATCAGCTAGAGAATTTCATGTATGCTGAGAATCAGAACATACCTAGATACAGGAACTTCTGCAGAGTGTCCTATAAAAAATGGGAGAAAATAAAATTTAGAAAGCAGTATCTTAATTATTTGAATATTAATAATTATCGCAATTCAGATCATAATTATTTGAAGAGTGAAAGACTTGATAAAAATAGGTTTCCCAAATATTCCTACCAACAGCAAATTCAAAACTTAATTTGCATGTTTTCTCATAAATAATTTTCAGTAAGGAGGCTTTATGTCTCAGCGAGAAAACTGCACAAGTACAAACAAATATATACCTAAAACACAATACTTCCCCTTCCGCATTTTTAGAGTGCTCAATTCATTTACTTATTGAAAAATCAGACAAAATTGTAAGCATTTTTAAAGTCCTAAGAACGGCTAAATTAGCTAAAAAGATTTAGACTTAAACTGGAAAATATTTATTTCCAGAATTATTTAAATTAGGAAGAATATTTAAAAATTAAAGAATTTCATCTAATCCAGATTATTGTGTTTGAAACAGATTAAGGAAAAATTACTTCACCACTTATAACCACATTTCTAAGTAAATGGTGACATTCAGAATAGAGATGGTGACAGACAGGCTGGCAACAGCAGTCAATTCAAGTAACTATTGCTCATTACCTTTTTTACTCATGAAAGTTTTTTGTATGAGAAGGTGTGCCCATTGCATAACACCAATATTGCTTACACGTGAGCATGAAAACTGTGCTTTCAACTCAAATTAGCTGTCTTGTGTTTACAATAGCAGCGCAGTTAAGGCAACCTAGCCTTTATCTGGGAACCCATTGCCATTTTTGAGTTTGAAGTCAAAGTGTTAACGAAAACTGAATTGCTTTTTCTTGCCTGCCATTTGTCACTGCAAATAGCTAACTCTAATTGTCAGCTTGGGCTAAAAAAACATGCATTAAAGATGTCACATGCATTTTTGCTCATGGGGATATGGGCCAGTTGCTAAGGACAGCAAGATTCTACAAAAACCCAACCACCAAACCTCTTGGGCTGAAACAGAGACAGCAGTGGTGTAGCACCCCCAATTCCTGCTACTGGAATAACTTTCAAAAGACTTATTCTGGCTGTGTCATGGACCTTCCCCATATCATTTCCAGTAATTTTTTGTGTTCCAATCCTGTTCCAATTACCTCAAAATTATCAGCAGAGAATAAGTCAAAGGGGCTGTCTGAAGCCTTCGTGTTGATTAGCAGTGCATCGAATTCTTTGCCGACCTCAAAGTTTCCAATCACGTCGTCTAATCCTAGAGCTGAGGAAGAAAAGAAACTCACAAACATCTCTTCAAAGCAAGCCACTATCCACCATGTGGAAGCACATGGCAACTTACTTGAGATGTTCATAAGAAAAACTACAAGGATTTAGATAATTACATAATATGAAAGGAAATTCAACAGTGAGTATTATAGCATCTGAGTTCTTAAGCAACTTCTCAGTTAAAAATGTGTATTTTGGTGAGAGGCCTTTGTGTCTCCTTGGAAATTATTTAAGATAGTTCTAAGTTGCACAAAGTATCTGTATATTAAATCGACTTTTCCAATACTCTGGAGTTGAACTAAGTTATCAAAGGGGATAATATCTGCAATTAATTTGTTCACTTGTTTTCAGATTGCTCCTGTATGACAAAGGAACCTCAGCCTTCAGTAATGTTTGCGTATGGCAGGAATTTCACAATACCTTAAAGATGTTTAAACTCCTCCAAATGGTGAAATAGTTTGGCTACCTATCAGTTTCAACTAAAAGATCACATACTCCTTCGGGTTGATGAGTAGAATGCAATTTTTAGATTGAACACAAGAGGGTGACAAGCGATTAGGAGTCTCAGCAAAGCAAATTACTGCAACGAAGCACCACTCACTTAAATTTCTGCAAATTGTATTTGTCCAGGTTACTGCAGGTTGTTATGGTAATTTAGATTCTATCCTTGAAACTGATTCAGTAAGGATAAAACAGTTCCAAATCAATATATACAATAACGACATTACTAAGTAAGCCTAAGAACTCAGGCAAAAAAAGCAAAAGAGTAGCCAGGAAGAGAAACCAAACATAAGTTTAGGATTTTTATAAGCTTTCATGTCTGTATTTCAGCAAATTATTCTAAACTTTTATGGGAAGAGTACACACTGTGGCAGAAAAGACCTCTCCTTTTTGGTCCCCTCCCCATTTTCTGCCTTCTCTATTTCCCCGCTCATTTCCCATTTCCCACCAGAAATTCCCCATTCATTCCCCATTTCCCTCCAGAAATTCAAATACATTCCTGAGAAGACCTGTTTGATGATATTTTCATTACATCTTTCAAACTTCCATTTATAGTTCCCAATGGGTCTTTCTGACAACTACAAAAATGTTACACTGCCACATCTTCAGCAGGTAGTGAGCTCAATTCTGCTAACTGAAATAGTAATAAATTTTTACTTATGTGTGGATTCGCTCTCTGCTAAATCATAAAAGTTCCAAGAAAACTTTGTTAATTGTATAAATCAGCGTGTGCATACTGTTCATGACAAAACATGCTAGTGAACCAAAATAACCAATATACCACATCAGTATATTTTGCAGATGTAACTGTGCCTTAAACAACCATGGTGCATAACCTGTTTAAATGCTTTGTTTTTCTCTGAGGAGTGATTTTTATGATGTTCTGATTTGCTAGAAAGGTAGTGACAAACTGCTTCACTGAGAGTTCAAAAAGCAGAACCAAATTAGAAACTGATGACAAACAGGATGCATGATTTTATAGTAATTGCACAGCTTTTTCTCTAAATGCTGGGTGCTGAGAAAATAAAGTCTTTCCAATTGGCATGACAAACATACAAGTACTAATGACTAAGAAGTCTGAGGAACTTTGCAAAGAAAATGTACAACCCTGAAAAATCATTAAGATTCTATTATTAAACTCTCAATATCAATAGGAATACTCTTCTGTAATGAGCCTGGTATGGGTATGAGAGACCAAAGGATATCTTAGCCCAGCGGACATTTCAGACTTCACTCTGGCACCAGAAAATCTGTGAATTCAGCCACCATTTAAAGACAGGGAGAGATAACATCAAAAAGAGTTGGAGTTCTCTGTGTACATCCTAAAGAAATTTCTTCTTACCTTGGCTTCCTCCTAGAGTGGCTAGTTGAAAAGCTTCTTCAAGAGTTAGTCCTGTTTCATTCACTTTGTTGATCTGGAGGCTATTGGATGCCATCATTGTTTTCCTGATGGCATCAAGCATAGAAGCCGAATATCCACCTGCAACATCTAGAAGAGATGAGGCTCTTAGAAACAAGATTTGGGAACAATTCTCTAGGTTAAGTTTCTATGAGCTTTAATTAAATGTTACAATGTGGCAGATGTCATAAACACAAAAAGTTTCACTGCCAAACACTGTCTCTGAATGTATAATTACTAATAAAGGTGCTCTCACGTACAAAGTCAGGTAAATAGAACATAACACAGAATAACAGAAACCTTAAAAGCTGTTATTCAAGCCCTGTTCACTCTCATGACAGGAACAAAATTCTCTTGATTCATTTTCAGCTTTCTTTTTAAATAGTTTTGGGCCTGCTCTAGGTTTCAGTACTGTAGACTTCATTACTCTAGAAGCAGTAAGGAAAAAAAGCAGGTCCATGAGCTGAAGACATGGTGGCTTTTGATACAAACAAGTAGGCATGCTTTTGTGTATCTCAATGGTTTGCAGAAGTAACCGTTTTTACAGAACACTACTAACCTGTGCCAAGTCCAAGCTTTACATTGTGTTTCAGAACCTTTTGCACGTTCAAGACACCGCTGCGCAACCTGGAGTGGAAAAAGAAATGGGTTCTGTGTGACGTGCAGAGAAAGTACAGGAAGAGTGGGGCTTCAGAGCTGCTTCATGACAAAGGCTCTCAGAACACATGCAATAGATTGGGTTTATTAAACTGGGATAGAACATTTGCATTCAGACACATGAAAGATGCAGTTTAATCGCTAAAAATTAAGGCCTTTTTTTCTCAGTTAAAAACTCCCATAGTTGTATAGTTATGTCCTGAAAATGAGCTCTCAATATAACTGTGAAAAAATCCAAATATGATATAAAGTATATTGCAGAAGACAGGAGGTCATTTCATGAGTAGCAGTAAGTCACCACAAACAAGATATTGATTATGTTAAAGGCAAAATGACTGGAAACTTTCAGTACAGTATCTTGTCTGGATACCATACAGTATCTTATTTCTGCTTAACAAAAAGATAACTATATAGCCATTCCCATTTCCCCAAAACATATGTATACTTTGAGGGGATGGGAGATGGCCTGAATCTGCCATTGGTAAAGCAGTCAGAAGAAATAAAGTTTAACAAAAAAGAACATTTTACACATATATCTAGAGAGAGAGAGAGAGAATGAGAGAGAGATGACTATACTGGACGATCACAAGTCAGTCCAGAGTTTACCACACAGAAGTGGAGCAATAGTTGTCACTCTTAATCCAATATGTCACTTCTGTGGAACGGGGTATCATATACATAACCTTGTAATGGCTAGACTCAGGGTACTATATGAACAACAGCTACAACAGCTTTAATAAATTGTACACCTTTTTTTTTTTTTTTTTAACTTACGAAAAATTAGAATTGGGACAATGTGAAATTGCAGCTCCACGAAGACTAAAAAGTTTCAGCTCTTCTTCGGAAAGATAACAGGCATGAGCCATCACTGTCTAAAGAGAAACAGAATCAGCAATTAACTCAACATTGCATTTATTTCAGTGCCTGTGATTTTTGCTGCACTGCTTTTAATAGCCAAAAGGACAACTGTTACATCAAGGAAAATTAAAGCGCTTCTCGAATGACACCCTTGAAATCAACAAGGAAGAAACTCATTAACTTCAGTATGCCTGACATATCACTCTCTAAGCTCTTTTTCATTTATTAATGTAAGTAGATAGGGTGCTGTTGACTCTTGCAGTGACAGCTGTGACCAAAGAGCTTCCAGGAACAAAAGCAAGAATTCCCCAGTTGCCCTAGCACTATAGTAACCTCATGACTTATATTTTGTAGCTAACAGAGAGATTAAGTACTGGGAGATACAATAAGAACACAGAGATTAAATACTGTCAGATAAAACGGAAGATGTATGTACTCTTAGCATGTTTCCCATTGTCTCTTTAAAGGTTTGGACCAGGTAGAGACATAGATATGAATTATCTGTTAATTAAAATAATCTAATTTGTTATGGAACTGATTAATGACATGTCTTTCTTGGCCTTCCAACCTGATTTTAAAAATAAATTCACAATCAGCATACACAAAACACAGAAGTATAGGATAGTATCATTTAATAGCACATAAACCAATTATTACCAGACAAATCTACTTGGAATTACCTTATATGCCAAATGCCCAGTCAAAGAGAAGAGCAAGACCTCTGTTAGGCCTTGCCATCTGTTGATAAAAATAAGAGCAGCACAGGGACTGCTTCCACTGAGCATCTCCTAATAGCACTGTACCCTTGCTGTCTTTACTCATCAAGCTCAAATGTAACTGAAAATGTAATGACAATAGACACGTTTTAAGTTAAGGACACACATATGGTAGCTGCTGGACCATATCTCTGCTGATTTGCACTTCTTTTTAAAAAAGAAGGAAATATTTCAGCCACAGCTCTGAAAAACTTATTTTTGAAACATTAAAAAAAATATATGGTGTCTTACTTTTGGTGGTTTGGGAGGGGCGAAGATCTGCGGTTTTGTTATGTTTGTGTTTCATTGAATGCTTCCCCAAACAATCAGAAGCCTGGTACCAGAAAGCATTTTCAGTGCCCATTTTCAGTGCTGTGCATATCAAAGTCTGACAGAATTAAGACCTGTTTTTGCAGCACCAATATCCTCTTTGGTACACTGAAGCAACAAATCAGTGTGCATAGGACTATGCAAGAGAACAAAAGTTAATACTGTGTACATACTTAAGTAGTCCATATTGATTTCTCAGGTAAAAAGGACTGTAAATAAATAAATTATTTACTAGGGTACGTTTTTGAAGACAGAAATGCGAGTTCAGTAGCCAAATCCCAAGAAGTTCCCAGCTGTCCTTTGTAACTCTGAAAATTCTCTCTTAAAATTTTAAATCGATTTGACTGATGCTTAAGCGCCCTGCTGTTCATATTCACTCTTGCATGGGCTCTCCACTGTCTGATAAGATGAGCCGTGGCACTCCAACCTGTAATTGGTGTGGGCTGGTATCTGATCTGCTTGCACTTATCTCACCAGCATAAAGCTGGTGTGCCTCTCAATACTTGCTATAATCAGGTAATGAGATGAGAGTGCTTTTGGGCAGTCGGAACAGTAGAGTGTACCTGCCTGTATGTGAGGTTCACACACAGAACACAACAGGACAAGCTGATTTTCTGTAGGAAACTGCCAAAAAAATGAAGTTGGTCCTACCATAACATCATAGAATAAATCTTCAGGCAAAAGCAATGTGCAAGAACATTGTAATATAAGGGTGATTGGGTACTGCCCAAGAACTACCACCTCCTACAATGCCAGCTCTACTCAATCTCCTTCTGATCCCACTGCCCCAGTTCTTTTTGGAGCCCTTGGAAAATCAATCAGGGAGCACAAAATGCCTTTATTGCTCATTTCCCCTAAAATTCTTAGGAATAGTGTGGGCTTGTCTAAAGTTCCAGAATCTTGACCAACACCTGTGTAACAGAGAACATAAAACAAATTTACTTTCCCCAAGATGTCACTAACCTTGACAAAAACATACAAACTTTTCAGGTAACTACAGTTAACCATCATATTCTCTATGGGGATAAATCTAGGCTATGCTGTGGGAGTTTTCATGCAGCTACCTTGCTGGTAAGCAGCTTGTTTTTGTCATACAATTCAGTGTAATTCTGGTAGGCAGGAAACATGTTTTCCACAAGTTTGAGTTCTTCTTCATTCTCACTTATGTGACTCTGCAATAAGAAAATACAGAGCAATGAGTGCTTTAAACAGCATTAAACCTGACATTACAACTTTCTGAGCAACCCAGTGCTGCTAAAGATATAATGATAGGAACTAGTGTTGTAAAGCCTACAGTTAGATCTAGTCCTTGGGATTCTCTTTTCATTGGAGAGGTCCCTGGAACTCAAAAGAGTTCCATTTGTTCCTTTAGAAGTTATATGAGATGGTATGCCTGGACAGTCCATCCCAGGAGTTTGGTGACAATGGCACACTTGGTATTTGGCAAATGTTAAAATAATAAACAAAATAATACATATGACTGGGAGGTAGAAGAGAGAACAAGGATACCACACAGGGGACCCTGGGATCAGGGCAACAGCTATATAGCTGCTCCTTGTATCTTCAGATAGGCTGAATAATTCCCAGTCTCAGATAAAAATCTGATCCTCCAATATTCCCACTGGAGCACATATTTTCAAAATGCCTATTTTGCAATGGCAGAAAAATCCTAATGTAGCACAGCCTTAAAACAGTATTTGCTTAGAACTGTGTAACCAAAAAAAGAACACCTCAAAGTTCCAACAGTCCTGTAAGCTTTAAAATATGTCTTTTTTAAATACAGAAACTTCATGACACTGGAAATCCTACAGCTATGCTAAGAATGTTAAATAAGATACAATGATGAGTAATTGTTGACGTAACAACCTTGAACCAGGGAAAGCAACCTTTATCAACCCAAGGGTTGCTCTAACCTACCATACTGGCTGCTGCTCTCCTACTGACCATGGGCTGGGACTTGCTAAATTGTGCATCCTTCCAGCTACGAGCCTTCTCATTTCCTGTGCAGGTTACAGTGTTCTTTCAGAGTACCACTGATAATTTCAGAGGAATTTAAAAGACAGGCTCCAAGGTAAGAATGCGGTTTAAGTGCTTTGCTGAAATTATGAAAAATCCCTGGGCTGTATGCTATCTATCCAGACTATTTAAATTCTGTGCAGAGCTCTCAGACCTTACCTGTACATGGAGATCACGAGCCTGTGCTAAATCTCCAAGTGCAGACAGCAAATCCTCTGTGCAGGAAGGGCCAAAGCGGGGGGTTATTACAGGCTGTACCCTTGGATACTGAAAATATTAAAAAGACATGCTTGGGATTCTACATCTATATATCACTAACCATAATTATGACAAACATTTACACAGCAATTACATTTTGTCTCCATCACTTACTGCTTACTGCATCCTTGCCAACTCAAATTAAACTATATAGTAATTTCCTAATTTTTATTAGAAATTTAACCACAAAAATAGAGAATCATTTTTTTCTTCTGAAAGCAGTTTTAATGAACCTTAGGAAAGAAGTTACTTTCATTAGAAGTCCTTCATCAAGTCACTGAGATTTTACCAGACTTCAGGAGAAGCACTGGTTGTTTTTCCTATTTGCTGACAGTCCAGTATGCATTATGAGAAATAAGTCAGAGGAATGACCAGATGTTTTTCTGAGTACCACTTCTATGACTGACAAAGACATAACCATGCAAAACTGTAGAGTTCTGTAAAACCAAAGCCTTTTTCTTGTTCAGTCTTCTCCAGTCATGACAGAAATGAACGGTCCATACACCCCCCAGACAGGAAGATTAGTGGTAGTACCAGATACACTACATGGTAGGAAGCAGTGGAGAAGACACCAAGACTAGGGATATTGATGTTTACTTTACACCTTGCACATCTCGATTAAAATTGTCATTAAAAAAAGACAATGGCATTACAACTCTGCCTTCCGTCACAGGCAATAGTTGTGTATAGGGCATCATTGGAAGACAGCATGTGATTAACTTGGTTTGCAGTTTCTTATACCATCTCCCAGATACACAAAGCTCAGGACTTCTGCAGATTAGCCAACTTACTCTACTACATATGATTCAGGCATTAAACTCTAGGCATCTGTTCTTGAGTATTTTGAGATACAAATGTCAACAAATTAAGCCATTGAAAACAAAATGCTGATAAGAAAAGTATACCTGCTTGTAATACTGGAGTGTAAACCTCTGTCTTTACCTCAGGAGTATAAACCTAATTTATTTACAAACACACTGGAAGACATGTGCTGTCCCGAAATACTAATTTGGTAATGGATTAGTAAATGTATTGTAAAAACACTGAGTTCTGCTGGTGAGAACTTCTTTTTAGTCTATTCATATACTACAGAGTGATCAACTGACTTCCACTCTTCTTTAACATAAAATTGTCCTTTCTAGGAAGCCAAGTATTTTTAAGTCAATAGAGAACATGCACAGAACATTACTCTGCTGTGCTCTGACCATGTGAAACTGAAATTACACTGAGTCCCTTTCTCAACATCACTAGCAGAACATTTTTTAGACTGACGATATCTTTACAATGCACAGAAAGATGTGTATTTATTGATTTGTCAATAAGCCAGCAGTTTGTCAGCGGGATTAACTATTTCATATATTCACACAGCATCTTCTGAATACAGAAGTGAATACAAAGGAGAACTCTACTTACTTTCCTTTCCAGTAGTTCTTTAACAAACCTGAAAAAGGGTAGGAAAAAAAATCTGTTATAAATCTATCATCTATGTTATGAATTATGAAAAATATAGAAAATATTTACTTAGATAACCTATTAAGTATTTCAGACATGGATTAATTTTTGAAAGAAAGTTGGGCCAGATTCTCAGATGAAATAAAAAGAAGGTACACAATGAAGTCAGGATAGCTACACCAAATTATGCTAGTTGTGAATTGGACCCTGAATATGCAGAATTTTTTTCATCTGCAATAATTAACATTAGACATGTGGTAATTACTCTGAGGTCTCACTGAAAACCAAGTACATGTTACATTAAATTCATTGAAAACATAATTATGAGCTACAACTGCAACACTAGAGAAAAAAAAAACACTTAAATTTTCCATTAATTTAAATTACAGCATTAAATATATTCTATTATTTAAAATCCTGCTTTCAAAAGATGCTGCAACATTTCATACCTCACTTACAGTAGTCGCATACGTCCCCATTCACTTAAAGGACCCTTGATTTTCTGGAAAATGCTTATATTAATGTTAGCGTGTAGACTATCTACCTTATGGAAAACACAGTATAGATTTACCTACTTTGTTAAATAAAAGAAGCCACCTCAGGCACTTCTACAAAAAAAACCCCAAGCAATCAATATGGATAATGCAGATCAGCAAACAAAACATCCTCTGACTTTTCAGGAAAGCAATTCTTTGAGAACTCATATGCACAGTGTATGCAAATAATTTCCAAAGCCAGTTTGAGATAGGTTCTGGACAGGATCTCTCTGAATTTTTATGTCATGGTTTATGTTCAGAAAAACATGTAATTTTGGTCACAACAAAAACTGAATGAAATTTGTCAATTATCTCCAGATGAAAAAGAAAACAACTCTGGAGGCTAGATTCACAACACTGAAGCTGGTGCTAGATCACCTGCTGGAAGTGAGAGATCTAAGCCAAACTTCTGCAATGACCAAAGGAGTTTGAGACCACCATTGTCTAACTCTGAGAACCAAAATGCAATGTGAATTAGGTGTTGGCTGTTTGACTTTCCTCTTATTGATTCACCTGATATAATAATGAAAATATTCACTAGAGTAGAAACTGCAACTCAAGTATAACGCTCGGGTGATAATCCAAACCCTCTGGGTCGCTGTTTTCATTCTTTTTCACATTCTTTGAAGAGTGTCAGCATTTTTTCAAAACTAAAATACCCTATACTTTGTTGGGTTATGTAATTCTCTATGAGGAAAGAAGCTCAGGTTCCAACCACTGTCTTCTGTAGCAGAACAGATTTGAATGTGGCCTCCTCTTTCCAGATGACTACTACTATTAGTAGCATATAACATATTCTATATTTCAGTTCCCTAACTTTTTATTCAACCCTCTTTACAGGAGAAGGTAGATTCAAATTCTTGGCTTGAATTCAGGTTTAATGTATGAAGCAGTTGGAATTGTATATTATTTCCATGCATACAATACAAATACATCTGGAGGTAAACTGTAAAGAACTGAAATAAGTGTAAAACATTTTCTGGCAGTGTGACAGATCATTCTTAGGTTTAAAAAAAAACAACAAAACAAGAAAAAAAAAAAAAGAAAAAAAAAAAAGGTTGCCCTTCTGCAATTGTATTGCTGTGGCTCAGACCTGATGAGGCAAGTACTCCTGATTCACGCTGACAAGCACACAGCTCTCTTCTCTAGACAGCTCTGGAGTACCTGTGGCACACTCTCATCCGAGGCTGAGAAACACTTGTTATTAGCACAATCACATGAGAAGTGAGTTAGAGGCACAAGATAGGTATTTAAAGGAAAGCTATTCAGATTATTCTGAAGCTTTAAAAAATATCAGAACTGGAAGTTCTGCCACTTTCAGTCCCATTCAGCAGGACTCATGCTGTTAGTACAGCGCTACATGTTTTAAAAATGTCTTTAAATACAAACACAACTAGAAAGGCATGACCATTTCTAACTTTTACTGGCATTCTTCTAGCATGACTTGCAAAAATAAGACAGCAACTTCACACAAGTGCTGTAAGATGTTTGTATTACGGTTAGGATTTTTTCTTTCAGCATGATATTTGAAATATTTGTGAAGGTAAATAAATAGTCCCATAAGAAAAGCTGTATGTCTGCTTAAGTACCTTCTGAGCATGGATGCAAAAGGCAAGGTAAACATAAGATTCCAGTCTTGGGTCCCCTCTGCCATGTACATTGCTCTGATTTGATTCCCCCTCATTCTCTCCACTGCGAGTTAGAGTAATTTTTTACTGGTGCTGTGCTGGAGAGGAGAACCGCAGCATGTTTAAAATGGGGCATATGAACTGACTCCTGAAACTTGAATAAAGCTTTATCCTAAACAGGGGAACGAAACAGCTCAGAAGTTAATGAGGGCAAAGGAACCGATTGCCACCCCACCAACCCATGTCAGGTCACATCCCCTCCACAGAGCTGCGAAGGGAAAAGAGGAGGCAGAAAATAAACAACACACACATATTCTCTCCACACCCTAGAGCCATAGCTTCTCCCTTTCTTTAGAAGAGCTAGAGAGAAACCGCTTGGGCTGTGCAGCAACTGAGTATGCAGGAATTGCCAGAACTGTAGGAAACAATACTGTCAGAAGAAAAAAACTGTTCCTAATATACTTACACTTGTAAGTTATTAGTCAGCTTCACATTCACCTTTCAGATGTATGAAAGAGTCTTATTTCTAAAGGTTGCGCCATCAGTTTAATCACCTTACCTTTCTGTCTCTTGGACAGAGTCAGCAGTAATCTCTTTGTATCGTGGCACGCTGTCATTCATATCCATGCAGACTTTTCCAACAAATGCTCGTTGACCAAATTTATCTGTTGAGATGCATAAGAGTATAAAACTCAGAATCACTGGTTCTCAAAAACTGCTACCAAAGCCTGTACTGAAATCAAAATAGCAAATTCCACCCCAGTCAGCTTCATTTAAGATGGACAGAATCTATGCTCTTATCTTTGAGACAATCCGTGTGACTTTTAAGGCTAAAAATGAAAGAGAAAAAAACTCATTTAAATAGGAGTTGTCCTCTTCCACATTAGTAGCCAACTTTATAAATGCTGTAATGGAGGACTAGATTACTATAGTTTAGCCACAACCAGAATCTATAATGGTAATATATGTAGAAGACCACTGTGAAGTAGAGGTTAAGAAACATAAGCTTCAAAGTATGGTAGCTGTAGTGGATGATCACCCTGAGTGGAGAAAAGCCACAAAGCTGACTCCTTAAGAGAAAGGAATCGGGTTCCTAACACACTTCCCAAGTGCAGTTGGAAGAAGAAAATTACCAGAGCTATTTCTAGCCTCTTTCTTGAGATTTATCCATGCTAGGACTCAGAACTCCTGTAAGACTTGAAAGCATATAAGATTAAATTCTAAGCTTCTAAGCTTTTAAATGTGTTTCTAAATTAGATCTCTTTTGCCCACTTTTACTGAGTTGTTGAACACAACAGCTTCGAAGCTTCAGGTTTTCCCACAAAATCAGAAAGACTAGGGAATTTTTTTATGGAAGCTGAGATTCTCATTAAATTTCTCTGCTTTGGGAGCTGGCTGAGCCTTGAAATCCTGCAAGAATCATAACACTTTCAAACATCAGGCATTTGCAATGGTGAACAGAAGGGAGGGATGAGATCCTGACACAACTCCCACTGTTCTGGTTTTGGAGGGCGTGTGAAGATTTTTGATGTTGATTCTTAACTGAAACTCCAGAGTATCAGGAAATGAATGCACTAACTGCACCTCTTGTCACTCAGCCCTTTAGTCCTCAAATAGAAAAAGGACAGAAAGAGCAGAGAAGTGCAGCTGAAGAGCACCTCCAGCAGACCAAATTCAAGCTCAACCGGCAGCTGATTTGGGAATGAAGACACTGGCAGAAACAACACTAGAAGAGAGGCAGTTAGTGAACATGGGTAACTAGGGTGGATTTTGGGGACACAGTATGACAGATACAACGAATGAAAAACAAATTAGTAGAAAGACAGAGCCCGAGCTAGCCTAAACCTCCTAAGCTCTGTTTCCTTCAACTAACAGCATCTGCACAACATCCTTCAAAACTCAGTTAATCTTACCTATAATTTCAGCAAGAAGAAGAGAAGTGTCTGTGTAAATTGTTGCAAAGTAGCAAGCTGTAGTCGTTCCATTCTTTAGAGTTCGTCTCTATAAAAAGAAATCAGTTTCAACTGTCTGGAAAAAAAAATAGTCAAGCTGCCAAAATGTAGAACAGGCAGTCTGATTTCAAACTGCGAGAACATTTAGTTATTGTGAAATTGTGCAGTGAAGTGGGAAGGTAAAATATAGATTTTTAATTTCATAATAGCTTTTTTAAGTCTGAGTGTTAATACATAAAAAAATCCCTTCTAAATCCATACAGGATTTTAACAATGGATAACCACATAGAAACTAGTCTATATTTCCTTCACTCAAACTAGAAATAAATTCTGACTGTATTTAGAATACAAGCAACCAATTTATACAAGCAATGTGTCATTTCCTAGTTTTGAAAGGCTCTCCAATTTTCACAGTGAAGCACTGTTTACCTAACATTAGCAAAGCAAGGCTTTTGGGAAAAAGTAGTGGTTTTCATTTGGCCACCTGTTGTGGCTGGGAAAAATAGCCAGGCTTTAATGTATAAAACCCCCTTTGTTATCCCTCAGTACACAGTAACAAACTTCAAGGTAAAAGTAAGCCAAGACCAACTGCTCAGAGTATAATTTAATTATTTATTTAATTGTACCATTTGAAAAGAGAAAGTGGTTAATACCTGTTCATACTACATTTGGAGGACATAACAGTAAATGAAGAATCATTTAAAGTTGCATTAAGTCACAGTGAAATTTACAGCTTCACTTGATCTTTGGACTAATGCATACTATATTGACTACCAATCCAACATACAAGTTTACATTACATTTTTGGATTCTGGATACAATATAATTTGAGAATTTTATTATTTTTTTTTAATGAGATAGAAGGCACTACATCCAATGGAACTTTTGAGAATGGCTAGAGCTAATTATTTGACAAACATGAAACCAAGCTCTGTCTTTTCCATACAATATTAAAAGCAAAGATAATAATTAAAAATATGTCTTTAAGGATTCCTAAAATGAGTCTCACAAATAACAATGTCATTACTGAGACAAACTAGCTTTGTCTTTCTTAGCTTCTAAACCCCAGAATTCTCTACTTGTGGTTTCTTAACATCATTGTTTAATGAAATCTAAAAACATTCAGTTTCCAAAACATCACCATGAAGAATTGACTTTCCTAAAATTTGAGGGGCCAGAGAAGGTTCCAGCTAAAATCTGATAAATTACACCTAATTTGTTTCTTTTACCAGGTCTAGAAAGTGATTGTTGGAAACATAATTCTGATTTGAAAAAATTCACTATACTTTCATTACAACTCCAAAAGTTCGAAGATACCTATGAAACAGTATCTGCTCCCTGTAGGTTTAGTCCTGTTCTAACAGTTGAAGGTTATTATCAGCCCCATCAAACTTTGCAGAGCAACTGGTATTCTGCAGCGTTTGGGGGTGAAGACATTTTCCTGACCTTGTCCTCTCTGATACACATGGGGAGAGCCTAGCCATTGTGCTGGAGCTCCTACAACTAACTTCCACCTCTCACTGGCAGTTCTTTCCCAAACACCCTGCATCGTGAGTGCTGTAGCTGTGCAGAAGTCACCCTGTCTGAACTCGTGAAGACAGTAACAGTACGTCAAGGTACACAGCTGGAAGGTGAGATCATCTCTATGTTTTAAGTAGCTGAAGGCGCATGTAAGTCATTAGAGTTTATGACCAAGCTGTTCCTATATATTTTTATTATGGCGGTTGGAAGAAAGTTTTGTTTGGTTTTTTTTTTTTTGTTAAATTTGAGTGGCAAGGACAGTATAACTATTTATTTCAGATTCACTATGCTATTATTTTCACAACAGGTTGTCACAGTATTAGACAAATGCAAGGCAACTTACGCTGTCCAAATCATTTAATCTGTTGAAGACACTGAAGTCCACATATTTTCCTTTCATTGATACATTTCAGTTATAGGACAGAATCAGTATTCTGCAATGTGACCTAGCTGCTTATTGCTTATCAAGTGGAATTTGACCCAAAAGCCTTTATATTGCTCAGAACCAGTCTAGCTCAAACACAGTCTCCCTCTTTGTGCCACAATACCATTGACAGACTTCATCTAAGGCCCCTGCAGTGAAAGATATTCCTGCTACAAGGACCTCAGCTGTAGAAACATCATCCTTAATTAGTCCAAAACACCCCAGACTTGTTGTCACTGAGAAGCATTCTTCTCTTTCACAGTATTTGCAGAAGAAAAAGGAAACATCCTCTGAATTTTTTTTACCATATTTGGTTATTTCTGCATTGAGGTTGTCAGCTTCTGCTGGCTATCCTGGCTCTGAGAGTACTCTTAAATGTTGGCCATTGTACTCAGATACCAGAAAAGACGATAAACAAGTTCATTGTTAACCATATGATTAAATGACCTGTCTTATCAGCAAAAACTGATAAGTCCAGAAGTCCAGAATAAGACTGGAACTGGTAGGGGACAATCTTGGATGGCAATTAGAACTGTGGTTATGCTGCTGGTTTTATCTGGTTTTCACAACATTGAAACAAGCTCCACTATTTCTGCTGACCTTCTGAAAACGTGCATATATTTCACAGTAATAAAATGACATTTGCAGTACTTACAACAACCCTGGTGTACACTTCCTCTGCAAAATCGCTGTCTTTGTATTTGGCTTCTGTTGGGAATGTGTAGGTAGTCAACCACTGCATAAGAGGTAGATCTACTCTTGTGCCAGTAAATGAATACTGAGGGGCATGAATGTGTGTATCAACCATTCCTGGCATGAAGAATTCACTAGGGAAAGAAAAGATAATTATAATAGTCCAAAATGTCAAAAATTTTCTACAGTAAGTAGTTTTGCTTTAAACAGTATATTTGAGCAAAATCCACCAGAGCAAATGGCAATTACAGATTAACCTTCCCCTTTCAGGATCAGCCTATGAACTCCTACTGTACTTCTATCCATACTCCTGTTATGGTATGAAGCAGTTGAACAATAACTTTTACACGGCCTTATACATAGCTAACTGAGAGAAAAAGAGCATGATGAATCCAGTTATCTGTAATATTTACCCAGGCTAAATACCAACAAATAAAGCCAAACTGACTTAACAATAACTAAAACAATTCGACTGTAGAATCTACCTGAAAAAGGGAAGGGTTAAGCACAGTCTTGCTTCCTAGTATGGATATATTTGGAATGCCTCTAGCTGCCAGGACATTATAGTCAGAAGACTCTAACTTTCTATATTCCAGTTTTCCTCTACATTGTATATGTGTCTATATGTATATATTCGATCAATGAATTTCAAGGTTTAATGGAAGAACTGTGTCTACAAATGCAGACACAAATACTGCTGAAGAAAATCTCTGCTCAATATATTCACAGGAAAGGCATATTTACAATGGAACTGTAATACTGTTTCTTGTCATGTCGTGTTTCTGCAATAACAGGGATGACTGTATCAACATTACCAGGAAGTTGCTATAATTATTTTATTTTGTGCTGGAACTCCATACAGTTTAAAATTTCTCTCACTCCTCTGCCCTTCTCCCTGACTACTGAATGAACAGTGATTTCATCTCTTTGTAGCTCCCCTTCTTCCTGTTTTCTTGCATGCTAGAAACGCTGAAAGATCTTTCTCAATCTGATCCATATTCCCAGCACCTTCCATTTTCCTCAGGCTATTTCAAGTGAAGAAAACATCTGATGACTCATATATTCTGTATGATTATCCATCCAACAAACCATACAGATTTTTTTAACAACTAAACACTAAAATGACACTCCAGCTCTAGATTCTAAGCCAAAAGTCATTTATAGTTGTGCTGCTACATGCAAAGAATAGTAGGTGAAATCCAAAAACTATTTCTCTTCACCAGAAAGGTGGAAGATTTCATTGGCTGAAGAAAAAAGAAATGCCATACGGTTAGAAATCCAAGGCCCTGTGTTTAGAAGATTTAAATCTTCTAATTTTATTATGTTTTATTAAGGAGAGTGTCAAAGCCCAAACAACTGAGCTTTTCATCTGCAGTGTTAGTGTTACTTACATTTACTAAGTGTAGATTTTCGAGCTAGTTAGGCATAGCCTACTGCTAACAAAATGAATAGAAAATGTAATCTCAAGAAAGAATGCCATTTACTTCTGTAAACCCAGAAGAGGTCATGTATGAAAGCTAAATATGGCATTTTGTTCTGTACAATGTAAATCTGCCAGCACAATTCAGCCATGGCTTCAGTCCCAAACCAAGGATGCAAAAAGCACATAGACCTTCCAACCCTCGAAGTCCCATCCAGGATGCAGACAGCTCTTGGGTTAAGAGCTCTCACAGAGCTAAAAGGGACTTTTGCCCATGAGGTTGGGTTTAATGTGTTCCCTGCCAAAACGTATTCACAGAGATCACATTACTTTGTTCAGAGCATAAACTGTATTTGCTGAAATTAATCTAAACAAAGCACATACTGGTTACTCAGTTCTCTTATGTCAGACGCTTTGAAACCCCACTTCTTAGCCAGCTGCTCTTGCTGATCAGTTTTTTCCAAAAACACAATCTAAAAGAAAGAAAACATAGTTAGATACTTTAAACCTGTAATTTTTACATGCTTTACATGAAGGCAATATGAGGCATACCTTAAAACGGATTTTACACACTTACTGCAAAGGTGATAGGTTTGCATTGAAATACTTGCTCTTCCTGACTATCAAGTGTGATTTTGAAATACCTACTCACAATCCAGTGAATAACCACACCCTTTTTGTAAGTTGTAAGAAAATAATTAATTCTTACTCAAGTAACACACAGGCAGAGCTGCAGAGACTTCAGTGTCCACTGGCATTCCTGTAATGTACCAGCATGCTAGCAATACAGTTAGTCATTTCGTTCATTGTGGAGGTGTGTGAGAGCCTGATGGGAATGTAATTACAGTGTTCAAAACCAGAGGGGTCAAATTAATTGCTTTGCCTAGGACTGACTGGCACTGAGCTAAGCATTTTCTAATTTTCTGCTCTTGTCATTAATGTTGGTTTTTTTAAATTTTTTTTAAGTGCTGAGGAAGAGAAAGAAATTGAGGGGAAAATGTGGATAATGTTTTCATTTTCCAGAACAGACTAAAAGCATGTCTAAGATCTTTGCTTATTTAAAAAAAACTACAATCTGGACCCTAACTCAGACCCACTTGACTCCTAGAGGACATCAATTCTACTGCTGCTGAGTGACTGTTGCCAAGTCAGAATTTCAGCACGCTTTCTGTTCATCTTTGAATTGTATGGTATTTTAATCTACAACATGACTCTTGGCAGCTGAATGTTTAGGTCTTTAATTCTCTGGTCTGACAATAATAGGCATGACAACTCCCTATGAAACAAAAAGTGGGGAAGTCCAGGAACTGCAGTGCCCACTACAGCCTCCAGACGGGATCTGGGTTTCCGCAACACTTGACAGAGCAGAGGACACTGCTGCCTTCACTGGCCAAAGACTGGCCATCCAGGGCTTTCAGGAATTCTTGCCGAAACACAGGTTCTGCCAGAAATCATCTCATGGTATTCTAACTTCCTTGGCATAAGAGCTTGTTCCTCTAAGTTCAAGGGAGCAATCTTACTGCTAGCGGCATCCTTCTGCACACTGAGGGCCTGTATCACCCTCATGACAGCAGTTTCCCAGGTAGCAATTAAAAAAACACGCAAAGGCAAGATCAAATAGCTGTAAAAAGACAATAGGAAGGAACTTAAGAGAAAGATTAAGAGGACCAAAAGAGCGCTGTTTAGCAATCACTTGCACACTCCTTTTTTTATGTGTATGACATTACTTTTGCATTTTCTGGTTTTTCTATAGAGAAAATAAGCAAAGGCTGCTAAATTACAGAAAAAGTTTTTGGCTCCCTAGTCTTTCAAATGCACATACGGCATTTACTTTGTCTAAAGAGCAGATGTTTAAAAGTTTTAGTCAGAAAAAAAATCTATTAAAATCATACCATCTAAATAAATACCACTCTAGCAAAAGCTGCAAGAATATTGCAGTCCATTAATACTGCACATGAAGCAGCATCTCTCTCCTTCTAAAGAGGAATATAGCCAGCTTAATTAGCTGTATATCTGCAGAAGGCTTAGAGTACAGACCTACTGAAATTTCTGATGAGCAATAAAGAAAATGTCACTCAGATGCTGAAGTCAAAATGGTGCAGAATGAGTAATGTTAGAGCTGCTGGAAAAAAAAAAAAAAAAAGGAAAGGGAAGAGAGAAAAACATGAAATACCAGATGGCAAATTCTGGAAACAGGCGTTGCCATGGAAAAGGAGTGGCTATTATATACTGTTAGGGTGTAGATAAATAAAACACTTAAATCATGGAAGAATGAAGAAAATATATTTCAAGGGAACTGGACACATGAAATCAACCCTATACCTCATATCTTACCTGGTCAATCTGATCTAGTTAAAGATGTCCCTGCTTACCCGCAAGGGGGTTGGACTAGATGACCTTTAAAAGTCCCTTCCAACCAAACACATTCTGTGACTCTATGATTCTATGACTCTAATTATTTTTGAATGCAGCTATGGATGAATCAGCAAGACATCTATACTCTTTTCAAACTTCCCAGCAGAACTCCTTGGTAACCTAAGAGATGTTTCCTGTTGCTTCAGGATGCATTTGCTCTGGCCACCTTTCTAACACTGAATGTTTAAGGTTTTTGAGGTCCCAAGCTTGGACATTCACCTGCACTGGTCCATTAAATTAGTTCTGGACCTTAACACTGTAAAAGCAAGAAAAAACTCTATGGAAGAGTCACTACAGAGTCAAAAGAAGTGCACAGGCAAGACAAAGACCTTCAGCTTGTAAAGAAAGAAGTCAAGGAAGATAACCAGGAGTTTGGGAGACATGTACCACAAAAGGGCAGATCAAAGGTTGTGAACACCAGTGCCCAGACACTTTGATCAGTTCTGATGTGTCACCCGTATGATGAGGCTAAAGGATCCAAAGATGAGAAACTGACACCTCCCTACTCTAATGCCTGGCTGAGGCCTTTTGTTATTCTGAGAGATGCCCAAAGCTCCTCCATCAATGCATAGTTGGTCCACTACACTATGCATCAACCCAGACACAGTAAACCCTGACTGCCTCCAAGCGCTACAGCACAAATAACTTTGCTACCAAAAGAATGGAAAGTGAGCGGCACTGGCTGAAGAAACTCAGGGCTTTTTTTGATCCAACAACGCCTGTGTTACTTCTTTTCTGACTATGACATTCATAGATGAACATGATTAAGCAGTCCATCCTTCTTTCTCCTCCCAAATGCTTCTCTCCCCTCCTTGTTCCCACAATGATTATCTGACTTTTGCAGTTAAAAGGCATGATGCCAATTGTTTGCCTAGTTGCCAAAACCGGAATGTGAGCCTCTAGATGAGAGGCAGGAGCACTTACCAGACAGGTCCTGAACTAACTGCCCAGCCTACTGAGAAAGTCTAAGCAACGAATTCTAGATGGATGTTGGTGCCTTGGTACCTTCCTCCTTGTACAGCTTAACACATGTCAATTCCTATCCCAGCTGGCTAAAATCAAACATTTATGTTTGGCAGCACTTAATAATATTAATTCTTATTTCACAACTCTTGCTCTTTTCATGCCTTCAACAGGAGCTTTTAGCTTAATACTTGTTCTATTTACTTAATATTCTACTCAGCTAAGCTAATTACACCAACATTTTAAGTCACATTTTGTACCACTATTTTCTTTACCCTGAGGAATACTACTCTTTCTATTTGCCATTCCTCAAGACTGGCACCACACTGCTCTGCAAAGCAGTCAGTTAAACACAGACCTTATTTTGCTAACTTAAAGATAACTTGGGACATCAAACCTAACAGCATTTTCCTTGCTAAAGCTCCCTTTTCCTCTACAGGCAAAGCACACAGAACTGACATTTCATCTGTGGGCTTTAGCAGCCAAATAACTCCACATGCAGTGGGGGGGTTTGGACAGTGCTTCTGTCACACTGGTTGTATGCTCCTGTCCCTCAGGAGACAGGCAAGGACTCATTCTGGAGAACAGGACCTGCTGTTCACAAAAGCTGATCTGTTCACCCCATCAGAGACCATGCAAGATCCTTCCACAACAGAGTCAGCAACATGAGGCAGAAGAATGACGCCTATTTAGTTAAACTTACTTCTTTGGGAGTAATAATGAAACAGTTTTGGTGTAAATTGGACAACAAAGGTAAGCAATGTTTTAACCACCATGTCCTTGAAAAGCCAACTCTTCCATGATTCCAGCGGAAGTTCTGCAGGAGGTTAAATTATGAGTAATAGGCTAAAGGGTACTAAAACTCTTTGTATCGGATCCTAGAATAATAAAATGCCAAGAATTTGTATTTAAAAGATAAGAAAATTGAAGTCCTTGTTACTGTATTCTGATGGGTATTTTATTTTTGGACAACAGTGTTTTACTGGAAATTTTTTTTTTTTAGAACAACTGCATGGGAATGTGCCAGTTTATGCAAGGAAAACAACATTCAGTGAATTCTTGTCCACTAGGAGAAGGGAGGAGCATAGATCCCTAGGTATAGCTTACTAATGCATCTGTTTTTCAAGAAAATCACTTAGAGGTCTTGATTTCCTAAGGATGGTGAGCAGGGACCCTTTCCCAGAAACCACCAGCAGAGAGAGCAGGATGGGGTATGAGTTTCTCCCTCCTGCACCTGAGTTACACAAACCAAGACTTTTTTTTATTCATCTCTATTGTTTTTAGTTGACACCAGCCAATACATAGTTATACAAATTTTTATTTTCCTCCTGTACCTCTCATAGACTCTGCTATGCCTTGCAGGACACTCCTCAAGAGTGTAAGAGGGCTGTCTTTAAATAGGCCCTCATGGACCTGTATGAACAGAAAAAATAAACACTATAAGGGCTCAAAGTGTGTTTTGCACAGATTTTAAAGGCTACTGAAGCCTGACACACTGAAGTCTGTTATGTAGCAGCAAAAAGAAAATGACTTTTTTTTTTTTTAATGATAGATAAAGTACCTAAATATATTATGGAGTTTATAAGAAAATAGCACTGTATCTACACAACACGCACTGTGCAGATGAGTGTCACCTGTGATATTGTTAAGAGGATGATACAGCTTTCCTGCCAGAATCGATCTCGCATTATCAGTAAGTGTAACGCTTGTTTGAAACTTGGCTTGTACCACTGACATGCCCAACGTCAATATCTTCCTAACTCTTTGTGGGTATATGCCGTGTTTTTCTCTTGTGACAAGAAAAAAAAAGAAAAAGAAGAAAAAGAAAAAAGAAAAAAGAAAAAAGAAAAAAGAAAAAGAAAAAGAAAAAGAAAAAGAAAAAGAAAAAGAAAAAGAAAAAGAAAAAAGAAAAAAGAAAAAGAAAAAGAAGAAAAAAAAAAATAAGCCTCACTTAGGAGGCTGTGCATGAGTACCGGGGGTACAGTGAAATTACTCACGATCGTTATTTGCTACTGAGAGAATGACAAACCGGCTTGCGAAACTGAAAGAAAACCGCGATAATCTGGCAGAAAGCCTGGTCCGGGCGCACTGCTGCTGTGGAGACACTGAGCACACTTCAGGGACAGATTTCGTCTACCTGCAGACCCCTGCCGAGGAGGTCACCCACCACCCCGGTGATCTCCAGCTCCCGCGGGCACGAAACCCCTTCTCCGCGGCTCCCTCCGACAGACGCCCGACGACTCCCAGCGCCAAAATTTTCCACTTTCTCCCCACCGACGGGCGGAGACGGCCCTCACCCTCACCACCCCCGGAAAGGCACTCGGGACCCAAAAAGGGGCATTCTCACCCCAAGGCAGGGGGAGGCCAGGTGAGAGGGGGAGGCCAGGTGAGAGCGGGACACCTCTGGAGAACCACCGCCCCGGCGGGGCGGGGTCCCGCGCCTCCCCCGGCCGCCCACACCGGCCGCCCCCGCAACGCCCCTTCCCTCACCCCCCGCGCTCACCGTCCCGCTCTCGTCCACCCCCAGCAGGTGTCCGTGGAGGATCTCCATGGGCGCAGAGGCGCTGGAGTGCACGAAGGTCCCCCTGAAGACGTGGGCGAGCGGCGGGCGCTGCGGGGAGCCCATGGAGGCCTCCGACGGGGCTGGCTTCGCCGTGGCGGAGGCGGCTGGAAGCTGCCACCCAGCAGGCTGCCGCCCCTCGGTGTCTCCCGGTGCCGGCGGCGGCTTCCTGGAGAGCTGTCACCATTTCCCCACCCCCTGGTGACTTTCTCTTCGGGGAGTGGTTTCGGCGGAGGGAGGGCGGCAGGCCGGGCCGCCCCGTTCGCCTTCCCCTTCCCCGGGCGCTGCCGGGCGGGAGGTGGCGGGGGGTGCGGGGGTTGACACCCCCTCTTCCACCTCAAACCCGGACGCCCCCCCGACCCTCGGCGGGGATGGGTGCTCCGCCGTGTGCTTGGAGCAACGCCCGGTGGGTTTTGGGGGTCCCAGTCACTTCGGACAAGGCGTCCCTCGTCACTAGTGTCCAGCGATCAACTTTTGGAACCAACCTGAAGGCTGTAACCACTTTCGAAAGCTTCCCCTTCAAAAGGTTGAGTCCGGAGAATAAGTCTTATGAGGAGAGGCTGAGGGAACTGGGGTTATTCAGCCTGGAGAAGAGGAGGCTGAGGGGAGACCTTATTGCTCTCTACAACTCCCTGAAAGGAGGGTGTAGAGAGGTGGGTGTTGGCCTCTTCTCTCAAGTCACAGGTGACAGGACGAGAGGAAACAGCCTCAAGTTGCGCCAGGGGAGGTTCAGGCTGGATATTAGGAAAAATTTTTTCACTGAAAGGGTTATCAGCCATTGGAATGGGCTGCCCAGGGAGGTGGTTGAGGCACCATCCCTGGAGGTGTTCAAAAGACGGGTTGATGTAGTGCTGGGAGGTATGGTTTAGTGATGATGCTCCTTGTTTGTTGTGTGGGTGTCTATTTCTGTCAGTTAGGTTGACAGTTGGACAAAATGATCTTTAAGGTCCCTTCCAACCTAGAAGATTCTGTGATTCTGTGATTCTGTAAGCTTCCTCTGCCACAAGCTGCAGCATCTCGTAACTTGTTGCTCTGTGCCTGGAGCGCTGGGAAGTTTATTCGACGTTTTCAAAAAGAACAGACCAAATTTTAAAATATTACAAACTTTAAGCATCTATTTTGAGGCGGCAGTTACTGCTTTGTTTCACCTACTCTTGTTGTACTCAGTGCTCCAATATTAATCCCTCAGACTGTCTCCTCGGTCCTTGGCCACTGTACCGCATGTTTGTAGGGTATAGGAGTAGAAAACAGAAGCCAGCTGAGGTTCCAGAAATACCAGAAGTAGGCAGCCAAATGCCTTGTTCAGTGGAGATGGTCTACCAAAAAAAAAAAAAAATCCCAACTCCCTGTGCTCTCTTTACCGCGCTGTCGTTCTAGAGGCAGAGGAGAAAATAGGACTCTTTCAAAAGTGTAATTAAAATCTCATACTAGCTATTTTGAGATAGGAATGTTTACCAAAAAAAAAAAAAAAAGAAAGAAAAGAGCCTTAGGAAGATGAAAGGTGGAGAAAAATTAAATTTTTTAACCCAAAGAGCTGCACTTCCAGAAACATATTCTGCTCCAACAACCTAAGTCAAAGTATGTCAAGAAAACACATGCTAAGAGGATTGCTGTTGAGAATATTGGGATAAGACTTCATGGGGCTGTATAAAACCAAGGATAACACAATGAGTGTCCTCTGAATTCCCGCTTGAAGACACCTGTCTTCATCAGGTTGTTAAGCGATGAATGAATTTGGCACCAAGGGCACTGACATTGCCATTCTCAAAGCTGGATTGCAAAGTTTGTCGTTACACAGTTGATCATTAAAAGACCTTTGCACTTCCCACTGTGCTGACACTATACAAATGCATAGCAGATTATCTTTCCTACAAACTCTCCAGATAAATGGTGGGAGGAGAGAAAAACACAGTGGGAAAGCAGAGAGTGGATTTAATTTTGGTCTGCGATGGGCACGTCACCAGCCTTTTTCTTGCCTTCTTTGCATACAAATGCTTTAGGTTACTGTGAAGCAAGTTTAAAAAAATAGTGAACTTACTGACTCCATCTTACCTTGACTTTCCTATCAGCTTTGTCAGGCCATAAAGAGCATCCAAAATAAAATGGACATGTGAAAGTGACTCTTACAAGCGGATATTGGTAATTTCTTGTGAGAGGTCTTGTCGTTTAAGGTGACTCCCAATGAGATGACATGGGTTTTTATTGTATTTCTAATCTCTTTGATATGAGAAGCTAGCAAACAAAACAAAACACAAATTGGTCTTGCAGGTTAATCTAGTTTGGAGAAGAAACTGGCATGAGAATCTCTCAGACAATTCAGTTGGCTTACAACACTGTAGTACTTCCTGCTTCCTTGAACAGCAGAGTAATAAATTTAGAAAACCAGCACCAAAAGTCTTTTAAATTAGCACTTGCCAAAGCCCTCTTACAAAGATGTTTCTGAGGGTGATGCTGCTGTGCTTATTAGAGCTGCAGCTGGAATGAGCTGTATTCCAAGCTGTGACCCCAAGCAAAGAAAATTGTCTTTGGCTCTATGAGGGATAAGGAGTGAGAGAGGCTGGTTTTGCCGCTGAATAACAAAAGAGGGAGTAGAGCTGAGGGTGAACTTAGACCCAGCCCTGCAGAGGTCAGCTCACTTGCTCCTCCTTTGAACAGAAGAGTGAAAACAGCTTTTCCCAGCAGTAGCTACTGCTCCATACAACTCACCTCTGCCCCTGTGGCAGCAGCTAGCTGGCGTGCTGCCCTCCAGTCTGCTGCCCTGGGTACCTATGGGCACTTCACTTAACTCTCATCAGGCTACACGCAGCCTTTGGCTTCCAATCCTGAGCTCTTATGCTGGCTGCTACCCAGACACACGTACACTGCTGTCCAAAGCTACACACAGTAGAGCTCACTGTTCCTGAGAAACGCTTCGGTTGCATTTGGTGGGCATGTGGGCTGCTCCCGAGAATCTGAGACTGCTTCAGCCCCGTGTTTCGTGAAAAATCTCAGGGATTTCCTCCAGCTACCTTACATAAAGAATGGTATGTAGTTCACTGGTTTCAGCGAGATTTAATCCAGCCAGGATTTACGCCTGAGAAGAAAACCAAAAACACTGACAGTTTCTGCTAAAGGCACTTTTAGGGAGAAACGTCAATAGCAAGCACTATTGCCATAACTGGGATCCAAGCACTCCGAAGTTTTATGACTTCACTTTTAAAAGAACTAGGGATCTCTTCTGCTTTTTCCAGCTGCCATGTGGGAGAGCATGGAAGCCCCTGATGAGGGCTGGTTGAAGAATTGTTAGCACCCTTCCCTCTTCCCAGACTTTTTCTTGTTACTAGTTTGCAAGTTACACATGCATGCCCCAGATATTGATATGGCTCAAGATGAGACCTTGGCCAGCTGTGAAAAAATGAGTCATTCTTCCAAGACATTACAAGAGGATTGTCCTGATCTACGTTTAATTTTGCAGGTATGCCGTGGGCTAGGCACTTTAGCTCGTTGGATAGAAATGTAATGCTCTGTTGTGACTGTTATATACTAATGTACTTTAAAAGTAATTGAACTAACTTGCTCTTTTTTGCAAAATGTTTGAGGAGAGAGATTTAGCTTCTTACAAATTACACAAGATTTTGTTTGAAACACATTTTAAAATAAATCTCAGCTTTAGAAACTCCTTGAAATCTTCATACCTGTATTAACACATTTGCATTAAATCGCATAATTACTGTACTTTGATCTACTGCTGTTAAAAAAAAAGTCTGTCTCACCATTCAGCAGCTTTTCAGACTCTCTTTGTCTTCTAAATAATTGTCTTCTGGTCAATTATAATAATGAGTCTTTAGGCTGAGTCCTGAAGCCAAACAACTTCAGAACTAGAAGAAAAATCTGTCAACGTACAGGGACAGATTTTAGCAGGATTAGATTGTCTTCATCCTCATTAACACTTCTGCTTTCTGATCTTTTGTTTCACTTAGCACTCTATACAAAGCAAGAATTCGGGGCCTTGTTTCAAAGTTTCAGAACACCTAAGCTGATCCCGCAACACCTGAGAAGTATCAGAAAAAGGAACTTGTGCCTCTCCCTGCTTTCAAAAAATAGTTGATGGGGTGCATGCTGCCGAACAGAAGCTCCCATCATCAGGGTTGTGCTGAGGTAACTGTCTGTGGAGCCTGAGCATCAGAGTACGATAATTATCTGCTATAGAAGTGAATGTTCTTATTGCATTTTATGGTCAAAATGTACCCTGTATGTAATTTGTAACATAGCAACTAAGTTAATGGAGAAACAAAATATAATTGATTTATCTACTATTGAGTGATTTTTGTCTCTAAAAGAAAGAGATGAGAATGCAGCAAACACTTGGGATTATACAGAAAAAGAAAGAAAGTGAAGCATATTTATTCTTAAGTGTGAAATTAAGTTGGGAGCTAGGGTTAATTCAGCACAGGCTACTTCAACCACCTAATTTTCCCTGAAACCTTTGTATAATCAACATCGACTTTATTGTTTAAACTTCATCTCAAACTGAAAATTACTGCGCCCGAAAAGGGGAAGAAGCAATGACCGTACATACAAGGTCTATTTCATTTACTGCCATGGGCATTCACTCTGCAGGTCTTGGACAGAGCTTGCAGCCTTTGATTCCCAAGGCTTTTGAGGTACAAGAGGCCTTGCAGAGGGATCTAGACAGGTTGGTGCACTGGGCTGTGATAAATGGGGGTCCAGATGTTGGATTCTCCACCTAGGACAGAGTAATGCTGGGCAGAAGTCTAAATTGGGAAAGGAATGGCTGGAGAAAGGGAGAAAGGGCTGCAGAAAGGGATCTGGGGGTGCTGGTTGCCGTTAAGCTCAATGAGAGTCAGCAGTGTGCCCTGGCAGCCAAGAGAGGAAACCACATCCTGGGGTACATCTAACACAGCACAACCAGCCGGTCAAAAGAGGGGATTATTCCACTGTGTTCAGCATTTCTATGGCCTCATCTTGAGTACTGTGTGCAGCTCTGGGCCCCACAGTTCAAGAAGGATGTTCAGGTCCTTGAATGTCTCCAGAGGAGAGCAACGAAGCTGGTGAAGGGGCTGAAAGGAATGTCCTATGAGGAGTAGCTGTGGACTCTGGATTTTTCTAGTTTGGAGAGAAGGAGGCTGAGGGGTGACCTCATGGCTCTCTACAGCTTCCTGAGGGGAAGTGGAAAGGGAGATTCTGAGCTCTTCTCCCCAGGATCCAGTGATAGGACACATGGGAATGATTCAAAGCTGCATTGGGGAAGATTCACACTGGACATTAGGAAGCATTTCTTTACTGAGAGTATAGTCAAACACTAGAACAGGCTTCCTAAAGAGGTGGTTGTTGCCCCAACTTTTTCAGTTTTTTAAGAGGCATTTGGACATTGTCTTTAACAATTTGTTTTAATTTTTAATCTACCCTGAATTGCTCAGTCAGTTGGATCAGATGATCACTGTAGGTCCCTTCCAACTGAAATAGTCTATTCTATCCTAGTAATAAAACAGCATTTCTAGTCATGATGTCATCATAAAACACTGTACATAACCATTTTTAAAAATTGTCTTGCTAATCTTTTTTTCATTCCTAAAACCTGTATATTATCAATGACTAGACATTTATCTAATTTTGCATTGCTAGCAGAAGATAAAACCCTCAAGACATGCAGACAAAAATAAACTGTCATAAGGCGTTGAAGTGAGCAGTTGCTATTGATTTCCTCTTTAAAACTGTACACACATGAAGACCTTTACTGCTTTAAAGAGGAAAAAATGGGTCCTTTTTCCTCCTTTAGCCTTGCCTGATGGTGGTGATGGATGGTCCTGGTGAGCTCAGTTGTCCAATGTGCTTCCACTTAAACTGGAATTCATTTTGTTCTTGAGTGATTTGTCAACTCTGAACCATGATGAGTAATCTCACTTACAAACATAATTAATAATGCGTGTATCCAAACCTACTACATTAAAATAGCTTACTAATTGCAATGTATTAACAAGCAGTAGCATTTCTAAGCTGTATGCAGGACCTATTCATGTGTGCTAGTGTCCAGTTAAATAGTAAAATCATTGTGAAAGGTTTTGTCATCAGGTTGGAGGAACTCTACTAGAAATACAAAAATAATATCACAATATTATTATTTCCTCACTTTGTTCCAGAAGACACTAAAACATAAACATGTATATACCATGAGAATTAAAAAAAAAAAAAGCCAAAATCAAACAAGATTAATACTGGTGTGCATTAAATTAATTAACTAGCTTATTTATTCACAGTTACATATTTTTATGGATTACCAGATCTGGAATTGAAAAGGAATTTATTTCTAAGATCTGTTGACAAGAAGTTTCCTCTTTCTATCCAAACCAGGATTTCTAAGCCTTCTAAAAGTGGCAGTGTCCTATTTGGAGCATACAGCATTTTCAGCTTCCCAATAATTCCTCTTAGAGAAGAAGAGGGGGAGGGAAGAGAGGGAAGGAGGAAGGAGGGGGAGAAAGGAAGGAAGTTATCAATAAATATTACATAGATGTGTATGTCAGTATTATTTACCCAGGTTCAATCTGAGAATTTGATAAAAGCCCCCTTATCTGCCAAAAAGGCAAAGACAAGTGGGAAAAAGGGAATGTTTAGGTTGATCAAAATATTCATTGTTTCACAAACGCTTCCCAACCTCACCCCTTTCCATTATGGGCTTTTATGGGATGCTGCCTGCTGGCTAAGAAGCCCTATAACCTGAAGTACTTGTCAATATCCTCTGTAGGGACCATGGGACATGTCAAAAAATATGATTTCCTTGGGCTGCAAAAGAACAGATATTGATGGGCCATAACTTTTCCTATATCCATTTTCTTAGTCCTAGTTTTTGTCTACATTTTGTTTGTGTTTTCCAGAGGGTTTTCAACAGTATGAGTCTTCGTCATAAATTACTATTTTATCTTGTTTGCTGACTTTGAAGCACTCAGTGTTATAATTTCAAAGTATTACATGTGCATGCCATATTGACACCCAGTAAATATATTTATGATACCAATTTACTTTGCTCGACATGCAAATTTCCTAGACAGGATTTTTAATGGTTTTTTGGTGCAAAATTGCCTTGTGTCTACATTTAGAGTTATGCACTGTCCACTTGTTTGCACCACTTGTGTGCTTGGCATGGTTTCTCTCTTGGTCGAAGGAAACCCATGATGACATTGCATGTAGGAAGCCACATAGAGGTCTTTGCCTGCAAAGTTTCTGTAAGCTCCTTCAGTAGTTTGCTTTTTTCACATGCACAGCTTTCTGTCAATAAAAACTAGGCAGTCCAGGATGTTTCTACAGAAATCTGGTTTCACTTATCAGCTACAAACATATCCATCTGGCAATCACTTACTAGGTGTGGACACACGGGACATACTAAAGACCAGCAACTAGGATGAACTCTGTTGCTCATAAACACAACTTCTGTTTATGATCCTAGAACCACATCAGATAGCATCAAATCAAACCTCTATCCCTTTGAATCACACCAGTAAGGTGGGATTCTTAAGCCATTAAGGACATCATCCCACACAACATTCTTGTCACTAAATTAGTCAGATATATGTTTTATGGATGGACTATTGGATGGGTAAGGAACTGGCTGGATGACTGTATCCAAAAAGTTGCAATCAATGCCTCAGTGTCCAAACAGAGGTCAGTAACAAGTGGTGTCCTTCAGGGGTCTGTACTGGCACCAGTGCTGCTCACTATCTTCATCAATGACATAGACAGTCAAATTGAGTGCACCCTTAGGAAGTCTGCAGATAACACCAAACTGAGTGGTACAGCAGATATGCTTGAGGGAAGGGACCTTAACTGATTTGAGGACTGAACCAATGTGAACCTCATGAAGTTCAACAAGGCCATACACAAGGTGATATGAATCAGGAATGCATACTTGCAGCCCTGAAAACCAGTTGTATCCTGGGTTCCATAGAAGAAGTTGGGCTAGCAGGTCAAGAGAGGTGATTCTCCACCTCTGCTCTGCTCTGGTGAGACCCCATATGGAGTACTGCATCCAGTTCTGGCATCCCCAGCACAAGAAGACATGGACCTGTTAGAGCACATTGAGAGGAGGCCTACAGGAGTGATCAGAGGGCTGGAACACCTCTCCTGTGAAAAAAGGCTGAGACAGCTGGGGTTGTTCAGCCTGGAAAAGAGAAGGCTCCAAGGGAGCCTTCTTTCTCATATGTATCTTATGGAATTATTTCTTGCAAGAAGTACAGGGAAAGACTTGTTGCTAGGCCCTTTAGTGATAGGACAAGGAATAACAGTTTTAAGCTGAAAGAAGCAAGGCTGAGGTTGGACATAAGAAAGAAATTCTTTACTGTGAGAGTGATGAGGCACTGGAACAAGTTGTCTAGAGAAGCTGTGGATGTCTCATCACTGCAAATCTTCACAATCTGGTTGAAGGGTCTTTGAACAATCTGATGGGGTGAAAGATATCCCTGCCCATGACAGGAGGGTTGGGTAGATGATCTTTAAAGGTCAAAAAAACCCAAACCAATCTGTGATCCTAAATATCTGCCTGCTTCTGAAGATACAAGTCTTCTTTTTTCAAAGGTAGTAACAGTGTTCACAATTTTATAGTGTGCTATTTCTCTTGAATCTTGATTTGACATCTGGGAAACACAGTCGTGCACTCCATACTGTTGTTGACACCTCCAGAATGAAAAGAGCATCACACAAAGCATCAAAAAGCTTCTCCCAAAACAAATACCAAATTGTCATGCTGGAAATGCACCTGCAAAAGCTGTGCAGAAACCATGCTGACTGGAGCATTATGAACATGTACACAGCATACCACAGCATATCCACACTGCAACATGGAGACATGTTGTAGAGTCCACGTGTTAGTGGTAAGGGGCATTGGATCAGTTCTCCTTTTTAGCCAAATATTGTCCAAGAACATTGTTTCATTGTGTTTGTCATTCTATTTTTCTTCATCTCATTTTTTTGACTAGGATCACAACTAACAGCTCTTTTTCTGTTCTGCTTTTATGTGACTCCTATTTATTTCTGCTGCTTATGAATACTACCAGATTCAGGTTTGTTTTCAGATGTGTTTGTTGCCTTGCAGCATTCAAGGATTTCTGTGATTTGTACAATGTTTTCTTCAGGCTTCCTTAAAACTGTAAGTAAAATTTCCATTTAAAAAAAAGTGGTTTTCAACTTTTCACATTAATGATAATAAGGTATTTCCTTTTTCTTTCAGATTTGAAACAGTAACACTATAGTAGAAGGTGTTAAACTATGATGTGTTCCATGGCTGTTCACCCATACACCCAGAGAAATTTTTGTTAAGAAGAAGGGGCAATTTTGAT
>NW_015091129.1:829268-884878 GCF_001431845.1 Calidris pugnax | reverse complement strand
TATCTTTCCTACAAACTCTCCAGATAAATGGTGGGAGGAGAGAAAAACACAGTGGGAAAGCAGAGAGTGGATTTAATTTTGGTCTGCGATGGGCACGTCACCAGCCTTTTTCTTGCCTTCTTTGCATACAAATGCTTTAGGTTACTGTGAAGCAAGTTTAAAAAAATAGTGAACTTACTGACTCCATCTTACCTTGACTTTCCTATCAGCTTTGTCAGGCCATAAAGAGCATCCAAAATAAAATGGACATGTGAAAGTGACTCTTACAAGCGGATATTGGTAATTTCTTGTGAGAGGTCTTGTCGTTTAAGGTGACTCCCAATGAGATGACATGGGTTTTTATTGTATTTCTAATCTCTTTGATATGAGAAGCTAGCAAACAAAACAAAACACAAATTGGTCTTGCAGGTTAATCTAGTTTGGAGAAGAAACTGGCATGAGAATCTCTCAGACAATTCAGTTGGCTTACAACACTGTAGTACTTCCTGCTTCCTTGAACAGCAGAGTAATAAATTTAGAAAACCAGCACCAAAAGTCTTTTAAATTAGCACTTGCCAAAGCCCTCTTACAAAGATGTTTCTGAGGGTGATGCTGCTGTGCTTATTAGAGCTGCAGCTGGAATGAGCTGTATTCCAAGCTGTGACCCCAAGCAAAGAAAATTGTCTTTGGCTCTATGAGGGATAAGGAGTGAGAGAGGCTGGTTTTGCCGCTGAATAACAAAAGAGGGAGTAGAGCTGAGGGTGAACTTAGACCCAGCCCTGCAGAGGTCAGCTCACTTGCTCCTCCTTTGAACAGAAGAGTGAAAACAGCTTTTCCCAGCAGTAGCTACTGCTCCATACAACTCACCTCTGCCCCTGTGGCAGCAGCTAGCTGGCGTGCTGCCCTCCAGTCTGCTGCCCTGGGTACCTATGGGCACTTCACTTAACTCTCATCAGGCTACACGCAGCCTTTGGCTTCCAATCCTGAGCTCTTATGCTGGCTGCTACCCAGACACACGTACACTGCTGTCCAAAGCTACACACAGTAGAGCTCACTGTTCCTGAGAAACGCTTCGGTTGCATTTGGTGGGCATGTGGGCTGCTCCCGAGAATCTGAGACTGCTTCAGCCCCGTGTTTCGTGAAAAATCTCAGGGATTTCCTCCAGCTACCTTACATAAAGAATGGTATGTAGTTCACTGGTTTCAGCGAGATTTAATCCAGCCAGGATTTACGCCTGAGAAGAAAACCAAAAACACTGACAGTTTCTGCTAAAGGCACTTTTAGGGAGAAACGTCAATAGCAAGCACTATTGCCATAACTGGGATCCAAGCACTCCGAAGTTTTATGACTTCACTTTTAAAAGAACTAGGGATCTCTTCTGCTTTTTCCAGCTGCCATGTGGGAGAGCATGGAAGCCCCTGATGAGGGCTGGTTGAAGAATTGTTAGCACCCTTCCCTCTTCCCAGACTTTTTCTTGTTACTAGTTTGCAAGTTACACATGCATGCCCCAGATATTGATATGGCTCAAGATGAGACCTTGGCCAGCTGTGAAAAAATGAGTCATTCTTCCAAGACATTACAAGAGGATTGTCCTGATCTACGTTTAATTTTGCAGGTATGCCGTGGGCTAGGCACTTTAGCTCGTTGGATAGAAATGTAATGCTCTGTTGTGACTGTTATATACTAATGTACTTTAAAAGTAATTGAACTAACTTGCTCTTTTTTGCAAAATGTTTGAGGAGAGAGATTTAGCTTCTTACAAATTACACAAGATTTTGTTTGAAACACATTTTAAAATAAATCTCAGCTTTAGAAACTCCTTGAAATCTTCATACCTGTATTAACACATTTGCATTAAATCGCATAATTACTGTACTTTGATCTACTGCTGTTAAAAAAAAAGTCTGTCTCACCATTCAGCAGCTTTTCAGACTCTCTTTGTCTTCTAAATAATTGTCTTCTGGTCAATTATAATAATGAGTCTTTAGGCTGAGTCCTGAAGCCAAACAACTTCAGAACTAGAAGAAAAATCTGTCAACGTACAGGGACAGATTTTAGCAGGATTAGATTGTCTTCATCCTCATTAACACTTCTGCTTTCTGATCTTTTGTTTCACTTAGCACTCTATACAAAGCAAGAATTCGGGGCCTTGTTTCAAAGTTTCAGAACACCTAAGCTGATCCCGCAACACCTGAGAAGTATCAGAAAAAGGAACTTGTGCCTCTCCCTGCTTTCAAAAAATAGTTGATGGGGTGCATGCTGCCGAACAGAAGCTCCCATCATCAGGGTTGTGCTGAGGTAACTGTCTGTGGAGCCTGAGCATCAGAGTACGATAATTATCTGCTATAGAAGTGAATGTTCTTATTGCATTTTATGGTCAAAATGTACCCTGTATGTAATTTGTAACATAGCAACTAAGTTAATGGAGAAACAAAATATAATTGATTTATCTACTATTGAGTGATTTTTGTCTCTAAAAGAAAGAGATGAGAATGCAGCAAACACTTGGGATTATACAGAAAAAGAAAGAAAGTGAAGCATATTTATTCTTAAGTGTGAAATTAAGTTGGGAGCTAGGGTTAATTCAGCACAGGCTACTTCAACCACCTAATTTTCCCTGAAACCTTTGTATAATCAACATCGACTTTATTGTTTAAACTTCATCTCAAACTGAAAATTACTGCGCCCGAAAAGGGGAAGAAGCAATGACCGTACATACAAGGTCTATTTCATTTACTGCCATGGGCATTCACTCTGCAGGTCTTGGACAGAGCTTGCAGCCTTTGATTCCCAAGGCTTTTGAGGTACAAGAGGCCTTGCAGAGGGATCTAGACAGGTTGGTGCACTGGGCTGTGATAAATGGGGGTCCAGATGTTGGATTCTCCACCTAGGACAGAGTAATGCTGGGCAGAAGTCTAAATTGGGAAAGGAATGGCTGGAGAAAGGGAGAAAGGGCTGCAGAAAGGGATCTGGGGGTGCTGGTTGCCGTTAAGCTCAATGAGAGTCAGCAGTGTGCCCTGGCAGCCAAGAGAGGAAACCACATCCTGGGGTACATCTAACACAGCACAACCAGCCGGTCAAAAGAGGGGATTATTCCACTGTGTTCAGCATTTCTATGGCCTCATCTTGAGTACTGTGTGCAGCTCTGGGCCCCACAGTTCAAGAAGGATGTTCAGGTCCTTGAATGTCTCCAGAGGAGAGCAACGAAGCTGGTGAAGGGGCTGAAAGGAATGTCCTATGAGGAGTAGCTGTGGACTCTGGATTTTTCTAGTTTGGAGAGAAGGAGGCTGAGGGGTGACCTCATGGCTCTCTACAGCTTCCTGAGGGGAAGTGGAAAGGGAGATTCTGAGCTCTTCTCCCCAGGATCCAGTGATAGGACACATGGGAATGATTCAAAGCTGCATTGGGGAAGATTCACACTGGACATTAGGAAGCATTTCTTTACTGAGAGTATAGTCAAACACTAGAACAGGCTTCCTAAAGAGGTGGTTGTTGCCCCAACTTTTTCAGTTTTTTAAGAGGCATTTGGACATTGTCTTTAACAATTTGTTTTAATTTTTAATCTACCCTGAATTGCTCAGTCAGTTGGATCAGATGATCACTGTAGGTCCCTTCCAACTGAAATAGTCTATTCTATCCTAGTAATAAAACAGCATTTCTAGTCATGATGTCATCATAAAACACTGTACATAACCATTTTTAAAAATTGTCTTGCTAATCTTTTTTTCATTCCTAAAACCTGTATATTATCAATGACTAGACATTTATCTAATTTTGCATTGCTAGCAGAAGATAAAACCCTCAAGACATGCAGACAAAAATAAACTGTCATAAGGCGTTGAAGTGAGCAGTTGCTATTGATTTCCTCTTTAAAACTGTACACACATGAAGACCTTTACTGCTTTAAAGAGGAAAAAATGGGTCCTTTTTCCTCCTTTAGCCTTGCCTGATGGTGGTGATGGATGGTCCTGGTGAGCTCAGTTGTCCAATGTGCTTCCACTTAAACTGGAATTCATTTTGTTCTTGAGTGATTTGTCAACTCTGAACCATGATGAGTAATCTCACTTACAAACATAATTAATAATGCGTGTATCCAAACCTACTACATTAAAATAGCTTACTAATTGCAATGTATTAACAAGCAGTAGCATTTCTAAGCTGTATGCAGGACCTATTCATGTGTGCTAGTGTCCAGTTAAATAGTAAAATCATTGTGAAAGGTTTTGTCATCAGGTTGGAGGAACTCTACTAGAAATACAAAAATAATATCACAATATTATTATTTCCTCACTTTGTTCCAGAAGACACTAAAACATAAACATGTATATACCATGAGAATTAAAAAAAAAAAAAGCCAAAATCAAACAAGATTAATACTGGTGTGCATTAAATTAATTAACTAGCTTATTTATTCACAGTTACATATTTTTATGGATTACCAGATCTGGAATTGAAAAGGAATTTATTTCTAAGATCTGTTGACAAGAAGTTTCCTCTTTCTATCCAAACCAGGATTTCTAAGCCTTCTAAAAGTGGCAGTGTCCTATTTGGAGCATACAGCATTTTCAGCTTCCCAATAATTCCTCTTAGAGAAGAAGAGGGGGAGGGAAGAGAGGGAAGGAGGAAGGAGGGGGAGAAAGGAAGGAAGTTATCAATAAATATTACATAGATGTGTATGTCAGTATTATTTACCCAGGTTCAATCTGAGAATTTGATAAAAGCCCCCTTATCTGCCAAAAAGGCAAAGACAAGTGGGAAAAAGGGAATGTTTAGGTTGATCAAAATATTCATTGTTTCACAAACGCTTCCCAACCTCACCCCTTTCCATTATGGGCTTTTATGGGATGCTGCCTGCTGGCTAAGAAGCCCTATAACCTGAAGTACTTGTCAATATCCTCTGTAGGGACCATGGGACATGTCAAAAAATATGATTTCCTTGGGCTGCAAAAGAACAGATATTGATGGGCCATAACTTTTCCTATATCCATTTTCTTAGTCCTAGTTTTTGTCTACATTTTGTTTGTGTTTTCCAGAGGGTTTTCAACAGTATGAGTCTTCGTCATAAATTACTATTTTATCTTGTTTGCTGACTTTGAAGCACTCAGTGTTATAATTTCAAAGTATTACATGTGCATGCCATATTGACACCCAGTAAATATATTTATGATACCAATTTACTTTGCTCGACATGCAAATTTCCTAGACAGGATTTTTAATGGTTTTTTGGTGCAAAATTGCCTTGTGTCTACATTTAGAGTTATGCACTGTCCACTTGTTTGCACCACTTGTGTGCTTGGCATGGTTTCTCTCTTGGTCGAAGGAAACCCATGATGACATTGCATGTAGGAAGCCACATAGAGGTCTTTGCCTGCAAAGTTTCTGTAAGCTCCTTCAGTAGTTTGCTTTTTTCACATGCACAGCTTTCTGTCAATAAAAACTAGGCAGTCCAGGATGTTTCTACAGAAATCTGGTTTCACTTATCAGCTACAAACATATCCATCTGGCAATCACTTACTAGGTGTGGACACACGGGACATACTAAAGACCAGCAACTAGGATGAACTCTGTTGCTCATAAACACAACTTCTGTTTATGATCCTAGAACCACATCAGATAGCATCAAATCAAACCTCTATCCCTTTGAATCACACCAGTAAGGTGGGATTCTTAAGCCATTAAGGACATCATCCCACACAACATTCTTGTCACTAAATTAGTCAGATATATGTTTTATGGATGGACTATTGGATGGGTAAGGAACTGGCTGGATGACTGTATCCAAAAAGTTGCAATCAATGCCTCAGTGTCCAAACAGAGGTCAGTAACAAGTGGTGTCCTTCAGGGGTCTGTACTGGCACCAGTGCTGCTCACTATCTTCATCAATGACATAGACAGTCAAATTGAGTGCACCCTTAGGAAGTCTGCAGATAACACCAAACTGAGTGGTACAGCAGATATGCTTGAGGGAAGGGACCTTAACTGATTTGAGGACTGAACCAATGTGAACCTCATGAAGTTCAACAAGGCCATACACAAGGTGATATGAATCAGGAATGCATACTTGCAGCCCTGAAAACCAGTTGTATCCTGGGTTCCATAGAAGAAGTTGGGCTAGCAGGTCAAGAGAGGTGATTCTCCACCTCTGCTCTGCTCTGGTGAGACCCCATATGGAGTACTGCATCCAGTTCTGGCATCCCCAGCACAAGAAGACATGGACCTGTTAGAGCACATTGAGAGGAGGCCTACAGGAGTGATCAGAGGGCTGGAACACCTCTCCTGTGAAAAAAGGCTGAGACAGCTGGGGTTGTTCAGCCTGGAAAAGAGAAGGCTCCAAGGGAGCCTTCTTTCTCATATGTATCTTATGGAATTATTTCTTGCAAGAAGTACAGGGAAAGACTTGTTGCTAGGCCCTTTAGTGATAGGACAAGGAATAACAGTTTTAAGCTGAAAGAAGCAAGGCTGAGGTTGGACATAAGAAAGAAATTCTTTACTGTGAGAGTGATGAGGCACTGGAACAAGTTGTCTAGAGAAGCTGTGGATGTCTCATCACTGCAAATCTTCACAATCTGGTTGAAGGGTCTTTGAACAATCTGATGGGGTGAAAGATATCCCTGCCCATGACAGGAGGGTTGGGTAGATGATCTTTAAAGGTCAAAAAAACCCAAACCAATCTGTGATCCTAAATATCTGCCTGCTTCTGAAGATACAAGTCTTCTTTTTTCAAAGGTAGTAACAGTGTTCACAATTTTATAGTGTGCTATTTCTCTTGAATCTTGATTTGACATCTGGGAAACACAGTCGTGCACTCCATACTGTTGTTGACACCTCCAGAATGAAAAGAGCATCACACAAAGCATCAAAAAGCTTCTCCCAAAACAAATACCAAATTGTCATGCTGGAAATGCACCTGCAAAAGCTGTGCAGAAACCATGCTGACTGGAGCATTATGAACATGTACACAGCATACCACAGCATATCCACACTGCAACATGGAGACATGTTGTAGAGTCCACGTGTTAGTGGTAAGGGGCATTGGATCAGTTCTCCTTTTTAGCCAAATATTGTCCAAGAACATTGTTTCATTGTGTTTGTCATTCTATTTTTCTTCATCTCATTTTTTTGACTAGGATCACAACTAACAGCTCTTTTTCTGTTCTGCTTTTATGTGACTCCTATTTATTTCTGCTGCTTATGAATACTACCAGATTCAGGTTTGTTTTCAGATGTGTTTGTTGCCTTGCAGCATTCAAGGATTTCTGTGATTTGTACAATGTTTTCTTCAGGCTTCCTTAAAACTGTAAGTAAAATTTCCATTTAAAAAAAAGTGGTTTTCAACTTTTCACATTAATGATAATAAGGTATTTCCTTTTTCTTTCAGATTTGAAACAGTAACACTATAGTAGAAGGTGTTAAACTATGATGTGTTCCATGGCTGTTCACCCATACACCCAGAGAAATTTTTGTTAAGAAGAAGGGGCAATTTTGATCCTGTAGTCTGATCATCTATGTAATATGCACAATTGGCAATGCTTGTGTTCATGCATGTTTGGGTATGTCTCTAGGAAGATCTTGATACATAATTTGCCAGTAATGGAGAATTTGTTATGGCCTTTAATAAGATATGCCAATTTATTTTTATTGATATTTATCTTTCCTGGCAAAAAATGGAAGATTACAAATCTTATTCTAATTTTAATTTGTTTACCTTGAATTTCTAGACACAAAACACTTTATATTGAGTAGAAAAACTCCTTATGAAAGCTGCACTTTCATTACAATCAAGTAGATCCCTTCACTCTCGCTTTGACAACCTAAATAGATTTGGCTTTTTGTCTTTCAATGTGTAGCTCATTTCCCCAACCGTAAATGTTCCTTATGGCTCTTTTCTCGATCCTGTATAATTTCAGTGTTTTTCATGGACATTGAGAACTGGACACGATATGCCAGAAGCAATCATGCTAATACCAAATGCAGAGGTTATGTAACATCCCTATTTATACATCTGAAACTAGCATATTTTCCATTTTGCTTGTGCTACTGCACTGAGAAGTCACATTTTCTTGATTATCAATCACAGTCAATCCTACAGCACAGCTGCTGAATAAATACATCCTATATTCTTTATTCCTAAGCATATACCTTATATTTTGTCTTGTTGAAACATGTACTATATCTTTGAATCAATGCAGTTAAGCTGTCCAGATCACAGAACTGGACTCTCTATTATTTACTGCTCTCCCTACCTCCTCATCTTTTTCAAACTTTACAATGAGAGTTTTGTATTTTCTTCCAAATGACTCATGTAGAGCCAAGCAGTGGTATCTGCACAGTTCTTGTGGAGACACACTGTAATTTAATTCCACGTTTATAGTATGCCTAGAGATCTGTCTGCTTCTTCATAAGAGTTGATGGGGTGGTTAGAGCATGTATGTCACCCCGTCTTGTGTTTTATCTGATAAAACATATTTAATAAACATTTAGTGCCAGGTTTTTTTTCAGAATTTTCAACATTTTGAAAACAGAATTGCTTTTTTCTTTTTTTTTTTTTTTATTTTATCACTTCACTACAGCAAAAAACTCCTATTTCCAACCAGAAAAAAAACAATCAAAAACACTAAGGTAGTTGCCTTCTGTGCTTTTTTTTTTTTCATCACTTCTTTCAATGCTAGTGGAAAAGAACAGTGGGATCTCCACTCCAAAGCATCTGCGTGCATCATCTGGCACACATTAGTAAATGTCAGCTCTGAAATGCTTTCAGAATGAGAAAAATGTATGAGGGAACCTGTCAAGCTGTCACAGATGAGGCAGATTGAATGACAGCCATCAAGGATTTGGGTACTGAGGTTTGTTTAAGAGCCAACAAGATTAAGGCTTCTTTATACACTCAGTCCCTCACTTCCCCTAGTATTAAGTTCCCAAGCTCTTGACCTCTGTCCCCAGCATGTAGGTCACTGCTGATCCAGTACGATTGGGCAGAAAGTCATGTAGATTCCTCCCGTGATGTTGCTGGCAGTTACTTCTCTTGGGTGTTACTAAGGATGCTGGGCATCCCCTGACACTCATCTCCACTCAGCTCTCTGATCTCTAGGATGTTCCCACTCTTCCAGGATGTTTCCTTCATCCATTATCTTCACCTGCTGCTTTCTAGGCCCCAGCTTTCCGAATCTGAATAGTCTGTGTGCAGAAGCAAGATGTGTGATCGGCCTCTTAAGTGGTGTCTCATGACCCTTCCTTGACTGGAGAATTCAGGACGTGCCACCTGTTTATAGACCAGATGTTATCAACGTTTACAACTGTCCCCCATGCCAGTTGCAACTAGCAAGTAACAGGCTTCTACTTGGGAGCGTGAAAGTTCATTTTCGGACATCTACTCACATACACACCTGCATCTAATTATTTGCCACCTGCTAGTATTCACAACTAAGCTATTTTTTCATCCATGGCACAAGCAAGATTGTTTTTGTGATTCAGAAGTACTGTCATGACTCACAGGCCCTTTTGCAGTGCAAGTATGATGCCTTAAATAGTACACTGTGGCAGGCAAAGTGGCTTGGCTCCTTTGAGAATCTTGGTCCCTGCTAAGTCACACTTATTCACACAATTTAAGTGTTAAACTGCTGTATTTTTGTAGGTTTTTGGATTAGATAAAAAAAAAAATATCTAAGACTTTGTAAAAGGCAATTAGTTTATGCAAATCAAATGGGCTCCTCTTTCTCAGTCTTCCACACAGTCGGAGTTGCAGAAAAACAAGCAAGGCATCTACAACAGATTTTTTGTGAGTGCTTTATCGTCTGGGGGAAGAGCAGTTTTAATCTACTGCCTTGTCAGTGTGAGAGAAATGGATGCCTGGAATAACAGGCAAGTACCAGCCAAAAGTACTATTTCTGCTCTGGCTGTGTCATTTGAGAAAGAGGACGTCTACTCTTTGACTCTACAGCCACTCTGGTTTAGATGTATGCCTACCCTGCAGCTCCCAAGACAGATACTGGCAGAAAGACCTGCTGGGCGGAAGGAGAAGAAAAGAAACTCCCATACATTCCCAGGAGAAGTTCTGTAACTCCCACAGCATCGGCACTAATTTCTAGTTTTCTTCTCAAAATAGATGTTAGAGAAAATGCTTCTCTCTTCTTTTTGCCTTTCAGCTGTTTTTTTCAAGAGATTTAGGTAAAACATTAATGGTCTGAAGCTGCGGCAAGGGAGATTCAGATGAGATATTAGGAAGAATACTGAAAGAGTGGTCAGGCACTGGAACAGCCTGCCCAGGGAGGTGGTGGAGTCACCATCCCTGGGTATTTAAGAAACGTGTAGACATGGCTCTTCAGGGCATGATCTAGTGCCTGTCTACAGTCTAGAAACTGTAATATAACTGGATTATGGTATTGCAGCAACAGTTCACGAGAAGGAGGGCTGTCTTCACCATGCAGAAGTGGATTGCCAACATCCAGGGAGAATACCAAGCAGCCACTGATGACCTAGTTGGTGGTCTGGGATAAAGAGATGTGTGTAAATTCTGGTCTTCAAGGCAATACATAGGAGGTTTCAGAGGTGTTTGCACAGCACAGCCAGTGTGTCAGGGGACATGGAGAATATGTGTCGGGGCTATTCCGGAGCCACGTGCTAGCAAACCTTAGCAGGAATTACCATGCTGCAGAGACACAAGATTTGGTGTGTCACACCAGAGAACTCATGCAGAAATGTAAAATACCCAAGCAAGTTTCTGACTGGAGAGTTTCATGAACCTCTCAGCTACCTCTATTGATCACTTGATGAGAGTGATGATCCTCCTTAGACTCTGACCTCAAAGTATGCCTGTTGTACATTTGGGAATCCTGAAGCATGCCGGAGCTGGCTAAACTGAAACAACGGGTAGTGGTTTTGAAATGATTGCTATCATACCTCTTGATCTTACATTGGCTATGTAACTGCAAAAATGATCTGTAAAAAAGCAGCGACTTATAACGGACTGGCACAGGGAGCCTAATTTGTATCATTCAGTGGACATCTGAACAGTGCAGTTTGAACCGAAACAGCCAGGCTACATTGCCATAGCCAAACTACAAAAGAAGAATTAGTCAGCTGAGGACGTTTTTAATCACAAAACGAAACTGGGGGTTACGTCTGTCTATACTTTCAGCAGTAAAGTAGAAATAAAAGATTTCATGTGCTTAAATCTTTTTCTTATTACTGATAGGGACCCATTTGTTTCTCCAGGGAGAAGTTTATAAGAAATGTTTATATTGTGAAACAACTTTGTACAGTTAACCAGAAAAGCTGACTTGTACTTCACTTTCTAGGCAACTTAGTTTACCTAGTTCTGAGATTGAGCAAATACCTTTTTTAAATAACCTATAATGGTTAAATATTAAGCAACTGATCAGTTGAAGATTGTACTAACACTAACAGCAACCTCAGTTCACGTGCCTCAGACAAAAATAGCAGCGCTCACAAGTATTCGTTAACTCCTCACTGCCAAACACTTTCATTCACTTCCCACATGCAGCCACCCACACTGTGCATAACTCATTCCTTTAAATCATGCTCAGATGCACGATTAAATACAGTCTTGAGGTTTTTTAAGAGTGATAACACATTATATACTGTCACAGTGAAAGTCTGTCTGCTAACAAAATATCTAATTTCACAGGGGGTACTCAACTTGCACGTGCAAGTCTAGTGCTTTTTGGCCTGATTTTCTTTCCTATTTTCTGATTTAAACTTCTGAAATTACATATTTCACTTTGCAACAATTCTTTTTGTTGTCCCTGTCCGATCTCCACTGGTGCTTGCTTTCACCTCCAAAAACAGAAAGAGTTTTAATAGCTTTCTGCCTAACAGACTGCCAACTGAGGTATAAAAAGTTACAGAGAGGTGGTTTCAATATGGAGGATGTGAAACAGCTTACTATTCTAGCCCTGTGACTCCTGCCACTAAAGCATTTTGTTAAAGGGCTTATGAGTTTTCTACTTAAGGACTAGAAAGTTTAGTGTTACCTCTGCAAGAGGGTTCAAGGACTGTGTAGGGAGACAAAACTGAGGTCACCCTGGCCTTTATAATAGAGTGTCCTCCACAATTAGTTGTTCTTTCAGCTAGTTCTTTGAGCTAATAAGTTGTTCTTTCATAATCATTGTTCCCTTGGACTCAAAAGCTACAGCAATTTCTGCCATGTCAAGATCTGGATTCAGATCATATGACTGTTCCCTAAGCCATTTCAAGGTCCTAATTACAACAATCTGTGGCTGCATGAACTTTATATTAAGATTCTCGGTTTTCAGTAATTTGAGGACGAGAAGATAACAGAGAAGAGAAAAAGCTGTTCACCTCTTTACATGCAAGTTAAACGCCTCATTTCCCCCTAAAAGTTCCACAAGTGAAGGTTGTAATGCAGCTCTCACCTGATATGCACCCAAATCATAAATCTCTGTGGATGCAATAATAAGGGTTGTTTGATTAAGACTGCATTTATAAGTTTTGTGACTAGTACAATGAATAGCACAATGAAAAAGGACCAAATAAACAAATTGGCTGTGTTTTTCTGAAAAAAAATCAGGCCAGTGTCCTTGAAGAAAGGGAAGGGAAGTTTTCCTTAATATGATTCCTTTCTTTCTCTCTTGGGACACTGGGTAAAACTGCTTCTTTATTCTTTCCCATCTCCCTTCTATATATGCATAGGTAGATGTTTGAACAACTGACTGATTTTGTATTTGAAAGACAGTGCTTGAAAGATTAGGGACTCCTTTTTGCGATAGGGAATCTTCCTAAAATTACTGAGTATGTCATGAGTGTTTCCATACCATCCTTCTAATCACAATAACTTAATTTTAGATATGTTTTTAGTTACCTAACTATTCAAGAAGTGTATGATTACATTTTAATCCCAGTTCTTAGTAATGGTAAAGGTTAGTCCTTCTTTTATGTCCTATATCAGCTCATAAAAAGAGATAATTTTCATGGCTATACTGAATTGTCCTTGCAAAGACCCTCAGTGTTGTGAGACACTCACAGGCCACCTTACCTCATAGATCGGTGCTTAATGGAGCTGAACTGATTACAGCTAGTTGAAAATGAGGCCTTGTATTTCCAGTCAAGTCCTGAAGGCTCACTGAAAGGATGCATTCAAGAGTCTAAAGTATTATTATGGTTTTTTCCATTAGGATGCTTTTTTCCTTAACAAACCAATGTCTTTTATTGAATCATGACTTTGCAGCTCTTATTCAATATAAAGAAATAGTGGGAAAGCACTTCGCCTTTTACTGTCTGCAACTATATGGAAATGAGAGTGGCTACTGCTCCTACTAGGCTGGTACATATTGACTACTTCATAGAATGATCATTCATTGTATCCAGGGAAACTCAGTAGAAGGTAGCAAAAGAGACATTCTGCATAATATGAACCTTAAGCATTCACACATTATGCAAGTATTTCAGCAGCCCACATAGCACAGCCTGCATACAAAAGAATAAAAGAAGAAAAAGAACATTCCTGTTGAAAAAAAAAAAAAAAAGAAAAAAAGAGTCAGGTGATCTTCCATCTAGTCTTGGGTGTTACAAGAAGTTGGCATTGCCTTATACTTTCCAACCACTGAACCTATGATAAAAGTCTAAGCATTTCACTGCAGGAGTAAATATTATATAACTCAATATGTGTTTACTTCAGCAGAATGCCTCATTTATTTCTGCACAACATAAATTCCTTGGATTAAGAGTCATACTGAGACTCTTTCTCCTGCAGAAACAAATACAATCCAGGAGAGACACAACAAGGCAATAACAGCATTTGGTGCTGGCATGAAATCAGCTCAGTGCAGTGTTTACTGGTGCTGAGGCAGTAGGCATTTCAATGGAACAATGTCTAGTCAGTACCAATGGCTCCTTCCTCCTTCTTATATTTAGTAGTATTGCTTGCTTCAATCAAAGAACATGACCTCAGGCTAAATGGCTCCAGACCCTGCTCCTTTCTTTAGTGTCAGCTGTACTGAGGCTTGCAGACAGAAGAGCTTGCTGCAAAAGATCCATAATACAGGGGTGAACATTGATATTACACTGAATGAAGGGCTTCCATTCTTGCATCAGACCCCATATGAACAAACCTGTTCTACACCATTGTTTTTGATCTATTCACCTACTGAATTACTTTGAAAAGCAGACCTGATTCTGCTGTGTGTTTGCTGGGCTGGCTTAGGTGTGTGTTGGTAACTGTTTATGCCAGTAGGACTTGATATGTGAATGTTATGACCATTTCAGTTATTGCTCCCACCAAGGCACATTTCAATTTTTGCACTGTGTTCAAAGTAACACATTATTGGGGAACTGATGGAAGGATTAGCTCATGAATTTAGGAACCTTGTCATACCGCACAGTAAATGAAAAATCTCTGGAAAGAGCGTAAAGACAGATACTTCTCACTGTTACAACCTAGGGTAACTTTGTACTTATTTTAAACTAGAAACATTAAGCTTCTTCCTAATATATCTACAGCTAATGTCATCCTAGACTGAATAATAATTTAAAGACCTATTATATATATGGTAATATAGTGGACCTCCTCAGTCACTGAGATCAGCCAAAGGATACCATCTCATGTAGTCCCATAAATCCGTGCAATATCAATTTCCATCTTAAAGCTAGGGAAGATTTCTGTCCTAACCCTTGTGAATTGGCAACCATTCCACATCCTCATTCCTCTAATGGGAAGAATTTTTCTTCTGATTCCTAGTCAAAATGTATTCATGGACATCTCATAGATCAGATCAGCAAGGTCTCTTAGTTTATGGATGAAGTAAAATTCTCCAGATACAGATACATGCTTTCCATGCATCAGAAGGTTTGAAATCAGATTGATTCCTGTTAATGATAAATTATAAATTATTTATCTTTTTTTTTTCTTTCTCTTCATGCAATGCTAAACCTGTAGTTAAGTGTCCCCACTATTATTACTGCTTGCTTTCTACCAGTTTCCAAATTTAAACATTTCTATAAAAACTCACACACTTTTTATTTGCTTTAACTTCTACGAAGGGAACGGTAATAGAGAGATGAATGTTTCCAAAGCATGGTATCAGGATACAAAGCCTTTGTAATTCTCGGCTTTTAATAGCATATATTGTTCTCTGAAGGAAATATAGTGTAGGGCAGGAAGGGGATTTTTGGCCTCAGCATCCATGATTATGGTTGCCATACACTGTCAGCACTTGGGAGGCTACAGTAAAGGGCAGAGTAGGGGAGCTTTCGTTGCTGCTGGTCCTGTGGTCAAGAAAGAGACGTGTGAATTGTAAAATAACAGTGGTAGCTGCGCACTGCCTATGTGCATGGTGCATTTATTCATCTTAGCTTTTGTTTATAGGCGATACTTATTTTTGCAAATTTTTATTAAGTAAATGACTTCTACATGCTGGAATTAAAAATATCTCGCTGGTTTTTTCCTAAATTTGTTACTTACTAAAGCAGTGAGGCTAGATGAAAGCAGATAAGGTTTGTAAGCATGAAAAAGGCATACTTTCAGATCATGCTTTCAAAGACTGTTCTGTAATATGCTGTAATATGCTGCTGCCCTCAGAGGCACAGTGCCGTGGCTGCAGATGTGCAATGGGTTTTCCATCTGTTTTATCCTTCTGGTTTGTTCAGGGTCTGAAGGCACATAACCAGGTCCTCCTTTTATTTGTTTAACAGCCAGAAGGACAAATAGTTACAACAATACAAACATAGAATCAGAGTGGACATTAAGGCATTTTGTTTGACCAGCAGTGTGGGCCTCCATGACAATGATGACTGAATAAGAGCTGAGATTAACTAGTCTAATTCAGATAAATAGTTCTCACAAGGACATATCTACATAATTCCTTAAGGAAAAGTTACCAATGCTCCTGAAAGATTTCTGTCTTCTGCATAGGCACAAATCCACCATTTTGGATTCAGGCAGGTCAAACACAGCTTGAGTTCTGAAAAGCTGCTCAGGGCTATGGCTTCACAGTTTGTATCTTTCAGGTTGGTGGCAGCAATGCCCTTCTGTCAACACATAGCAATGGTTATCAGGCCATAAAAAATGCTTTCACAGTTTATTATTCTTATTTATATATCCCATTAATTGGATCCTTGAATGAGGAAAAGTGGTAAAGGGGCTAAGAAGGAAGATAATGGGCAAAATGAAGTTGAAATCTCCTTCGTAAATGTAATGGCCGGGTCATTGTTAATCAGTAGAGACAGCTTCCTTCCACAGTTCTTCTACTGGGTAGACTTCCATCCTACTTCAACTACCAGAATCTCTAGAGCGGTCTAAGGCTCTTATCTCCTGAGGAACAGTTGTGCACAGCACATCTGTAGTGTAAGCCTGATGTAAAAATTTGCCTTGGCTGCAGTTGCAATGGCAGTCCATTGCAAGTCACAATGCAGTCTGGCTTTTTGTGAAATAAGCAGCTCAGTCTGTGCACCAGCCTTGAAATAATTATATCTGGCCCCCTCAGGTATAGGATGATGGCTTTAGCACTGCTGTTTGCTTTGGCTGACCTGCTCCTGTGCTCCTTTTGACCCAAGCATCAACCAGGTCTTTTGCCAGTTCCAAGCTGAATGTGGCAGCTGAGTTTCTTCTCAGATATGTTTTAACTGCTTTTTTGCTCTTTTGAAACTGAAGATGATGAAAGAGAACATGTAGGAGAATAGTGAAAAACTCTTAACTGTAGGACAGGATGTTTTTGCTCCTGTGCACATGACTGGGAGTTTTCCACTAACATGGTAGTTAAAATACTAACCATGGGAAGGAGCTTTTCTCAGAACATGGAAGTTGCAGACGACCTGTTAGGATGATGGGATCTTAGGAAATTCAGGTCGGAAGGGACCTCAGGAGTGTCCAGCTACCTGCTCAAAACAAGGACAGCAGTGAGATCAGATTTTATCAGGGCTTCACCGAGTTGGGGCATGAAACACCCCCCAGGCTGCAGACAAACCAACTTCCTTGGGCCCTGGCTCCCCTACTGGTCCAGCCCCAGTCCTGAAGCCTCTCCTTGCAGGGCAAGAGCTCCAGTCCCATCACCTCAGTGGCCTCCCCTCACTTCCCACCAGTTTGTCAGTGTCATTCCTGTAATGGGGAACCAAGCTGTGGGTGGTACCCAGGTGGAGTCTGGCAGGCACTGAGCACAGGGAACAGTCCCTGCCCTCCCCTGGCTCTCAAGGCTCTGTCCTGCTCACACCAGCCTCTGGGTAGTGTCTGACCCATAACCACTACTCTGTGGGCTCACCACCCAACCAGGTCCTCACCTGCCAACACATCCTCCCGCCCAGGCTGTAATGTCACAGCCCAGGTGCAAGGATATCGGGGGAGACAGTGCTGACAGCCTGAATATAACAGAGACAGGTGCCATCTGGTGCGCTCCTCTCATCCCCACGATTTTGTCACAGAAGGCAGTCAGGTGGGTCAGGCATAATTTACTCTTGGTAACTCCTTGCCAACAGCCCCCTGTCACTGTCTTCTCCCTGCTGTCCCCAGACATGGGCTCCAGGAGGTCTCACTCCCTGATTTCACTGGGGACTGACAGGAGGCTGGCCAGCCCGCAATTCCTCAGGGTAGCTTTTGCCCTTTTATGATGGCAGGTGTAACATTTGTCTTTGTCCATTTGTTGGGACCTCCCTGATCTCCATAACCTTTGAGAGCTTATGGAAAGCAGCTGCACAAGAACATCAACCACCTCCCTCAGCACCTTGGGGTGCAGCCTGACAGGTTCCAGAGACAAGTGGGTTGAGCAATCCCTGACTCAACCATCATCCCCAGTTGGTAAGTCCTCTCCTCCTTGAGCCCCGTCACTAGGCACAGAGGCCTGACAGACATTACTAGTGACAACAAAGAGAGCAGTAAGGACATGCCTTATCTGTGTTTGCATTCAGTAAATCACCCATCCCAGCCTGCAGCGCGCCTACATTGCAGTTGGTCAGCCTTTTGTGACTCACGTAGCTGTAGAAGCTCTTGCTGCCCTTGACATTCATTGTAAGTCATAGAATCATAGAGTCACAGAATGATAGAATAGTTAGAGTTGGAAGATCATCAAGTTCCAACGCCCCTGCCATGGGCAGGGACACCTCCCACTAGACCAGGTTGCTCAAAGCCCCATCCAGCCTGGCCTTGAAAACCTCCAGGGATGGGGCATCCACAACTTCTCTGGGCAACCTGTTCCAGTGTCTCCCCACCCTCACAGTAAAGAATTTCTTCCTGAGATCTAATCCAAATCTCCCCTCTTTCAATTTAAAACCATTACCCCTTGTCCTATCACTACACTCCCTAATAAAAAAGTCCCTCTCCATCTCTCCTGTAGGCTTCCTTCAGGTACTGGAAGGCCATTATAGGGTCTCCTTGGAGCCTTCTCTTCTCCAGGCTGAACAACCCCAACTCTCTCAGCCTGACCTCATAGGAGAAGTTCTCCAGCCCTCTGATCATTTCCATGACCCTCTGCTGGACCTGTTCCAACAGGTCCATGTCCTTGTGATGTTGGGGGCCCTGGAGCTGGACTCAGTACTCCAGGTGGGGTCTTATGAGAGCAGAGTAGAGGGGCAGAATCACTTCCCTGGACCTGCTGACCATGCTTCTTTTGATGCAGCCCAGGATGTGGTTGACTTTCTGGGCTGCCAGCATGCACTGATGGCTCATGTTGAGCTTCTTATCCACGAACACTGACAAGTCTTCTCCTCAGGGCTGCAAAAAGGCTCCAGCTGAAATTTTGGCTTCCCTGACACTGCCACTACATACCTGGGCAGTGGTCCTTGATTCCTTCTTTGTATCCTGTATTTGTTCCTCACCTGTACACTGCCTTTTCACACTGGAGCTGTGCGATTACTTTCTTGTTTTGCCAACCTGGCCTCCTGATATGTCTCCTTATTTTCCTGAGGATGGACCATTCTTGCCCATGGACAATGCTGTCCTTTAAGGCCAACTAGCTTTGCTGGAGTCCTTTGACCTTCAGAGCTGCCGCCTATGGGATCCCACCCACAATTCCTCTGAATAAGGCAAAGTATTTGTCGAAGTCCAGAGTCTGCTCTGATGCTCACCTTCCCTCATATGGAAAAAATTCACTATTTATGTTAGACATACCTGACTCTTTAAAGAATGGATGGACCAGCAATTGTAACTTCAAAAGACTGCCATCTTCAAAACTCTTGCTGTGAAGTTTTCTGTTCCTGGAAAGAAAGAAGAATACATTCTGTTTCTAGAGAATTATTATTTGCTTCTTCATTTTTCCTATAAAATCACTCCAATTTTCAATGTCAAGCATGAGAAAGGGGAACAGCTATAGAGAACACCTAGCATAATCACTACATAAATTCAAACCGAAAAATGTATGTGCAAGCATTTGTCCTCCACCAGGAACTTTTTGTGAAGCCAACAACTAACTAATTTCCTATTATTATCTCAGCTAATTTTGTCTAGGAAATAAATCTGTGCTTCACACTTTCTGCAGGGTTTGAAGTGATATAGCAGTTGCTTAGATAATGCTAATTCCCAGAACTCAATAAGACACATTGAATACACAGAATTTGACAGCTTGACATTTCTGACATTATTGTCCATTTTATTTCAACACAAAAGAGGGTTGCATTTCCTACTTTATTGTTGAACATACAAACATAAAACATAATAATTGAGTCACTAGGTACTTTTATTTGTTCATTTATATTACGTGATAGGAGTTGCCCCTCACCTGGAGTTCACTGGACTTATAGTAGTTGAAAAAGACATTTAGGTGAAAAGGGGTATTTTCCAAGAACATTTCTTTACTGACCATGATTTAAAGTAAAAGAGTGAAGCCTTTTACATCATGAGTTTTACATAAACTTAATTTGAAATCACACTGAAAATTTTGCACAGGGCAAGGCTGAGAATCCAAAGAATACAGATTTTTTATTTTGGTTTCTGTTCTGCTGTGAGGCTTCTTTTAAGGGCCAGTTCGGTACAGCCTTTCACAATTCCCGTTTTATATTTTTAATCATAAAGCCATACATACCAAAAATCTGTTCATCCATCCATCCATGCCATCATCTCAGATTCTGCTTCTTTTCCTTGATCCAGACCTGGTATGTCCAGATAGCCATACAGTATTCCTGCTTCATGGAGACCAAACAAAAGGTCACATTTTTTCCTATATTGTGGAGTTTTAGGAATATGAATATTTTTACAACAATTAGCATTTGGCTTGTTTAGGGTAGAAATGGCAGAAACGAGGTCTTTGCACAGTAACTCAGAACAACTAACAGGATTGCAGAGTTGTCACAACATGTAGCCCTGCAACACACTGTTGCAAGTGCTAATTACAGGCCTTATGCTTTGTACCGAGTTTGCAAGGCCTCAGGGCTGATCTTTGTCAGACTTGTGCTGTCTGAACTTTTTTTAACCTGCAGCTTTGTTTTATTTGGCTTAAGTGTGAAAGCAATTTCTCTACCCGACCAGGTGCTGATGATCAGTCTGCTTTACTTGTGTGCTGTATGACCGTATTTTTATGCAGATAGCAGTAATGAGCAGTTATTCTATGCACAAGGGGACATTTACACCTCTGACATGATGCAGTGCTAAGAAACACAAATCTGATCCCATAGCAGAGGCCTCGAGAAGCAGAGACTCACATTATGGAGCAGAGCAGTACAGGCATGGGATGATAAGAGGTGGGGAAGAGACTTGGCACTGAAGAGAGACCCTGTAGCTATAAACAGTTCTCCTGTGATCAGTTAGAGAAATGGTCTGCTTTGGATTTAGAGAACTGGTTTTAGAGGTAACGGAGAGAACAAACAAATGGCAAGTAACATATGTAGAGAGCACTTTATATAGTAATTTTGGATGTAGTATGGTGCTATAGACCACTGAAGAAAGAGGAAGAGGTAGAAAAAAACATGTTAAAAATGGGTGACACCAAGTGCCTCCTGGGGAGAGAAAGAAGAATCCAGGAACATCAGCATCATTTTCCTCCGAAAGGACTCAAGGGGGGTTGACAACTTCTGTTATTGTCCCCTCTAGGAGTCCAAGGCTACTAACTTTTAGATGCAGAGGAGCAGTGGAAAGGTGAGCATAACACGAGGAAAAGGCAATAGAAACTACAGAATATGTGTGTTTCACTTTTAATTGTGTTATTATTGAGACTTTTGCATGCAGAAGTAATTCAACTGCAATATTATTCTTTCATTTTCTGCAATAATTAGATCTAGATGACTAATGATCCTTGAATTAGACTTTTAAGATTTCCATCCTCCTAACAAGAAATTTCTGGCTTTACTTGTGTAAAAGATAAGATATGATTCCTCTTTTCCATAAGCAAGATTTCAAGCATAATGCTGTACTAGCTCCCAGGGGACAGCGAATGGAGACAACTCAGAGGGATTTGGTGCTGGTTGCAGCAGGGGTTGCCTGGGGTCTTTGATTAAGGCTACACCGTGATGGTGGTCATGGGTCCATGACGAGGTCCCCGACAGGGGCCATAGTGAGGAGCCACCATACATCAGCCACCTTCAGCCAGTCTGAAGGTGACTTCTGACCTTTTCCAGTTTTTGGAAACACAGTCAGAGAAAATTAGTCCTAATACATCAGAAGGTTTGCTGTACAAGGCTGAGTTGTGGGTACAGTCTCATTATTCAGAAAAGGCTACAGTTAGACCAACTGGAATGATTACCAGCACTTCTGATACCAGCATTTTTGAAAGCCATCTGCAAGGTTAAATTGTAATAACAATGTAACCATGGTAATCATGATAGTGTTTATATTCTGTTATTTCTGTGAAGGCTTTGAATATTAGCATACATAAGACTGGAAAATAAACATGTAAGGGTAACTAAAACAAGCTGTAAAAGACATCATTTGTGGGAGGAAGGTTTGTTCCTCGGATATTCCCTGTGGTAATGTTTATCTAGGGTCCCTGGTGTATTAAATGATAAAGAATGTTGTGGGGACATAAACAACGGACTGATATAATGGTTAACCACCTGTTGTATAATTTGTATTTTGGTGGTGTTGCAACTGTTGTTATTAGGTGTCTGTGGACTGCCATGATGGAAGCAGGCAAGCCTCAAAGCTTCCAACATGCTTTTATTTGTGTTCAATGACTAAGCTGTTAGCAGTTAAAAATCAATCATTAATCAAAAATATTAGTCAAGCCTTACGTACACTGTTCCACATGTCTGATGCTCCTTTTCTGGCCTTTATGTTTGCAATCCTGGCTGGCTTTAAGACTCTGAGGTCAGGACGGCCAGGCTCAGGACCTCTTTGATGAATGAAGAGCTAAACAAAATTGGCTGGCTTGCCCCGAAGAATTATTTCCTCCTTTTATCAATCAAAACCAGTTCATTGTTGCTTTTCCAGACACATGTTATTGGTTTGCCAGAAGGGTGTTACCCAATTAGGTGGCCATTATCTGATTCCTTTTAATAGTTGCACACTGGATGTCATTGCCTTAGTTCTACTGATTTTATGCCACTATACTAAGCAGGCAAACCTTACAAAAACTGAAACTTCTTGCCCTGCATCAGTCAGTCTTTTGACATGTGTGGCTGCAAGGCAAACAGAAGAAAGTCACTAACAGGTCTTTATTCTGTAAGAGAGGGTAGCATTTTCATTTCATTAATAAAGCATGTCAAGCCATGCATAGCTTTTGGCTGCATTAAGGCTGTGACTTAAAAGAATTTCAAATGAGGCCAGACCCAACGTCAGAAAAAATATGGCTGTCTAATTTGGAGCTTATTTGATGGTCAAAAGATGCTACAGAAAGAGAAAGAATAAAAGCCCTCCCTCCCACCAAACACCTCCCCTCAGAATCTCCTACATCCTACATTCAGGAGAATTTGATGAAACATTAGGTAGAACAGGAACATGAAGACCGTGCTCAGATTCCAGCACACATTTTCTGTGTTCACATCTTTTTTCTCTGACTCATCACTTTAAGACAATTTTCATTAACCAGCCATGCGTGTTTAGTAGAGAAAAAAAACACCTCATTAATTCAAAGACTGGTGTAATTTTTAATTTCTTTTTTTATTGTTTTTAATATCCATTTTCTTCTTTGTAGGTCAGGGAATGTGGTAAAAAAATTAAGTTTCCACTTAGAAAAAGGTACTATTTTACACTTCTCAAAAATTACTGCACCTTATTCAAATGGAACAGGAAAACCAGCCAAACACATACTTGTTTTCCACACAAAAGGGCTAGAACACCTACAGGCTAGAGAGTTTGAAATGTTAAGCACCTTAACATTTTTTTAAACTACAGGAATTGGTTGAGATGTCCTTTGACAGGTAGCATACAACAGAAATGCTAAATGGCATGAGTGTCAGTTATTACATTGCATTTGTGATTTGCAAGGAATAAAACAACATGGCCATTTCCAAATCGGTTTGCGTTATAATCCAAAAAAAGGAATTGGCTTTTTAGATATATGGCCTCTTTCACCTGGTAACTTAAATTCTGTTAAAGCTCAGAGATGAGTACTTCAGAGGAAGACTTAGCCAAAGCCAAGAAGTGAACCATCAGGCAGCAGGAAGTATTTGGAGAGATTTTCCTCATCTTGGGACTGGTAGGGTTTGGCATACTCCCAAAAGAATGAGAGCTCAGTTTATAAGCCTTATTTTTATCCCAGCTCATGCATCTCATTTTACTCCACACCAGTTTTGGGCATAGGCAAGGGGACGTGGTCATGTAACCTGACCCACTTCTGCTGCCTGCCCACAAGCCTGCACCCCAAAACCAGCACTGTGTTCATAACACACATGGAGAAGCGAGGAGAAGTCTTTTCTTTCTTTATCCTGACTGGACCCCAAAAGACTCCTTGAGCCCCCAAAACACTGACCTCCCCACCATCCTTTCTTCCACTGCTACAATTTTCAATTTAAATTAGCCAACAAGGAAGAAATGATAATTTATTGTGTTCTTGTTACTTAGAACAACAAAATACAACTTTTAACAACAATGCAGATAACTCCTGTAATTCTGTCAGTATTGTGTGGGGTCTATCACTCCTTCAGGAAAATATCTTGCAGCTAGTAGCACCTTTCCTTTATTTCTCATCCTCCACCAAAATGCAGTAATATGGCACTCTGTCCACCTCCCGTGTTAATCCAGCCCCAAGGAGATGAACTGTTTGACTTTTTAAAGTCAAATCTGGATTACAGAAACAGGCAGCCTCAATTTCTATTTTGCAGTCACAGACCAGCAGATATTTTAAACACAACCTCCCTACTTGTCTGAGGCTTTCTTCAATGAAGTACAGTCAAGTGAATCTTTGTCCTTTTTAGAAAAGGCTGTACTGAAACTACTTGAAGAAATGTGTTGTGTAGATATACAACAAAATCACTATGGGAGTTCTGTTCTAACCTCATTCTCAAGGTTTTTTCTTATCTTTTAGAATAATTGTAAAGCAAAGGTTGTTAAAGACCTGGAGGCCTCTTTGCAAAGTTACTTTGGGAAATGGTGTCATGGTTATCTTGATTCAGTTTCCTCTTTCTGAGGAGGCTTTTTAAGATAAGAGAGATTTTCAGATTAGCCAATTGCAATTGAAAAAAATAAGAGTATGTTTGATGTTGAGTATAAAAGTAATTTTATGCAAAAGTCCTTTTTTACACTTCCAAGAGGTATGCAATTCAGGAAAGCAAGGGGAAAAAAAAAGGAAGCTACTTTCCCATCAGCTGACCTCAGCCAGCATGTTGATCCTAGACCAGCTAACCAGGTAGAACAGTTGCTGCTCCAATTTCATCTGACATAGCCACATTAATTGACATATCTGAGTGCACTTCCTGTAAACAGAGCATTTAACGAGCAAACGTCCCTTTATTGTAAAGATCCTTTACAGGCATATGTATTAAAGGTCGTAATGGTAATCTGTAGATGAGATATCCCACTTTCATAGTGGGGCAAAAGATGTGGAGATCAGTCCATGATCTTCCCTGGAGTAAACATGCACAGTCCATGCTGATGTACATACTGTGAACACCAGAAATACAGAAAAATAACTTTTGGGGGATTAATTGTCAGTGTTAGGCACGATTCCTTACCGGACGAGAAAGCCCAGTATACATCTCCAAATGAAGCAAGCTGGTGCCCCTTGCTCAGGCAAGGCTGTTGGCAGTGGGTGGGAGTGGTGGCAGTGCTATGGCTTGACCAGGCTGGGCTAGAGGGGGGACTCTTTCTGCTGCCACCTGTCCCTGTCCCACCTCCCTCTGGGCACTGCCAGTCATATGGGTGCTTTTGAAAGTCTTACCTTGCATGTAGAGAGGTGTCCTTTGGACTCATTTGGTCAGCTTTTCTCTGATTTGCCATCAGAATTGCCATGCAGTTAGGAGATTAGAGATTATCTGCTGCATGATGCAATAACTGCAGTTTGAAGTGAGAATTAATTATAAGAAGCTTGGCTATTAGCATCACGTTATGGAGCAGTGGAGTTATTTTGGCAAGGTAATTCTTTTGGGGAAGTTAAGGAGGGAGTAAAGCTGTGAGAGATGACAATCTCAGAGCCTGTGCAGAAGTTAAGCTTTTGCAGTCACCATGGTTACTTACTTCTAAACCAGAAACAGGAAGGGAAGGTATAATTTATTTCTTGTAACTGGCCTGCCCCACTGAAAAGATTACATTCTACATTGGCCCCACTTCAGTAAAACTGTTCAAAGGAATGGGCCTGCATTAGATGTGAAACACCACAGGCATTAATCAGTGTTCTTGAACTCTGCAAACAGCAATCATAAGAGAGAGAAACTGATAACAGGAGCAAAAGAAAATGAACTGACCAAGCCAAGGCTTTTTTAGTTTGTTTTAAGGTGGCACAAAAATGGATTTGGTTCGGTTCAGAAGATTAAATTAGACTCCAGTTGATTGTCTGCACAAGGCCACGAAAACTATTTAGGCTCTTAAAGTAAGTTTTTTTGTTGTGCACGGAACATATTCTAGGCCTTCTGCATTGATGTGCTTGTTCTTGTAGCTGTCTTCCGTATTAGGAAAAAAATTGCTAGTACGGAAATTAGTGTCTGAAAATTCTGATTAAGAGAATATTAATGAAAACAGTATTTCTGTTTATGAATTCTTATCTGCCAGTGAAAGGAAGACTGTCTTTCTCTCTTCTTGTCCATTTGCTCAAGTTCTCACCACCTCACCCCTAATTAGGAAGGAAAAGAGCTGGTAGTTCTGGGAGATGATTTTTCTTCCACATTCATTCTGCTTGAACTTAGGAAATTCTTCAACTTCAGTTCTTCAATAGGTGTGCACTCAGCTGAGAAATACCTATCTAAAAATTTAATTTTCACTGAAAGTTTCAATCAACTCATGCAAGCAGCAAGAACTCCATATTGTAGTTGCATTACTAGCCTATTAATACACCATTTGGGTGTCTTGCCATTTTAAGTGTGGCGCTTGTTACTAAACAACTTTGTCACTTTGCTATATATTTTCTTACTTAACTAAGAAACAGAGGAGAACACAGTTTTCTTTTACTATTTCCTTTCTGATCAACTATGTTATACCAGTGATTTAAGGCTAAACCACATTGGCAATAGGCAGGGTCCAGCTGCACCAAATGATGCAAGGCTAAAAATGTAAAGTCCAGGTCTATAGAGAGATATATTATCTTTTACTAGATAAAAATTCAGCAAATGACCAATACAAATGTCTGACATTTGATAACCCCAAGTCTCCCTGTTACATGTTATTTTATGTAAACCCGTAAGAACTTGCAGAAAGAAATTATTTTCCTATGTTACATCCAATTCCTAAGAAGTTATATTATATCTCTTTACAAAACATTACTTGTTTCGTCTTCATGCACTTAAGGTAAAAATATTTTGTTCCAGATATAGTTTAGTTATGTGGTGGTCTGTGCCCTTTACTGCAGTGCCATTTACAACATAAGAAGCAATGTGGATCAAATTAAAATAATCCTTGAAAAAATATGTTTTCAACACTTAAGAGAGACCTAGCCACTACCTTATCCATTTTAAAAAGCACTAGGAATATGCCAACTTAGAATATCCAATAAGACACCATTACATTTATTCTGTAATAACAGATTCTAATTTTATATTATTTAAATATTAAGAATTTTATTTGGACATTTGATATTAATACTAGCACTAAATCAGAACCACATTCTGAAATCTTTGGCTTTCATATGCATTTTCATTTCATGCTTTTGATTTGCTCTTTAATTATAAATATTTGCTTTGTAATTTATGGCACAAATATGGTGACATCAATAGTTATGATTGGGACCAGACATTTGATTTTGACACTTTTATGATTTTGATTATGTAAAGGAAGAGTTCTCGACAGCTGAACACTGCTGGTGCAGCTAATCCAGTCACCACATTTACTGCAGTCAAGGCAAGTGATTCATGAGCTAAATTGTGAACAAAAATGAACTTTTTGTCTTCTATATCTACCCTCCAAAGACAAACAATAAAAAATGTATCATTTGTTTGAAGTCTTAGACTTCACCGATAATGGTTTAACTGCAATTACCTTTCAACAGAGAAGAACACTGATGCTCACCCCCAGTGTGATGTTTTATATATAGCGAAACTGTTCTGCTGTTACCATAGAAATCGTTTAAGATCACAACAAAAAAATATTGGGGAATTTAGAGAAGATTTAACTGATGCTGTTAAATTCAATCTATTTTGCTTTCAGTGCACAAAATACCCTCAAAGGTAAAAACAGCCAAACCTCTGTTCATTGAAAGTGTCCTAACAGGGGACCTAGGGATTGTTGTGACAAATAAAATTGTGTAGATCATGGCCACTGGATAGCAAGCGGGGGTGTGGGTAAGTAAGTCTGGTCAGCCATAGGAGGGATGTCCTCCCTGTTGGAAATCTTTGGTACTGCCGCTCCCTGAGAAAGGGCTAGAAAAACAGAAGCATGGCTGGTAGCTGTCTTCCCCAACTCTTCTCTGCCTACAAGTCTTACACCATTGGAAGACAGATCCTTCAGCTCAACTTTCCCAAGATTTGCGTCAGAGAATTCAGCTCAGGCATGAACATCAGTTTTTTGGGTTGGAAGCAGTTCTACCCCAAAATCATCCTCATTTCAGAGTTGAGATGTCCTCTGGAAGAAAAACCTTTCCACCAAAAAAACTTCACATCAGAAATACACACTGATATAACAGCTTTCAAAGTAGTCCCTGTGTGACCAGTTCGTGTAAACAAGGTTGTTACCATTTGTGAGCAAATACCCTTGTGAACCATTACATTGTAGTAAGACTTCTCAGGAGAAGCCAGTTTTGTTCTAAGTGTCTACAACTGCATAAGGCAGTCAAAATCGCCATTAGCACAGTACAAACTTAAAATACCAGCTCCAGAGACCACTAGATTTCATAGCAAAACTCCCACAGAGTTTTATGTAGTCTGGATCTGACCCAAGATAAACGAACAATTCCATAATTCTCAGAAAACCCTTCAGTACTTCCAGAACAAAAATCTACTGCAGTACTGCTGTATGAAAGGCTATACAGACCTTTAATAGTAATTAAAACAACAGGCTGGTGTTATCCTGTATGCTCTTATGCACATGGTTAACAGCCATAGATCACCAATCAGAGTATGAATTGAAATGTGAAAACAGGACAGAAGGAGTTCTGTTTTCAGCAGTAGCCAATAAGTAGTTTCCAGATTTCTATTCTCAAGCAGTTATGATTGCAACTTGTCCTGTTCATGACCACCCCCATATTCAAACTTCTCCAGAACAGAAACATCTGTGAAGTAATCCAGGAACCTCCAAATGGGGAAAGGACAAACCACCTGCTCTCCATAAATTCAAATGTCACTTTTTGAATCCAAATATCCAAATCTTAAACATCCAGAACCTTATAGGTATAGTTTTCCAGAACCTTCAAATAGCTAACTAATGAAAGAGACAATCATTTTTTTAAAAATACAGGTTCAAGTCTTTCTTTTAAGAAAAGCATTGTTTATCATGTGTTTTACCCCTTAGTGAATACAGCAACTACCTTTTAGTGAGAGACAAACATGAGATTGGTACATATGGATCCCCATGTGTATATTCACGTAAATTTTCTTACAAATTTGTTCAGTTGGTACCTATATAGGTCTGTGTTGACAATTTTATAATAATTTATATTTTTGGCACTCAGACCTGAGATTGCTGCAGCACCAAGACAACTCAGAAAGCAAACTCAGTATGTAAATATATGGGTCTGGCTGGGATGGGGCTGATGCTACACAATAGCCCATATGGTGTTGGGATTTGCATTGGTGACCAAAGCGGTCACCACACTTGTGACCACAGCACATCCATGTCACCACACAAGGTCATGGCTTTCACTCTTTCACATCTGCCCCCACCAAGAAGTAGTCCAGGAGAGGGCAGGAGGCTGGAAGGGGACATAGCTGGGACAGCTGACCTGGATTGGCCAAAGGGATACCCCATACCATATGATGTCATGCTCAGCAATGGAAGCTGAAGAAAAAGAGAAGGAAGGAGGAAGATTGGTGGTGTTTGTCTTCTCAAGTAACTGTTAAAACATGATGAAGCCCTGCTCTCCAGAAAGTGACTAAACAACTGCCTGCCCACAAGAAGTGATGAATTATCAAGGGTTTAGGCTGGGCTGACCATTAAATGAACAAGAGATGTTTTCTATTGGTCCCTCTCCCTTCCCAGGAGGAGGAGAGAGAATAAGGGAGAGAGATTTATGGGCTGGACAAAAGAAACAAACCAAAAAATCCCCAAACCTAGAACAGCTTTAATGAAAGATTAACAATAAAGAGAAATCCCAGGCAGGACTAAGAGGCAGATGGGAACTGGATCCAGGAACATACAGATCAGGATCAATGGCAGATGAACAGATAGAGTCCTCCTTGGACATTGGCCATTGAAGGGGAGAAGGCTGACCCTCTGATCCCTCAGCTTTTGTACTGACCATGGTGCAGATGGGGTGGAATACACTGTTGGTCAGTTTGGGATCACCTGTTCTGTCTGCACCTTCCCACAGATGTGATCCCTCTATGCTTTTCTGCTTCAACCCTCCAAATGGTAAAAAACAAAGTTATCTTGCCTTGGTTGTTATAGCAATAACTATAAGCAGGAGCTTCTCTGTACCCTTTCTTAGTATTAATTATAAACATCACTGCCAGAATCAGACACTGTCTGAAAAACATGCCATTGATTTCAGAAAGTGCATGTGCAGATGGGGTGGAATACACTGTTGGTCAGTTTGGGATCACCTGTTCTGTCTGCACCTTCCCACAGATGTGATCCCTCTATGCTTTTCTGCTTCAACCCTCCAAATGGTAAAAAACAAAGTTATCTTGCCTTGGTTGTTATAGCAATAACTATAAGCAGGAGCTTCTCTGTACCCTTTCTTAGTATTAATTATAAACATCACTGCCAGAATCAGACACTGTCTGAAAAACATGCCATTGATTTCAGAAAGTGCATGCAGTTAGAAGAGGCTTAACTGAAAAATAAAATTGCTGAAAATAAAATTGTTTCTGCTCTGCTTCAAATCAGGACACAAATTAATTCCTCTTTTTGCTTTGCTTGCATGTGTAGCTTTTGCTGTCTCTATTAGTCTGCTATAGACCACCCAACCAGGATGAGGAGGCAGACGAGGTATTCTATAAGCAGCTGGCTGAAGTCTCTCGATCGCCAGCCCTTGTTCTGGTTGGGGACTTCAACCTACCGGACATCTGCTGGGAATACAACACAGCAGAGAGCAGGCAGGCTAGGAGGTTCCTTGAGTGTATGGAAGATAGCTTCCTGACACAACGGGTAGGTGAGCCAACCAGGGGAGGTGCCTCACTAGACCTACTCCTCACAAATAGAGAGGGACTAGTGGGAGATGTGGTGGTCGGAGGCCGTCTTGGGCTTAGCGACCATGAAATGGTCAAGTTTTCAATTATTAGAGAGCTAAGGAAGGGGGTTAGCAAAACCTCAGCCTTGGACTTCCGTCGGGCAGACTTCAGCCTTTTCAGATCACTAGTTGGAAAAGTCCCATGGGAGGAATCCCTGAAGGGCAAAGGTGTTCAGGAAGGCTGGGTGTTTTTCAAGGAGGAAGTCTTAAAAGCCCAGGTGCAGGCCATCCCTACACGCTGCAAAGCGAGCTGTCGGGGGAAAAGGCCAGCCTGGCTGAGCAAAGAGATAGGGTCACAGCTTAGAGAAAAAAGGAGAATTTATGACCTTTGGAAAAAGGGGCAGGCCACGCAGGAAGATTACAAGGGTATAGCAAAGTTATGTAGGGAAAAGATTAGGAAGGCCAAAGCCCAACTAGAACTCAACCTGGCTTTGGATGTTAAAAACAATAAAAAGAACTTCTATAAATATATAAATAGCAAAAAGAGGACTCAGGAGAACCTCCATCCTCTACTGGGTAAGGGAGGTAACATAGTGACAAAGGATGAGGAGAAGGCTGAAGTCCTGAATGCCTTCTTTACTTCAGTCTTTAGTAGTAGAATAGGGAGTTCCCTAAGTATCCAGACCCCTGAACTAGCAGGCAGGGGCGGGGAGCAGAGTGAAGCCCCTGTAATCCAAAGGGAAGCAGTGAGGGACCTGCTCCAACACCTAGATGCAAACAAGTCTATGGGACCAGATGAGATCCACCCGAGGGTACTGAGAGATCTGGCAGAAGTGCTTGAGGAGCCGCTCTCCATCATTTACCAACAGTCCTGGCAAACTGGGGAGGTCCCGGCCGACTGGCGTCTGGCAAATGTGACGCCCATCCACAAGAAGGGCCGTAAGGATGATCCAGAGAACTACAGGCCTGTCAGCCTGACCTCGGTGCCTGGGAAGATCATGGAACAGATCATCCTGGGAGCCATCATGCAACACATGAAGGACACCCATGCGATCTGGCCCAGCCAGCGCGGGTTCACGAGGGGCAGGTCCTGCTTGACAAACCTGATCTCCTTCTATGACAAAGTGACCCACTTGCTGGATGAAGGAAAGGCTGTGGATGTTGTTTATCTGGACTTCAGCAAAGCCTTTGATACAGTCTCCCACAGTATCCTCCTGGAGAAACTGGCTGCCCATGGCTTGGATGGGAATACCCTCTGCTGGGTTAAAAACTGGCTGGAGGGACGGACCCAGAGAGTGGTGGTGAATGGAGTTAAATCCAGCTGGCGTCCAGTCACGAGTGGTGTCCCACAGGGCTCGGTACTGGGGCCAATTCTCTTTAACATCTTTATCAATGATCTGGACGAGGGGATCGAGTGCACCCTCAGTAAGTTCACAGACAACACCAAGCTGGGTGGCAGTGTCAACCTGCTGGAGGGTAGAGAGGCTTTGCAGAGAGATCTCGACAGGCTGGATCGATGGGCCAAGACCAACGGGATGAGGTTCAACAAGGCCAAGTGCGAAGTCCTGCACTTGGGTCACAACAAGCCCCTGCAGCGCTACAGGCTGGGGGCAGAGTGGCTGGAGAGCTGCCGGGCAGAAAAGGACCTGGGGGTGTTGGTCGACTGTCGGCTGAACATGAGCCAGCAGTGTGCCCAGGTGGCCAAGAAGGCCAACAGCATCCTGGCCTGTATCAGGACAGCGTGGCGAGTAGGGCCCGAGAGGTGATTGTCCCCCTGTACTCGGCACTGGTGAGGCCCCACCTTGAGTACTGTGTCCAGTTTTGGTCTCCCTACTATAAAAAAGACATCGAGGTGCTGGAGCGGGTCCAGAGAAGAGCAAAAAAGATGGTGAGGGGTCTGGAGCACAAGTCTTATGAGGAGAGGCTGAGGAGGCTGAGGGGAGACCTTATTGCTCTCTACAACTACCTGAAAGGAGGGTGTAGAGAGGTGGGTGTTGGCCTCTTCTCTCAAGTCACAGGTGACAGGACGAGAGGAAACAGCCTCAAGTTACGCCAGAGGAGGTTCAGGCTGGATATTAGGAAAAATTTTTTCACCGAAAGGGTTATCAGACATTGGAATGGGCTGCCCAGGGAGGTGATTGAGACACCATCCCTGGAGGTGTTCAAAAGATGGGTTGATGTAATGCTGGGAGATATGGTTTAGTGATGGTGTTGCTTTTTGTTTGTTGTGTGGGTGTTTATTTTTTGTCAAAGTTAGGTTGACAGTTGGACAAGATGATCTTTAAGGTCCCTTCCAACCTAGAAGATTCTGTGATTATCTCAACCCACAAGGCTCCTTGCCTTCCTTCTACTTTCTTCCATGCCACAGGAGAGGGGAGCAAGCCAGCAGCTGCTTAGGCATTCAGCTGTTAGCCCACCACAGTGAATGAGAGGGTACATATTGAGGCGTAATTCAACAGAGGAAGCCAAACTAACCCTTTTTCATCTGCTCGTGTTCTGGGCTAGGTGGAAGGAAGAGTAAAAATTTTGTTGGGCCTGACACATGCCTGCTCTCAGGCCCTGTCAACTAGTGGCTCAGAGGTGCTCCTGAGAAGCTGCTGCTCAAAAAAGTGTTCTGGGTAAACTGTCGTTTGGTCATGACATTTTTCATTTTCAGGCTTCTTTCTCTCTCAACCAGTCTACACCATTTTTCCAAGACTTCTGAGGACATTAACTAGCTGAGTTTAACATAACAATGTGTAATCCTTCCTCTGGTGTGATTGTATTTGGTTTGTTCAGTGTTGTGATTGTTGGTTTTTTTAACTTGCATGATGGAGTGGTGGATTACAGAATAAGCATGCTAGCACTGACTTGTGGAAAGTTCAGTATTTGTCTATTTGTGTTACTGCAGCTGCAGGTGTGGAGGCCAGTTTGGGAAGTATGGCCTTTTAAGGTTTCCCTAAAAGCAGACTCCAAGTTAAAAGCAGAATTCCTAGCTCAGGTGGCTGTCCTTGATCCCAGCTCCTCTCCCAAGCAGCTTACTAGAAGCTCAGACCATCTGGGTGGCAGCTGGCAGCACAAATCAGGGAGAGTTGGATCCCTGAGAGGTAAAAGCCAGGCCAGCCAGCTCTGGGGTATGAAAACAAACTGCTTTCAAGATACGCAGCCTGGTTCCCTGAGATCGCTGATGGTTTTTAAAGCCTTTATCACCACGCTGTGTGAAGCTAACTGCCAAGCCAACTTTTTCACTTTGTTATAGTGACACCTGGTGTTGTCAAAGAGCTTCTTCGAGAGAGGAATGCGAGAGTGTCCGTAAACGTAGCACGAAAAAGTCTTGCATCTTTGCTCAGCCATTCACCATACATCAACACATCACCGGCAAGCAAATGTGCTTGAACACAAGTGTGCACTTGAACACAAGTGTGGGGTTTTTACAGCACTGTTTTCTTTGTTCCACATTTATTAAAAAGATTTTTTTTTTTAGGATCCTTACTGTACACAAGGTCATACCACTCATTTGTATACCATGTATACAGGTCTACGGTGGGCAGCAAAATCAAATGGGTAAGGAACTGGAGGATATAAGAGTTTTGGGTTCTGCTGCTAGTCTCTTGCTGGTCTTATAGCTCCTGTGACCTCATGCATACCCTAACTGATTTACACAGTATACTCTGGTACAGCAACTGCCACGCAGATTTGGGGCCCTTAACTATAATGGGGCCCTTAACTATAATGGAGTAGCAAAACGCTCCTGCAAATAAAACCACACACATTAAAAAAAAACCAATGACAATAAGTCAAACATGAAGCTCAGTGGACTATTTTGATATTATATCAGTTAGAGAAGATATATTTAGCCACCAATATAGTTTACTCGAGATCAGTAAATCAAGCTCCCTTATAACACTACTTACTTTCAGGAAGGAGGAAACCAGTCCCAGCTGCAGAATAACACAACACAGTGGTGGTGGTGTTATAGCAGTAGCTTTGTGCACAACAGAGCTATGCTCAAAAGTGTAACTAATGGTAAGCATAGATTTAATGTGAAGGGGAAAAAAAAAAAAAAGTCATTAAAAAGCCCATCAAATTAGAGAGCTGAAGTGGTGATAACTCTGTATTTTGTCACTGTGAATGTCACACTTCAGTTCCAGGAACGGGGTTCTTAATCTGAATTATTCTTTCTAGGTAATTGCCAATCAGGCCCCAGGAGAACAAGTACATTACAGAATAGTTTCTATTACAAAGTTTAATTTAGGTTGCTTTCCTTTTCACCTCAAATTAAGAGAACTCAAACAGCAACAGGTATCTCGCTTAGAGCCTGCTTGCAAATCTCATTTAAAATGCTAGGGGGCACTAAACACCAACTTCTTGTCGAGCTAATTATGGTAAAGCTGTAGGTTTATTATTTGGATTAATTTCCATGCACATTACAGTGACAGCTGGAGACTGTGAAGATGAAGAGAGGCAGTTGCAGCCTGTGTGAACCTCTGTATTTCCATACTCACAAGCTCAGTGCTGTGTTTATTTCAGTTAGAAGCTTTTTCTTCTTCTTTTTTTTTTCTTTCCTTTTTCTTTTTTCTTCTAAATGGCGTTTTGACAGACCTGGCTTGGGCACCCTGCCTGACACCCTCAGATACTTGGCAAAGAGCCCCCTCTCCATTTTGAAGACTAGAGGCATATACATTACCCTTCTTTTTGAGCCACACACTGTGTTCCCATTAATGGCAAGCAAAACGTCTCTGCTCAGTGGGAGAACAATACACACTTTTAATTCCAGCCTCTATAGTAGAGAGAGGTCTGGACTGCCACATACTCAGAGTGGCAGGAGACAAGAATGCTCAACAGGACACATTTCTGAAGCGCTCAGGGTAAGTGTTACAGTCCACTTTTTGTCACAGCCAGTCAGTTGTTAATGCGATTTTTTTGAAGTAGTGTAGGCAGCCATCATCTATCTTTGGTCTCCACAGACCAAAGACAGTGAAAGAAGCCATTGATTGAATGTGGTGATCCAAAATATAATTCCTTCTTGATGCAGAGAGATCCACATAACGGCGGTACTACTTATACTCAAATGCAACCCAAGCTAATACAAAAACTGGAAAGAGTAGAAAACTTTCTGCTGAAACACAGCAAAAACAATAGCTCTGAAGCTCCAGTCACTGCATAGTTTTGAGATGGCTTAATCCTTCATGTAATACTTTCCTAAAATAGGAAGATTTTGGCATAACACCATTAGTCTTGCTAGGCATTTATACCAAATTCCTTATGATCTTTTCAGAGCATAGGATTACAGTTTTATAACATAAAGAATATATTATGTCTTTTCTCCAAATAATGCAGGTGCAAGCTTGTTGCATTCTGGAAGGTTCCATCACTCACTTATTACAAGAAAGACTGAGAAAAAAAGACAAGAAAGACAATATTAAAGAGCCATTATCCTTTGAGCATGAGATATTAGCCACTCCCAAGGAATAACTTTAAATCTTTGTCATGTAAGCAATAGTAAATTTGCTGTTGATAGAAGAATAGACGTAGTCTGATTTTATAGGGATTATTTTTCCTTGGAAACTGAAGGTTTAGAGTTATTCCACATTTCTCTGCTATAATAAAAAATATTGTAGGGGCATTTTATCCTTTCCCCCAAGGCCTGCGGCTTCATTTCATTTCACACACATCTCACAAACACCACTACTTCAAAGCAAGCAGTTTGTTCTGGCGTCAACTCTGTTGCTGTTACTGGGAATAACCCAGAGTAATCTATTGTTGCTGTCAGTCAGAGGCTGCATCAGCTAGCAACTTCTACAGTTCTACAATGCAGAACCACACTGTTGGACAAAGATAGAAAATAACCCTAAAAGTAATAAAATAGTAAGGAGAAAGAGTAAAGTCTATGAGAAAAAAAAAAAATTGAACTGTTGCATATGTAGTTTGCAATTACTGATTTAATAAATGCTACAAGTTTCAGTGCTGCTACATATACTAATATGTAAACTATGGATACTTGCGATAGATTCTTTTCACACATTGTGTCACACTTGCTCAGGTAAGATTCAGGGAACTGCAAGCCAAGTACAAGGAGCGTGTCTGTGACAAACGTGAGACTTAGAAATGCAAGCTGTCCTAAAAACAGAAATTTCAACTGAGTGCTGCCATTCAGGAACATGCATAATCCATATGATTTTGTACAAAAACATGGTCTTCTGTGTTGCAGTTTTAGGAAGAATATTAAAATACTTGGTTTCATATAATAATAGAAGTGCTTTAAAGCACTCCAACAGATCCTTTTAGCTTGGGTTTCTAAAGCTATATCAAGGTGAATGGAAGTACAAATGCTACACATAGGTGAAATTCAGGTAATATGAATGTGGATGTGGTCTTCAGGCCCTGTTTTCAAGCTTCTAATTCATGACTGAATTATGAGTCCTATCCCTATTATTACAGACAGTTGTTTTCTCACTGACTTCAGTAGGAAAAAAGATAACTCCTGCATGATTGCATCTTTACTGTTTTAGAGGTCCCTCAGGAAAATCTGCTACCCAAAATACACCAAATATTTCATTTCTAGTCTGCTATAGGTGATTTGTCTGAGAACATGTTGTTAATCTCTAGACAGATCTACCTCACTTCAAATACTAGAGTACTTTCAACTGTTCTGAGGTTTAGAAACCCTACTTTACATGGATGTGATGAGAGCATGTATGCAGTGCACATACTTTCTTATACAGTTTTGTCTTTTAATAGCTTTCAGATAAAAGGTAGGCAGAAGAATGAAGTGAAACAGATGCTGACAGTGTGCATGACCAGCTCCCTAAACATCTGATTATTAAGAATGTCTCTCCGTGCTACTTAAAATCCTTTCCTCATTAACTCTGTAAGTCAGCCTGATGCTTCCTATAAGCAGAGGTAGTTTTGCATTTTCCACCAGCATCCGTTTACTTGTGAGAACTCCTGAACAAAGAAAACACATATAATTGTAGGGCTAGAGGGTTACAAGGTGGCTCACTTTTGATTACCTGCTATATTTTCCTTTTTTTCCTTGCTAATGCTATGATTTGCATCTCAGCATCCAAGTACGTGCCCATTATAGGGAGAAAACAACCCATCCTTTTCCTAATTAACCAGTAGTTCTATAAACCTTCAGAGGCTGGTATTATTTTAGTACTTTAGAGGAATACTGATTAATCAGCAGCCAGGATGAGAACAGAAGAGCCCAGCCCATGCGAAACCAGAAGTAACTCACTGGGCAGTGTTTTTTGTATAGCCCGATAATTCAAACCATTTGATAATAGGATGTTTCAGAGATGCCTGTGAACTTGGACAGAGAAGACTGCTACGGATTTATGCTAGGAGGCAGCACTGTGTCCATACTGGACTCTCCTCCTACTGCAATGAATCCCCATCATCTTAAGAAATCCCTACATATGGGAATTGTTTTTCCGGAAACCTGTACAAGTCAACAGTGACAAGTTCTGACAGCTCAAGCCTATGATAAGCATTTCCTCTTGTGAAGTGAGAATCATCTTGCATGTCTGCTGACAGTCCATTATCTAATTAATTACTGTCAGTGTTGAGTCACACTAAATGAGAACTGGTAACACTCCTAAGGACAATCAGTTAACAGGAATCCAACTGTGTCAGCAGCATCACTACATCTCCTTTATTCTTCAGATGACTAATTATTAACATCTGTCATTCTCTTCTTCAGTAGTGTATTCTGTAAGGACTCACAAGGTTCAGTTAAATTCTTGGAACTCCCAATCAGTCATACTTGACCCTACATCTCAATATCCTGCAAGCATGGTGGCATACTTAGTTCCCCTCTTTTGAAGTTTACAAACACAAACTCATTCTTCTTTGTGAAAGAAGAGGTAGAAACCTTTCCACATCTCAAGCTAACCTAAAGATTGTCTCAGAAATCTCTTTGATGGCTTCTGATCTCCCTCCTTCTTTTTTTTTTTTATTATTTTCTCATATAGATACAATTTTATTGAAGATCAGAGTTTAAAGGGTTCTGCCCCTGCATAATCCTCTGTTCAACAGTTTCTTCACAAAAAAACTCCCTAGCAATACAGACCTACTATTTAAAAGTCTACAAAAAATAATCTCTTACTGTAATTCCAGTATGTTCTACTTTCAGCCAGTATGTTCTAATTTCAGCCAAAATTAAACAAGAAAACTAAAATTGTTCCTTTTATTCCCATTAAAGGTGTCTTCAATAAATGCAAACTCTTTTTCCTATAATAGCAAATGTGCCCAACCTCCAAGTTAGCAATATCGGTAGCTGACTCACAACCACCATGGTGCATGTTTGAGTTGCAGCAATCATTTCCAGCAGCCTGTCCTTGAACCGCAGCTACAACCAAAGACAGAACGCTTGCTGGAATCCAGAGCTGTCTTCAGAGAGGCTGGACTAACAGCAGCCAGGCACCACTGCAGCTGTGCTCACCCACAGCAAAGCGTCCTCACCTGAAGTGTCAAGTGCCCTCCTGGACTCTGAACAGAGCACCAGCTGTGTGAAGATGTTAGCCACAGAGGACCTTCCCTAACCTTTGTACTTTGCTGCTACATGATGCTTATCTGTCTGACACTGCTCTTCCGTGGTACTGACAAGTTGTGTCATCACTTTGAGAAGAGAGCCCTTCCCCTTGTTTTCTCATTATACAACTCCTGCCAGTTCCATGACATGGTTTCCTGTCATTTCAGGATTTCCTCTCACCTTTGGGGAAAGGGCTAGGCCATTACCTAATTTTTCCGAGTGGAAGAACACTTCCCACACGTATGTCACTTTCAAAAGCCAAGTTCACTTTTGATGACACTGGTGGTTTCCCCTCCAGAGACACCCTTTCTGAAGCTAACTCCAGATTACTTATTAACTCCCCTTTACCCCTGGCCCCATCATCTGCAGCGCGTATGGGGGATGTTCTGTGTTTACTGTCTTTATCAACGTCAACTGGCAGGACAACAGGCGATGTCACACAAAGTCAGACGTCACTGCAATCCTGCTGGGAGGATTTATCTGTCAATTCAACATGACCTTCACACCAATTTCCAGTCATTTCTAAATGCACCAAACAACCTCCTTTTCTGCCACTAAGCATCTCTTGGTGCTTTGCAGCTTCACTGACTCTTCCAACACAAACCATCGCCCTTCTACAAATTTTAAACTTCTAAATTTCTTGGGTTTTATTAGTTGCCGTTAAGTAAAAAAAATGGTATGTTTAATCACAAAACTAGTGGTTTAGCTTATAAATAACATGTTTATAGAATGGGCAGAGAAAGGAGATAGGTTGTTTGCTTCATTAGTTCCAGTCCTTTATGACTGCAAACAACCACGTAATAAGCAACCCCAGGAGGAAACGTAATACCACCCAAACACTTAGTGAACTTTAAACTTTGTCTAAGTGAAAAGCCACAAAAGTCACGATGCATCACAACATGGAAGAGAGTAGACCAGCAGAATGTGTTTCAATAATTTACTGCTAGTGGTCACCACAGAATGCTTGGCAAAAATCTACCTATACAAAAGACCTACATGTGACTGAAAAATTAAAATAATCTTAGGGAATTTAATTCTTCAGCTGCAGAAGGGCAGCATGGAAAAGGAACAACAACAATAAACAAAAAAAACCAAACAAACAAAAACAAAAAACAAAACAACAACAAAAAAAGAAACCAAGCAGACTACTAGCCCTTAGAGATCATTAAAAAGATTGTTTTAGATATTAAGATACAAACTTACAAATAGTTTAGAAAAGGTAAAAGGGTGTTTTAATGTACAATATAAAAAGTGAAAGACATATCTAAATAAGTAAAATATAATTTTTCTTAAAGGCGTATTCTTAAGGCCTTATGTGTAGTGACAAGCACCTAAACAATTCAGAAAAAACTGTAAGAGCTCACTGCCCCATTACTGATTACAAGAATTTTGCTGCTGCCTGTTATTGTCAATACTAAATAAAAAAGTTTTCCTCTAAGTCAGAACAGTTTCTAGGCTATTGCCTGATGGAATGTCTTAGTACTCCACATCTTGGTAACTAGATTTTCTTTAAAATTAAGGTCAACTACAGCAGCCACAGGGTGGCTATCTCTACCCAAAGGATAAAGTTTCAGTATTCTTCCCATTGGGGGAGGGGGAAAATAATCCCAGAGCTGAAGTCATTCACAATTAATTTGTAGAAGGTAGTTTGGGAATCAAATTTTTCTGTGCCCACTACTGCAAATCAGCCAGAACACCTAAGCAGATGTGTAGCTGTTATGCAGTTAGTAAAAATGGCATATATATCCTAATACGTTAAACCATTTAATTACTAAAAGGACATTTTCAGCTTTATTTATAGAGGTAGCAGACAATACAAAAGAAATCAAACCAGCCTGAATGCCCTAACAGATATTTACTGTAAATTCAGGTAGCTTAATCTACATTGAAATAACCCCTAGGAAGAACTGAAAATCAGGAAGAGAGTAATTATATAAGCAACACTACACTACACAAGTGTTTTCATATCAAAGTAAACTACATTAGATCTGCAGTCAAAGGAAAAGAAAGCGTGAGACTCGTCATGAGAAATTCTAAAAAGTCTTCAGGTTTTTTTCTTTTCAAAACATAGGTAGTAACAAGGTCACAAATATATAATGCATACTTACATATGGTAAATAAGCACTAACTGCTCATGAACTGTACTGCTGGTGACATTTATGTCCTCTTTTTTTGCACAGAAAAGAAACAACAGGCATAAGGGTAATGACCACTTGGTATTTTGACCCTGTTTGGAAACTCATTGACAGATGTTGCAAGTTCTTCCTCCAGCAATCGATTACAGCTGGTTTAGCTCTTCCTTTTTATGACAAGACTCTGTATTTACTCTCAACTTGCACGTTGCTTTTCAAGTGGCAATACAGCAGTCATGTAATATTGAATTTGGAACAATTACACGTAGAGGCTTTATTCCAGAGCAACAGGAAGTTATTACGTGTATGCAAGAAACAACTGTGCTTAAAGATTCAATTTCCGAATCTTTTCACAAGAAATATTTCTCTTAATACAAAAAAAAATATATATTTATACAAAACCCCTGACGAGCATCATAATACATACTGCCAACATTTACTTTCAAGGACCTCAGATATCAAATCAGGTTTTCAAAGTAGTTTAAGGTAAATCTTGGTTTACCAGTTTTGATTACATATGGTCTCTCACATAAACTCAACCTTTTAGATCTCTGTCCTTTCAAAATTCATATTTTTAAATTGTTCTTCAAGCACATCAGAATCTTCATCACCGTCTGTACTACTGAAGTTTGTATCAGAATCCAGCTCATCCTCCAATCCACTGCTCTCTTGCCCATTTTTAGTAGTTGCGCTCTTAGTTCTGTCTTGTCCTTTATCAATCCTGCAGAAAGCAAGAGGATATTATCACCACCCACATTTGGAATTTATTTTTCTTTTAAATAAGAATGGGATCAAGGGTAGAATATTCCACTGGGGATGGAAGGCAGCAGTGAGATTGGGAGGAAGAGGAGAGGTACAATAACCTAAAGTTACTTTCACGTTGCATAGGAAATAAATAAAAGACCATAAAACTAAAAAAGTCTGTGAAAAAAAAAATTAGATATACAAACACTTTGACCAATGAAACAACTGCTGGCCAGTTGTCATAAACTAACAAATTAAAACGGGGTGCTCCGTAAAGAGAGAACTCCAGTAAAAGAATTTAGAAAACCAAAAGCCTGCTAAATAGATTGCAGTAACTGTCCTCAATATCAGCCCTTGTTTAGTTTTTCTGTTCACTAGTAAATGAATCATCAAATGACAGACAAAATGCAAACAGTAAATTGGCTTATGCATATTTTATGATGCTCTATACCAAAATCCATTTTGAAGTGCTTTTTTGCCTAAAGAAGATATGCAATTTACCCTTTGGTATTAAAATAAAGTGTCTATTCCAAGTAAGACTTTCTTTGGCCCAGCACTACTAACATTAATAGGCACTTCAACCCTAGTTTCAGCAGAAGTGAGGGTAATGACTCCTACTGATTCCTGTCAGGATTATTCAGAATATGGCATAAAGTACAAGAGCTTCTTGGCAGTTTCCAAAGAAGCTTTATTAAAAGGGGAAGAAACTGTACAGTACTGAAACTATGTAACCTATGTGCTACTTACGGAATTACTATTTCCTCCTCTTTTCCACATTTAGCACAAATTTCTAGTTTACCCGCACATGGTCGACAAATAATATGGTAAGGATCTTTTACAGTCTTCTGTAGGCACTTCACACTGTGAAGAGAAAGAAAACATGATTAAAAAAATATTTATGGATATTTATTAAACATTTAAACGTTCAAAACCAATGTAGACATACTTTTCAAAAGAGGAACAACTGCTGTAGGCCAGTTTCATATGAAACAATTAGTGTTTTAGCACAGAGCACTATCAAAATCATTGCCTGTCTTCCCTCTCCTTTAACATTAAAACAAGAACTGAAGAAGAAACATAAAATCAAGAAATTTTATATTTGAAGTGACAAAAGAATACTTTCCATTCATTTCAGTACGCAGTTTTACTTTAAAAGCAACATAGCTACTTCTGGTTTACCAATAAAAGCATATGGTATAAACGGAGCATATATTTTACAAATCAAAAGCTTCCAATTCAAACACTACAATGTCTTGAACGTTTTGGAGTAAAACAAAGCCAGTGCCGGACTTTGCTCTCTATGAACACAAGCCTGCAAGGAACTGTATTCTGAACAAACCCAACCTAATTCTGTACAGGTTTCTGGCTGTTCTTTTTCAAGCTATGATAAAACTCTGTAGATTAAGTAATTTCTAAAATGCTATGGCCTACCCTTCAGCTGACATCTCTAAAGCCTCAGGTTTTTGGAGAACGGAACTCAGAACTATATATCCCATGTAATGCAGTTGTCCTAAAAGTCACTCTTTCTCAGGCACTCAAAAGTCTGTCAAGAAAGATTTAGCACACAGTTCGGAACAGTGGATTTGCAGACTTGGCTAAAACAGGCTGAAGAAAAACATCAAGTGTTTTTGAATGCCTTATAAGGAGAGATGCACTAACTAGCATCTAGTGAAACAGAATTTTTACTCCATCTCTCAAATCCCATTCTTAAGCCTTCTCCCTACTATCCTCATCTAGGCTCTGTTGCACTTTCATTATTAAGATGTCCAATTCCTTAAAAAGCTGTAAAATCACAAGAATTGCTGTAGGACACATGACAAAAGCAAAGTCTGAACTGCCTAGTTCTGGACTTCCCTCTCCCCCAGGAAACATCTACAGTTAGATGTCACTGGAAATATGTACTTAGTTTGGGTTTGTTTGGATTTTTTTCTTCTTCTTTGTTCAGCTACATTAGCACTAAAAACAAAAGTCTACAGATCTTCCCAGCCATGTGACAGCAAACAGAGGCACTACCAACACAAGGTGGATTGACTTCTTTTTTTTTTTAAATAGTTTAATTCATAATAATTAAATACTTGAAATAAAAGTAAAGTAGTGATAACTTGTGGTTGTATTAACAATCATGGTAGTTAGAAGATGTTAAAAAAGTATGCTGATGTACAGAGAAGTCCTCCATTCCCATTGTTTTTGATGTAAAGAATTCATTTTTTTCCCCCATGTAGTCACATTTTTAATCCATCAATTTTTAATGTCTATAATGTGTTTACTTCACCTAGAAGCTTCAGACATTAAAAATCTTCATAGTCTTGCCCTTTTAGAGCAGCGGCCCACTCAGTCATTGTACTGCTGTAGGCTGGGCTAGAAACTACCACCTGTAGAGCAGAATAGCCTGCAGCTTGATTTATTTGTTCAAAACCATCACACATTCTGTCATAACTAGCTGTCCCACAATGCCACTTTTTCTATTTCCAATGTTTCTCTAGTTTACTTGCTTTTTTGCCTATTGGTTGGTTTTTTTCATTCTGTTGGTGGTAGGCAGAGATGAGGCAAAAGAATCAGATCCACCACCACATGATTTGTTACAGCCCCTTACTTTTAATCAGGATGCACATAGTCATTTGAGAAAGACTTAAAAAAGACAGATCCCAACTTCATCTGTGATTAATAGAACCCACAATGTTTACTTTGAGAAACAGTGAGACTCCTACCTAATCATACAGCCCAGCTGTAGTTTCCTTAATTCAACGTTTCACTGTTGAAACACTGGCTGTAAGGTAAGGACCTCTGCCGCTGAGCAAGTAAGAAGGAAGGGGAGTATCTACTACAGAAAATTAACCTATCACAAACCTATACATTCCAATAGTAGAAAACTGTATGCAAACAATGCTAAACATTTAATATTTAGGATTATAGTCTTATATATAGAAAGAGAGGACATGTTAAGTGGCAATGAAATGTATACACCGAGATCGTTTTGTAGGAAATGAGGCCTCAGTAATGTCCTTGGGAACTACGAAAGAGAAGTGCAGATTGCTCTAGTACTGACTTGCAATGAGGCTTTGGAAAACTGTGTCACAACTGGTTCAGGTTTGACTTTTTGTTCAAGAGGATACACTGACGTTTTGGAAACTTACAGGCCCACAGTTCAAGCATTTTAACAGCTAAGAGGGAAGCGGTTGCTTTTCCATTGTGTTTTGTTTTCAAAATTTTAAGATAAAAGACTAATGAATTAGGAAACTAATATTGCATACATATTGTCATTGCAGACTCCAAGTTTGAAGTTTGTATATAGTAGCAGCTACCGCTTATGAGTTTCCAAAATTAGAATATTTTCCAAAAAGTTCACAAACTACATTATAAGCAATTAACACAAAGTATTTTAACTCACCATTTTTTAGGTTTTGATAGTGGTTTATACTTGCTGAATTTTACCCGCCACTCCAAGATACCTTTGCAATGCTGACACACTCCATCATGAAGCTTAGCATTTATTTTCTGAATAAATAAATAAAAATTAAAATAAGAACACATTGAAGATTTCCAACTTTTGTGGAACTTTTTTTGCTTACAAAGCATTTCCACCCATCACATGATTAATACAGTATTTAGACAGATGTTTGATATTAACATAACCATTTCATATATATTTACTGTTAGTAATTTTCTTCAGCGGAAAGAGTGTTGAGGCAGTCCTTTACCTCAAGGTCCTTTACCTTCATTATTATTTATCATCATCATCTTAATAGTTAATAGTAGTGCTTATTTTTGTTATTACATTGTTGATAATAGATTATATTTTTTTTAATCTCTAGACATTTTACAAAACATATTTAAGTAGAAATGAGCCCTGAAAGATGTCTTTTTTTTGTCCCAAAGAACATAACTCAGAAGACTTAATATTTAACTTATTACTGCTCAAGCTACCACTATACTATACATTTTAAGTAGTCTCAGGATTTTTTCTCAGATCACAATAAAGGAGAACCCACACATTATTTGCAGTCTAATCATTCAATATCTCTTTCATCATAAGCTTTCTTTATGAAATAATAGTACATTTTTGCTCTCAAGTAAATAAGATAAAATCCTCAAAATGGTCATTTAAACTGGTATATTTTCAATACAGTGCAAAGTTGACCTTAAGATCTTCTACAACATTTCGGGTTTAGTTTGCTCAGGGATACAAAATGTCAACTGGCCACTACTATTTGTACAAGAGAAGTTATTTCGAGATAGGAAGTAGTACCAAACTGCTGTTTAGTACCAAACACTGTTACCTGAAATAACAAGCAATATATAGATCTACATTAAACCTATTTTTATTTCTTCTCTATCTAAAAATGTCAGCAGTAACTTTATCATATGGTTGTGTGTATTCATTCATTAGAACTGGAAATTTCACAATTAAAAGAAAATGCATATAGCAAAAAAAAAAGAAATCTATTGTGTTTTTTTTAAGACAGCTTAAAAATGGCTCCTGTACCAAGATTACCTTATGAATATAGTCTAAACCACATCTATTTCTTAAAATACCTAAAAGTTCATTGGAACAGATTCTGCATTAATTGGGATTATAGTTTAGATTTTTCTTTTACAAATAAACTGAAAGGTTATTCTATGCATACAGTAGCTTCTAAAGTAATTTACGGATTTTATGACCCACAAGAGCTTCTTACTAGTCCACAAAGTTCTACTTCAATACATTAGACAAAAGAACAAGTCTAACTTTAAAAATAGAGTATCTTATTCTATTCTGAAAAACGTATGTGGCAGAGGAAATGCTACTTACAAGTAAGACTATACTATGGGATTTGTTTCCCATTGTTTCCATTTTTAGCAAACTTCAACCATTCAGTAAGAGTTTTCCCCTGGTGCGGTTAACTAACGGTGTAAGTCAGTAAACTTTTTTCCAAATGATCAAATACAGAATTGTCATGTTAAAAAAAAAAAAAAAAAAAAAAAAAAAAAAGGTTTTGGCATCCCAGATGGCCTTTAAGATTTTGTTAGGGCTGGGCCAACACCTCACCCTAAAAGGAGAACCGGACAGAAAAATATTCCCAAATCAACCTCTGTAAAAGGCCAGAGCCATCCTCTGGAGAAAACAGATTCCTGCTGGTGAAAGCTCTTTCTCTTGCTGCTTTTCTGCTTTAGCACTTACTGGTAACTGAAAGTTAAAAAAAAAAAAAAAAAAAAGACAGAAACAAGGTTTTGCAGAATGCTTGAATATTGAATACAGAAAGAAGTGGTTCTGATGTCAGCTATGCATTAAGAATTAAATTTTCCAAGAAACACAAACATATAGCTAATGTGGAAACTTTCTGAGAGAAGAAAATCATTGGTAAGTTCTCAGCAAATATCTTTTAAAGGGTTGGCAATTCAAACTGCTGTCAGCACTGACTGTTCATTCTTTCAAAATTCAAGCAATTTGAAGATAAGCCTTCTTTTCAGTGCTTGACTAGCACAAAGCAAGGCTCAAAGTATTACAGCCTCAATAAGCTTCTAATAACCTGCAAATCAGACTGAACTTCTCACTTCTCACTCTCACTCTCCTGATTTGCATTAATTAGTAATGCAGGAGGGGAGAAAGACACAAACACTGTAATTTGTATTCCCAGGTGTTCTTTAGTGTGATCAACTATTTTTAGTATTGATACGGCAGAACCCAATAAACGTCAAAAGACTGCAATAGTTTAATCTGAAGACAGCTGGTTGTCCTTCCGAAGGGAGTTACCTTCCTTGCTGAAAACTACCTCATTTCCAGTAATACATCCTGACATCACGGCTGGGGGCTGGGGATGGGAGTCCTGTTACTAAGTGATGCAGGGACTGGCTCAGCAATTCGTAACGCACTTGGAATGCAAGAGGCCACACGCAGAACTGCATGTGGCATAAACAGCGCAGAAGAGGAAACTAGGAACTGCTTTCACCTCTCATCTGAAGGAAATCTGAAGTTCGTCAAACAGGCAGCCTATTACAAATTATGCTTAACTTTTGCTAAGGAACAAGCAAATATGCATAATTAATTCCAAATGAGTTTTATAAAGCTTTCCTCCTTTCCAGTATGCTTATCATCTGGCTCCAGAATACACACAATCATGCAGTGATGAACTTTTTTATTTTTGCTTTTTCTCAAACTGAAGTGCAGACCATCCTAAATGTCAAAGACCCCTTTTTGTGTTGCTCTTTGCATGAAAATGCCACCTCATTGCAAGGCCAAGAGAGCAGTCATGTGGCATAAAGAGTATATTATTGGGACTTCTTCACTTTTGCTTTAAACAACAAAGCCTTGCATCTTACCCGATGCGCTCATCCCAAAGACTCTGTATTAACACAGCTCCTCTATATTAACACATCATTTCACCACTGTAAAATGTCCTTCAAAAATAAGTAACACACACAAAACTCTAAAGTAAAGTAAAGTTAATGTAATTCAATTGCACAGCAACAATCACATTATCCACATAAAGGCAATGAATCTCTATCACAGCTGGTCTGTGTATTTAGACTATTTTTACACTGTCACACTTGAACAGTTCCATTTTCTTGGTATGATCAGCACACTTCAAATAGCCAGTGTAAAGACAAAAATTATGAACATCAACCAAAATGCTGCCAAAGAGTCTTTTGACACCAAATTAGATTGTAGCTATGGGGATTACATTTGTGTAAATAAAAATCTTGATCAGGCATAAAAACGCCTGGACTTTCCAACTTTGTCACCTGTAGGACCACAAATTTTACATAGCATCTCAAAGAAACCACATGTATCTGCTCAGAAGGTAACAACTGGAAGCAAGACAACAGCTTTTAAGTTCTAATGTCCTCCTTCTAACAAGCACACACAGAAAACAGTCTCCTCCTCCCCTTCAGCGATTTCCTGTATTTTTCACTCAACGTTGGCACTTCAGGTATGGGGTGGTGTAGTTAATCACTGGCTAAACACATCTGAATGTGAGAGAGACTATGACTCTACAATCCTTCTACTGGGCTGTTGATTTAGAAAGTCGATAGAGAATGATGAATTGATGTAAAGCAAACAAGCAGGGAGATGTAAAGAGTTTAACCTTGACCTGTATTCACCTTCAAAGTTTAATTTGCTCAGAAAAAATGCCTGATATTTAAATGTTACTATTACTAAAAGAAGTTCACTGTGGTTTTCTACATTAAATTTAACATTTCCTTTGGCCAAAAAAAAAAGTGTAACACTTTCAAAAGCAATGCAGGCTTGAAGAAGCAAAGAAAGCTGTCCCTAACTTAAGATTTGGATAAGCTGTTTTTTAAGATTTTTGAAATTGCCAAAGTATGTGACAGTAAGTTCTCCTGACAAACTAGAAAAGAAACTTTCCTGGTATCTCAGTTCCCAGTTAGAATAGGGAAGTTATTAGTTAAATAAATAAAAAAAAAAACTCTTGTGCGGACTTTTCCTATTCATACTCACTTTTTAATGTATTTTGTACATTACTTAAACATTCAGACATTCGTATTTTCTTCCTTTCACCCATTTAATAGCTTACTCTCCTTTAGGGGTACAAAACCCAATCCATACAAAGAGCTGAAGAAGGTTTGTCAACTTCGTTGTTCCCTTCCCTTTTCTACCCAGCTCTTACGAAGGTAGTTAGCTCTCATACACAAAGAGGTGGTCATGCTTATGGTCTGAAATGAGAACTACTCTGACAGGTTAGATTCTGTTTCTGTCACAGCAGTTTATCTAGTACCTATTTATGCTCATTTCCCTGTTTCAGTCAATAGCTCTTTCCTCTTTTCTTTTGCCACACTTCCTTCCAAGGACAAGTGCAACTCAGCCGGTGCTTATAGTATGTCTATATATGCCACAAAGAAATGACAGTTATGCAGTATAGACATACATAAACAGTCTTAAGGTATACAGTCACAAAATATTCCATGTGCATATTGTATACACACTGTCAGGTCAACGGCATTAAGGAAACAGCATCCTCTGTATGTTCACATAACCCAATATTAAATCATTTAACATCCCGCCAAAAGCAGTTCAGAATGTAATAAAGTAAACACATGCACCTACACCTACTAACTTGGCACACAGAATAATTCCTAGCTTAAGCTAGCATTAAAGCACTCACAAGCAACATGTAATGATGGGGTTTCAAAGAAGCCTCACTATTTGGAAGTTTCTAATTATGTGTAAACCTATGGGTATTTTGATTTACTCCACTGAAACCAGACTCCTACTGCTGAGCACACAACAGTGTCTATTCTGCCGTAAATGAACACAATGCCAATGCCACCCATAAACTTCCTTGTCAGAAGCACAGGTGACAGTACTTCAATCAACAAGGCTCAATGCAGCATTTCTGAATAACTACACTTCTCAGAAAAAAAAAACTCCACAGGATCTCCGGCCCATGACTACAAAGCAGTTAGAGTAGATTAGCGCAGACTAGTAAATGTGAAACAAGAGACCAGCTTTTCAGAGTTCTAATACACATTTGACAGGCGGTCTTTTAGTCCAATGGTGATTTTTGGTCTGGGGTAGTTTAACACCTCATCGGGTTCTTTCTGTGTGTCCAGGCAGGCAGGCCATTGACTGCTCTTATCATGTTGATTTGCAGTCTCTGCTGAGGGTTGTAGCCTCCTTATCTTTTGGTTTAAGCTTCTTGTGTGCCTGTGCTTTCGCTGGCAGAACATGGGGAATTGAAAAGTCCCAGACTTGGGAAAACACTACCAAAACACCAGTGTGTTATGGACAATTTCCTCACACTGAGACTAAACACAGCACTGTACCAGCTGCTAGGAAAATTACTGAGAAAATTAACTCAATTGGGGCCTAAAGGCTTCAGGAAATCTAGCTACTCTTGCTAAGTAAAGTTAGGCAAACAGCATAAATCACACCACATAATAACCCTAAGTAATTTACTCTAATTAAAATTTACTTATTTGAGCTAAACAACTAACATCTCTCAACACTAAAGAGAAGTATATTTAACATTTTAAACAAAGCCTTAAAGTTTTCCTTACATTCATACTGGTTACATATGGAAGGCTATATGGCTAGCATTTAAGGCCCTTTTGTGTTTTATTGCTATGGACTTGAAAACACATGAAATCAAAAGCTTTCTCTAAATCCAATTCCAAATAGCAATCTTGGAGATCAAGATGTTTAGCTTTTTTCAGAGCAGTGACCATGGATCTGAAAACATCCCAGTAACCAGCAAGAGAACGTACACGCTTTGAAGGCCCAACAGTCAATTCCCACTCTCTTCTCCACAAAGGACTGAACACACACACACACACCCGCGCTCACTCTCTCTCCCCTCCCACCCCACTGTGTCCACCCTCCTTGCCCTGAGTTAGGTTACAGTCCAGAATAGATGTTATGCCTATGCTTGCTCCTCTTCTGCCTACATGAAAGGCTATAACCAACACCTGAATGCCCTTTGGAACCCAGAATAACAGGGGTGGTGAGAGAGTGGACTTTAGCCTACCAAGTTACTCTCTTGCAGCAAGAACAGAAACTAACCAAATACTGTTATCTGACAATTCCAGTTGGCTGATGGCTTATCTATACCTCCCCTCTGAGGTTCAAGTCATGACCACTGATTCAGCATTTAAGCTCTACATTCACCTGTTCTGTTCCTACTGCCTTCACACAAGTCCTGACCAGCGTCTCTACCGAAACAAGTTATTTACCCATACAGCCAGCTGAAGAAGTAGCTCGTATCAACACTATGATAAAGCTCAGGTTCAGAGTTAATAACCTCTGAAATTTAGGGAAATGCAGCTTATCATCTGGGGCGAACTTAATGAGAGGAAAGAAATGGAGAAACAGATCAGTCATTGGGTGTAAATATGAATCACTTTGTGGTTTACCATCTTATTACAATGGAGTTCTAAATGCTCTCATTGAATGCCATTTGCTTTCATCTCTAGAACTACTCAAGCTTCCATGTTGACTTATGTAATATACTTTACATAAAATGTATATTCATATAACATAATGTATATTCCTCAGCTCAGTGCCACAAACAGCTGTTCTGAAACATACTATGTAAAGCAAGCACCCATAAACAAATTCCAAGATTCAGTATCTAACAACAGAGTGTGTCTTACCCTGTCCTGGCTCTTCCTTCTTCAGTTCATCCTAGGATGCAAGCTTTCCCAGCACTGTTGTAGGCAGTTGCCCAAATACAGTAGAGAGGCAGTGAACTTTGCTGCAAGGGTGTTCACCTCAACTAGCCTATCCCAGAGTAACGCTGTAGTAAAGACTGATCATTAGGGGAAAGATAGATGGATATTTCAGCATGTTCTGCAAGTAATTAGGTATATGGGCTTTAAGATTAGAAAATGGATGCTAAGATCAGTGCCAGACAGAGAGCACAAAACCTTTCAAAAAACCACAAAACAACTGGATAGTGACTGCCAGCAGGGAGAAGTCAAAAGAATATTAGATTAATTTCCCCTGCAGATACTGCTTCTCCAAAAGAAGCAGCAACAACACTGCAAATAACTACCTCAACTCCACACACATTACAACCTGAAGCTACTGTAGTTAATATTCAACATTGCTAATGCAATGCACAAATGCAGCAGGATAAAAATTTTAAGCTAAAAAGCACTCTACAGCCTTTCAAGATAGTATTGCATTAGGCAGTGTAGAACAGTAGTCAAAGACAGGCCAAATACCTGAAAAAAAAAATTATTATTTAGCAGTGATTTACAGAAGATCCACTCTCAGCAGCTCTGAGCATTCTTCTGATCTACTGAGCTAGTGAGAGGTGGAAAGGAAGAATGTCTCATTCCTGTATCAGTCCCCCTGATCAAATTGCTACTATTTCTTCCCTTTCCTCATCACACCCTAAACATCTGTGGCACATCTGATCATTCAGGACTACACAAAACAGAAATACAAAACTGTCATCATTCAATACAGTCTGTATCTGAACTATGACATTAATCAGCACTTCATATATTTTCAAATGTCTCAAATAGCAGAAGCGGGTCTAGTCGTCATTATAAAGGCTCCTGTGTATATCTTTAGCACTAAAACTTAATCCCTTAGCACTAGAATTTGTACATGACAGTTTGCCAAAAGAAAAATGCACCCTTGCCTTTTACCACACACTATCTAATGCATGTTCTTCAGGAAGGTTCGTCCCTGTGTACAGCCATCTGCATGAACTGGCAGACAGAGAAAGAAAAGAAATCATTCACGTGAAACAGAAAGAAAAAAACTCACAGTTACATATTACAGTTAATGCCCACAGCGAATCCTGGCTACATTCAAAAGCTGTTAAAAAATTTTATTTATTTGAGTGAATGGTACTGTGTATCCAGTTCTATATGATATAAAATATTTAAAAAGGGAAGAAAAACTGCCATGTGGATAGTAAAGAGATTAATTCAGTTACAAAACTGATGTTAGAACTCAGTTTCTCTTTGAAGCCTTTCCTGACGAACCAACTCTCTAGGATATTTTTGTGTGCATATATGTGTAGAGGCCAGACAGGAAAATACTCTATCAGAGATCATGCAGTGACTCACACAATAAATAACAGTTGTGCTGCTTAGAGACCCAGGAAAGCAGCCTGTTCAACTTGCAGAACTAGTCCTACAACATCTGTAAAAAAACCAAACCAAAAAACCCACCCACAAAAACCCCAAACCTCCCTCTCTGGTGCCACTGTTTCACTGAATTTCACTGAATTTTTAGAGTTGGAAGGGACCATAGAGATCATCTAGTCCAACTCCCAACTGTTTTAACTTACTACCTTTTTTCCCCTCTTCACAGTTCTTTTTGACAGCTCAGTCAGGTTCAGGTAAAGGGATATTGACATAACAACAACATCACCAGATAAGCATTCTAGAATGCTCATCTTGTGTTTTGTTTTATTCATCTCTTTCACTGTAGCTTCTAAGAGAAAACATCCCACTTCCGTGTTGTTACTGCTCAGGCACACTGCTTGCTCTTCATCCTCTCCTGAGCTGCTATTACGTTACCACAACTACAAGCATATAGTGTGCTCCAAGAATATATGGTAAACCATCACCTTCTCCTTGCATAGAAACAAAAGAAAAAAAGAGAACAATGTTTTTTTGTCACAATAGCATGAAAATATCAAACCATGATAATATATGTAACGAAAGCACTGACAAAACAGCTAAAGACACCTTTCTGTGTAACTACTCAGAAAAACCCCTTAAGATTTGTTTAAAAACTTGAAGCAAACATGAGTGTTTTTTTAAATTGTCTCAAAAGTAGGCAAAGTGAAACTCGATAGTTAGGCGGATGATGGGAGGAGTTGTTCGAAATAAATTCTCAAAATATTAAGATGTCTGAAGCAACTCCACGTCACCACAGACTTTGAGAAGAGCAAACACCTTTCAAGAAGTCACGCGGAGAACACTGCAGGTGGGACGTTTACTTACTGCACTCGCTGCACAAAAGTAAACGCTTTATTTCAGTCTTCCTCCTAACAATCCTTTGGCTTAACGAGGGCCTTTCATGCCATGCCTATGATTCAACTGTCACACAGTGTATTTTCTTACGCAACCGCCCGAGACACGGGGCCGGGTGACAGCTGGCTGGAATGGCTTGTTGGGGATTACACTCCCCTCCACACCTCAGCCAGCGGACTTTTCGGGCAGACCCAGGCCAAAGCTTTCTCCTCCGCTAAATCCAGGCGGCTGCTCGGCTCCCACTGCTGTGTGACGTCCCTTCCCGCCCTGAAGGCCGCAGAGGGACACCCCGCCGCACAGGCCGCCGCAGGCCGCCGCGCCTCCTGACCACGCTTTCGCCGCCAAGCGCCACCCAACCGCCCCAGGACTCACGCATCCGCGTCTACCGGGCAGCGACCTGCGGGGCCCGGCCCGGCGCTCTACCGGGAGGGGAGCGGAAGGGCCGGTGACCGACCCCGACCCTGACCCCGACCCCGATCCCGCCCCCCGTAGCTCTGGCCTCCCCGCCGCTTACCTTACGCCGGGCGCTGGTGTCGTACTTGTCGTTCTTGAAGGCGCGCACGTTCTGGTACCGCTGGGGCCGCGTGCGCGACACGTTCCCCTTCTCCGAGCTCATCCCCCGGGCAACGGCCACCGCCGGCGGCGCCTGCCCCGGAACCGCTCTGCGTCCCGCCCTCCCCTCTTCCCCCCCTCCCCGTCTCGCCATTGGTCCGGAGCTGACGTCTGTATCACTCCTCCGCCCACCACGGTTCGCGGCCGCTTCTCTTCTTCCCGCCCACCCGCCCTCAGGCGGAGCCTGAGTGGCCGGAGCGGCGCTGCGGGCTGCGCCCCCATTGGTGGGCTGCGGCCGGTCCCGCCCCGCCTTGCCGCTTGCCCCTCCGTCGCTGAAGCCGCCGCTCGCTCCGATGCAGTCGCTCGGCGAGGCGAGGCCGGCGCTGCCGCTTCCGTAGGCCGCGGGGAGAGCAGCCCTGCCAGCGGGCCGCGCCTTCTGTGTCCGCGGAGCTGCGGGCCGGGGCGCTGACAGCCGCCCGCCGCCGTTACTCAGCACAACCGGCACCCCTCCCCCGC
>NW_015091129.1:798919-829258 GCF_001431845.1 Calidris pugnax | reverse complement strand
GTCGGGAAAGGACAAGGCCGCCGACGAGCCGAGCGCCAGGCGCAGGTACGGCCTCTGCGTGTGTTCCCTGAGGGGAGGCGAAGGGGGGTGATGGCGGGGAGCAGCCGGCCCGGCTCCGGCTCGGGGCTGGGCGGCGGGGCTGCGGTTCGAGGATCCGCTTCCGAGGCGTGGCGGCGAGTCGGCCCCTCGGCAGGGTCCGGCCGTTTCTCTTCCCTCCTCGCTTACCCCTGGGCCGCCTCCTCCGTCCGGGGCAGGAGGAAGGGCTTTGCCTCAGGGAGGGAGGCGGTTAGGCTCCCCGACCCCAACCGGGTAGGGGGGTGGCGGCCCGGGCGACCCCCTTCCTCTCGCCCGCGTCCCGGCTGCGGGACTGGGGGCCGCTGCCCTGCCGCCCCCGGTGTCGCCGGCCTCCTGGTGCCCGGAAAGCTGCGGGGACGGTTGTCCCGGGGCTCCCGTTTCCGTGGTTCTTGCCGCGGGTGCCTTTGTTCAGGAAACGGGCTCGCTGACTTGTTAAATTCTGGCTCTTAGCGGGTCGAAATAGTGCCTCTGTGTCAGCGTTGTTGACTTCTGCTAAGCCCTTTTTAGATACAGACACCTGAAAAGTTCCTTTAATTTTCGTGAGCCTGATTCAACGTGTTTCTTTAGCTTCTGCTGTTGATGGTGGGAGTGATGCTGCTGAGTGAGCCTTGAAATTGCTCTCAGGTAGTGTTAGTTTAAAAGTTTGAAGTGTTTGGTCGGAAGGTAGCTAGGAAAACGTCTGGTACCATCTGAACGGAGACGGGTTTTAAAAGCGGTAGCTTCTTGTTAGCGATTGACCGACTGGTGCGGTGAAGCGCCAGATTGATGTGGCCGAAATTGCAATCGGGAGCTTCAGCGCCTGTCAGAGTGCAGGTGGCTTTAGCAGAACAGTTCTGCGGTGCAGAGTCTTGCTTGGAGCATGCAAAACATTGTGTAATCCCACTTAATCCCACAGCTGGGATCTTCAGAGGGTTTTCTTGTTCTTTAGGTGAGAAAAAATGGCTGGGGTTTTTACTTGGTTTTTCCTGTATTCCCTTTCTTTTTTTTGACTGTGCCATTAGGTTTTGAGGTACACCAAGTAACCAGCACAAGAAGAAGGATGTCTCTATACACAAGTGAAGCTTTATAATATTGCTAGAATTTGTGAGAATAGTAACGCTGTTTATTTCTTCAAGATCAAACTAACCAAAATGAAGTTTTGGTCCTGTCAGGCTTCTCTGGTTTTGTGCAGGCTGTTTTGCTCTTTGAAAACTACCTCGAAGAGTTACTTCAGGGTATTTCTTGTTACGGCTTTTTCATTATTGAGTAGACTTCCTCTGTGTTCCTTTCCAGACCTACTGTAGATTCTTTCTTAATAATTCTATTAGTTTAATGCTTTTATATAACTTAATTGGACACTGACTTTTTTCACTGAGTGTTTTGTTACTTAAACTCTCGAAGTAGTTGGAGAATGTTTATATCCTTCGGTTCCATTTTTATTATAATGAAGGTGTTGAAATAAGTGAATGCTTCAGTAGCAGTTTGAACTCAAGTTTTCATTGAATTGTGTTCGATGAAAGGGTATGGGAAACTACTTTAAAGTTTCTTACTTCAGCAGTGTATAAAGAAAAATGATGATTTAAAAAAAAAAAAAAGAAAACAAACCCTACACCCAAAGAGCAAACCTCAACAATTTGAATATCTTGCCTGCTCCACTTAGAGCACCACTAAAATTTACAAACCAGCAGCTGTATTTACAAGTTTGACTTTGTTCTTGTTAATAGTTCCTATAAAATAGGTAATTTAATTTAAATATACAATTTGAATAATTTATATTTAATGTAAATATAAGATTTCTAGATAAGTGTATTCAAAGGTTGGGCTTTTGAGGCTAAGTACTCAAAGATCTGCATAATAGGAGCCACTCTCTTGTTATAATTTACAGAGGGAGGAGGACAGGAATAATTGCTGTTGTGAAAGAACTACATTTGTGTTATCCTAGGAATCACAAAATAAATATTTGAGGTGTTCTTTCAGATTAGATCGTTTCCCCCCGCCTTTTTTGTCAGCCTTAAGGCAAAAAGGTTAATTGCTAAAGAATGGATTAGAAATTAATGCCTGTGGGCATTTTTACATTTGTCATTTTCTATGTTACTTTCTTATTTATGAGAGAGTTAAAGAGATAAATTTGATAAAATGATCTCACCTTCCTTTTAAGAGCTATTCCAGAAAGGGGTGGGTGATGCCACTTGAATCTGGTTTATATCTTAGCCTTTCTTAGTGCAAAAGTGGAAGTTTATCAATTTTCCATTTTCTTCCACAGAATTTTCCTACTTAATTTATATGAAAATTGCAGGATAATCTTAAAGGAGATATATATATATTTCTCTTACTATGTTCTTCCTGTTGTTAGTAATTCTAGCAGCTGTGTTTGCGAAGCAACACGGACTTATCAGTACTACTTTCTTCATCAGCAATAGTTATGCTTTTGGGATGTGTTGATCTCTGTGTCTGATGATGCTACTGTAATAAACACTGAGATTTACATCATACCTACTCAGAAGGTGTTAGACTATAACTTATGTGCTCACAATATCTTAGGCAAATGAGTCCCATTAAGGTTATTCATCTGTACTTGCAGACCTGTATGCTTAAGGTAATTTGTGGTCAGTGTTGGTTTTGCCCCAGTTTCAGTAAGAGTACAGATAGAGCATATGTCAAGCCCATTTGTTATTAGAGTACTTTTTAATCAACTTCACTTGGGATACCTTGTTCCCTTTCCATTAATTATATTTTACACTTAATAAAATAATTGATCTCTTAAGACCATTGATCTCCAAAGCTTTTTCCAAGGCTGAGTGATGCTAAATGAGGAGGGCTTTGTGACTTTTCTTTTAATTTTTATAGTAATAATTTCTGGCTGGATTAATTATTAAGAAATCATGTTGCATGTCTTCTAACATTAAAAACTTTTAAAAAAAAAACAAAAACAAAACAACAAAACCAAAAAGCCAACACTATTGGGGTAGGTAGCAATAAGTTTAATCCTTCATTGAAGTATTGAGCAGTATACCTTTTGAGGAAAGTTAATACTTGTTTAGTTGAAGTTAAATTATGACATCTAGTGGATAACTACTAGGCTGAAATGCTGATTCAGTTGAACTTTTAAACACTGATATCATAATTACTCTATACTCCCTGGGGACTCTCTCACATCCTGGTTCCATTCCAGATCCGGAGGTTAAGAACACACTCATGTGAACACAATGAACGACAAACTAGTTTCAGTGTAATGGAAACATTGTTTGCATTTAGTGGAAGGTATCCTCTTAAGGAAGGTCGGTAGGTGTTTGTGTCAGATTTGTTCAGTTAGTCATGCTAGGGATCTGTGTTTTTCTTGGGTCTTCTGAGTGAAGAAAGTAGCAAGTATTTTTTTTAGAGAAAAGAGTTGTTGCTAGCTATGATTTAGATGGAGAACAGCTCTGACATCAGAATCTTTTGTTTCAGGAGCCAGAGTTTCCACTGGATTAAATGGACATTATATAAAGTCTATGTTGCAGTCTGGTATGGGGGAGAAATAGTACTTAAGCTGTGGTCTTCAGCATGAGTCGTGTGGTGTATATGCCAACAGCCCATTTTTAGCAAATTTAAGCTATCTTGAGGCACAGTACCACCTCATCTGATTAACTGTGGTTACTGCAGTAATTCGCTGTGTGTGAATTCCACAGGTCAGCTTCCAGTCTTCTGAAATCAGTTTGACAAATAGCAAATATTTTCTGAGTGAGATCATATTTGTAGTGTTGCTGGGCTGTTTATAGTTATAAATGATGTAAACTCCTGTTTTAATTCTTTCTGACAAGTGGATTGGGAAGCAGGTAAGAAATTCTGTAGCTATCATTGTATGCTGGAATAGAGCATAATCTGCTGTTCCTGGGCAGAACAGACTACTGGAGGTACATATTCTTTTAAATTTTCCACATAAAGTATTTCCATGCCCGCCACCTCCACCCTGAATAAATTGTAGTATCTAGTTTTGCCCTTCGGCTTTTCTGCAAAGGTGGGAACTTGGAACAAGTTGGTTTAATGGTTTCTGATAGAAATAGAGGTGTGGTTGAATACTGAGTGAAAAGCACTTCTTTGGAAAAAAACCAACAGCTTATTGAGGCATCACTAGCAGTTTCTCTAGGCAGTGAACATGAACTTACTAAGTAGAGGTGAAAGAAGTGGCTTCTTCAGTCCTCTCAGCTGTAAAAGTAAAAAAGGAATATAGTATTGAGTTTTTCCCGTGGATAAAACAGCCCAAACCTTTTGCCAATCCCTAGGCCTCTTACATAGACCTTTTTCACTTCTTGTCCTGACTTGCAGGTTAAAAATAAACTTAAAGTCCAGATAATCTCACCTGACAGGGAACAGATGACGTATTCCAAATTTGAGTGACTACTTGTGCTGATTACATAAATACATGAGGTTTTCCTTTAGCTGGCAGAAAGGTGGTCATTTATTCAGGACCTTCGTTTCAGAGACAATGTACCTTTTTCTGGGAGGTGATCAGTACAATCTTCCTGCCATCTCCTCTATATTGGTAGCATTGGTCACCCATATCTAAGAATCTGTGATTTCCCTTTCCCTCACCAAAAAAAAAAAAATCTGTTTTCCTTTTTCAGTCAGGGTGAAAGCACTTAGCTGTAGCAGTCTTGGCAAAAAGGAGGGGAAAAAAAAAAAAAACCCAACACAAAATACAGAGGTTTTTGTGCCCTACAAAGAAGAGTAGTATTCCAAGACTGCTCATGCTGTTTATCAGACTGTTGCTGTGCCTGTGTTTACTGCTGTACAAGTATACTCTATGTAACATTGTATGCAGTATGCATTCATACTCTATCGCAGGGAAGAGACCATTCACAGATCCAAAATACAGACAGGTGTTCAGTGATCTGTATTCAAGGGTTCTTACAGCAGTGTCCTTGAAGCCTTTCTAAAGAGAAATTTATACACACATGAAAATTATGCTTGTATACAAGTTAGAGAACAAACTTTGAAATATGATCTAAATATCACTAAGTATTGTAGTTAGCAGTCAGATTTTATTGTTGGATTATCCAAGTATTTCTGAAGTGACATGGGACTCTGGTTGTCAGAAATCAGCTTGGTTTTTTTCCCATTTGTGAAGTTGGATCTAGCAGTCAAAGCTGGTGCATCAAACTGTGTTTCTGTTCACAGTGACCTGGCAGGAACTGAGCTTGAGACCTGTAGATAGATTTGTAATGGAAAAGTTGTTTAAGTTGAGGTGAAACATCAGATGCCTTTAACACAAGGAAGGTATTATAAATGCTCATCTTAGATGTGCTGGTTTCTAGCATTGCTCTTGTCAGATTTCATCACTCTTCCTACCCCTGAGAAAAAGTATTGTCACAATAAAGGATTTTTTTCCCCCTTCTCCCTGCTTAAGAGGATACAATGTCTGCTTTTCAGAGTAATGTATCTTTACCTATTTTGCTTTAGGTGTATGTGTGTTTACTTTGTGTTTTTTTTTTCTCCCCTACTCTGTTAACCAATGCTTTGAATCGGTATTACAGATTATAATGACTTGCCAAGAATTTTTGATAGAACATTTAGTTTGGGATGGTTTTGTTAATGCATGGAATAAAAATAGTTGTATCATTAATACCAATTCCTAAGTGCAATACAGAAAACTTTAGCTATTAATTTCTTTGAAGGGTTTTGAAACGTATCTGGAGCAAGGAAGAGTTTATGGCTGTATTTTAGTGTACTGAAGGTCTACAGTGTTTGCTAAGCAAGCAGAAGCATCTTGTTTTGGCTTCAAAGTTTGGACCTTTGTGCACCTTTCGTGCTGCTGATACTGCTTACAGGAGCCCTTAACTCACGATTGCAATACATATTCCCTGTATTTAGGAAATATCTTAGTGATTTTTTGCTGCAGAAATCTGCATAGCCTCAGTACCCTGCAAACACTGCAACATATTTTAATTGTTCTTTATAACACATGTATTTGTCAATGGCATGAAAAATTTTCTCAACAGTTTAAATTGAGGGACTTCCTTTCCTCCAAAGAAACTCCAAAACTCATGCTTGTTCTTTCCTTGGGTAATCATACTTTAGTATCTGTCAGAGCTTTAGAGTTATCACTAGTCTTTAATAATATGCTCATTCTAAAGTAGTTAATAATATCATATAAGCTATTATATAGAAGTTTAGATATGTATTTATGTCTGGTTTTGTTAAATGTTTCCACTAAAATTATGTATTATTTTCTAGAGAGGTTAAGTTTACATTTTCCATTATTTTTTCTTTTTTTTATAAAGGATTGTAACTAGAAACTGATACCATTCTCTCTTCCTGTTTCAGACTAGAAGATGAATAATCTTTCCTTTAGTGAACTGTGTTGCCTGTTCTGTTGTCCGCCATGCCCAGGGAAAATTGCCTCCAAACTGGCATTCTTACCTCCTGATCCCACGTACACACTGATGTGTGATGAGAGTGGTAGCCGCTGGACTTTACATCTCTCAGAGCGAGCAGACTGGCAATATTCTTCTAGAGAAAAAGATGCCATAGAGTGTTTCATGACTAGAACAAGTAAAGGTAACAGGATTGCCTGTATGTTTGTGCGTTGCTCGCCTAACGCCAAGTATACTTTGCTCTTCTCACATGGGAATGCTGTTGACCTAGGTCAGATGAGCAGCTTTTACATAGGACTGGGTTCACGGATTAATTGCAACATATTCTCCTATGATTACTCTGGATATGGTGCAAGTTCTGGGAAGCCGACAGAGAAGAATCTGTATGCTGACATTGATGCTGCTTGGGTGGCTCTTAGGACAAGGTAAGACATCAGTTGACATTTTTCTTTTATAGCTTGCTTTCAAATGGTTGTACTTAATCTGCAATGATAGTTTAAACAGAATGCTGTATTTTAGAATTAATGGATTCATATCCATTATTGAGCAGGATCAGTGTATAGTAGCAGTACACTACAATAATTGGAATGGGATGAAATTTAATTAGGTATGTTTCAGTATTTAATGATGAGAAGATAATCTTTATTGTCACAGTTTAGGATCTTATCAGTTGGAAATATCAGAAGATAGGAAAAAAACTCTAATAATTGATTCCCCAGTAGCTGAGCCGCTTGTCTGATGTGGGTGAGAGAAAACATAAGCTGTTTTTTCAGATAATTCTATCACCTACTTATATTGTAGGGAGAGGCAGTAGAAAAGCTGTAATAAGAGAACCTGGTGAGACTCTTTGGATTTCTGTACAGCGTTCAGACCATCTTTGTTTCAGAATTCAGACTGTCAGTTCCAGTATTTCCAAAGATACCTTTCTATACAAAACAAAAAAAACCCAGGAATTTGAATAAATGGTGTTAGCTCAAATAGGTGAAAAATGGACAAGAAAAATAATGCAAATTTGAAGGTTGTTATTTCAGCAATTTCTGTATTCTAAGCCTCTGGTTTTAGAGACATAGAATATACTCTGGAGACATGCTCTGATATAGGTAAGAATCCCAGGCACTGAATAAATGCAGCACTGAATACCCACTTAAAATTAAGAGCATTTTTCAGCATGGTTAATTCCACTTAAAGCAATATTCTGCCTGTGTTACAAGTACCCAAACTACAAAAATATTATTTTTTTAAATACTATAGGATCATAAGAATAGATGTTCACCAAAAAAAAAAAGATCATAAGAATAGGTGTTCACCAAGGTGTTGGATTTTTGCACCAAAAAGCTGTGAAAACCCGAATTTAATATAGAGCAGCATGTTATGGTTAAATAATTGCAAAGCAAACATGCTTTTTGGATGTTGGATGTGACTTAGTGTAAGGACGCGTGTAAAGACTCTTTAAATCCTGGAGCCTGTTACAGTGAATTTAGAACTTGATCAATGTAATATTTGCCATTTTCCTATTACTTTGTATTGGATTATCCCTTTCCAGTGTCTTAAATACACATTGTCTTGTATTTCTTTTACATTATAATTCCTTTCAAAGAAGCATATTCTATTCCTATATAAAAGGTGGAAGAATGCTGACTAGCATAAGCTTCATACAACCACAAGGGACAGGTATTCAATCTCATATATTCAAAAACATGTGTACTGTGTTGTTAGATTAGGTTTTGGCATTTCTTTTAATTACAGTGGAAAGTTGAGATATAACTAGACATCCGTTCTGTAAGCCAAGAGCTGCAACAGGTGCATTGATGACTGTGATTTGTAGTTGATAGGTGATCTGAAAGATAGCCACTTGGTGAAATACACAGTAACATTGGCCAGAAACATAATATGGTTTGTGAACAATGTGGAAGACAGTCTGAATTGTTTAAACGTACCAGAAGATGGAAAAGAACTAGATGGTGAAACTTAATCATTTGTTTATGTCAGTTTACAGGCTCTGTTTTGTGAACTAATTTGTGTTTGTTGTCTCTTCCTCCCCCTGAGGGATTTCTGATTGAAAACATAAAAGGTTATGTGATTGGAACTTGAGTTCTCTCCTCCATTCTTGAATGGTCCAAAGTACACCTTCCTTAATCAAATAAGATTGTTCATTATAATATGCCGTCTGAACATGCCCTTTGCTGAAGAGGCATTGTTGGGATGGAACTCTAAACACATGCTCCACCTATCTGCTTTTCTTCCATTCAGGAATTACCTGACCTCAGTCCCGTTTGCTGTCTGCATTTATTTTTTTGTGTCAAAACCACCTTTAAAAATAAGTAATTCTGTAGAGCTTGAATTGGTCTGCTTAACTGGTGGATTTCACAGATGTGAACTGAATTTTTTTCCATTGCTTAAAAAGTAGTTGGCATTACTAGTTTCCACTGTGTTATTGTCAACAATTTTCCAATTGGCATAGCTGGTCTTGTCCTTGTATCTGACTGTAGCAGGGAGAAGTTCAGCACATGGCTCTGGATATGCTGTCTCACACACTTCGGCTACCAGTCCACGGTATTCTCTTGAGCCCTGACACAGTGCTCAGATGTGTTTAAATATTTGATTAATATCTGGACTTGAGTGGAGCCTTTGAGCATTTGCTGCAGCACTGAATCACTCTTCTAGCGTAGCCTGTTCTGTCAGTGTTACACTGACAGCATCTTCAACGTTTTATAATGCAAGTGTTCTGCAAAAACAAATTAATTCAGTGGATTGTTTGCAGGATAGATGTAAGTATAGCTGTAACTCCTTTGAAATTCCTGTTGATGGGATGAGAGAAGAAAGAGATCTTAAACTTTTAAACTATACCTCACAGATAGTGAAGAGATGAAGAAAAGGATGGAGATACTACCTTTGGAGGTTGATGACAGCCACTTACAGTTCTCTGTATTCCCTGTTCTGAGAAATGGGATCATAGAACCCAGCTTTAAAAGATGTTTTGTGGGTAGTTGAGATGCTGATGAGGACTGCATTCTACAGTCAGCACAGCTGCTTGTGGTGAAGATGTGTTAGTGTGTTAAGTTTATCTTGGAAGGACAATCCAGATGGTAATCTCCAAATTGGCACAGTGGTCCCGTGGGGACTAGAAACCTAGAGTGAAATAGTCTGGAACTAGTATTGAGGATGATGGTGAGGTTAGTCCGACACTACTTTCTTAAAAGTGGTAGTCGTGATGTGAATATTGTCATTCATGTAAATGAATACAGAAGGCTAATTTGGCAGCAGATCAGAAGTAGTAAACAGCAGATGTGGTTTCTGAATTGTCTCCCTATTCTTCGCCTGCTTTCAGTATTTTAATAGGAAGCAGTAGCTATCCATGTGGATGCTGACTGTAGAAGGCGGCCAGGTGATTCAGTGCCATCATGTTTGGGAAAGTTGTGCTTTATTGCATATTCATGTGCATGGGACTATGTAAAAGCTGCAAGTGAGGACATTCTTTTTCTGACTGTCATAGCTACAAAGTGTTGAAATGCCAGGAGTCATTTTGGGATACGCCTGTTTTCTGCTGTCCTGGTCTCTGAAGGCCTTTGATGACACCCTAGCAAGGGTGGAAAGGTTTAACCAGCCCCAGGCAAATGCAGAGTGAGTGGCGCTTATTCAGAAACTGGAAGACTTGCTGGAGTTGCCTCATGGACAGATTTACCTTTAAGAAGCCAAACAGCCTTTTCATTAATGCTTATCATGGACTGTATAATAATCGAAGGGTAAATCTTACCATCAGACTGAGTTGTGAAAGGGGACAGAATGTCCATAATTTGAACAGCCAAATATAGGAATAATATCAGATCTATTTGGATGTCATCTGAAAATGTTCTTTTGAGAATTCATGAACTACCTGTGTGATTTTTTTTCAATTATTCAAAAGTGGGGGGGAGGGGGGTTGCTAGAAGATGAGGTGCCTTAACTTCAAATATTTAGAGCAAAGGTTTTATTTAAATTGTTAGGGAAAAGTAGTTTAATTTTTCATGAAGAGAAATCTTGACAATAAAACAAATGTCAGTAGCATTGCAAGGTTTAGAAAAGGCCAAACTTTCATGAGAGAGGCAGAGGAGGTGCAGTTTGTTAATAACCTAGTAATGTGCAATGGTCAATGGGCTTGCCTCATAAAATGTCGTTCCCTTTTTCTTCTAGCAATGTTATGTGTTGTATACACAAGAAGGGGGATGTGCATCTGAGTTGAGGAAGAGCTGTACGCTCATAATTCTTATTCATGGCCTGGAATGTTGATAGTTAGAGGTGTGGAGGATGTTGATGCCCTTCATGTTCTGCAATTTGCAGCTGTAATTTCATGTGTTATGTGCGTGATGACAAAAGGTTCCAAAATGTGCATTAAAAATTCCCTCAGGATGTTCCCCCTTGTTCATTGTGCCCCAAGCACTGCTGTCAGTTGGTTAAATGCGTGTGTTGCAATAGCTTCACAAAGACTGGCCTCACCAGAGCAGCTGTAGTAACTCTTCATTAGCGTAAGCCTGAGGTACTCCTGAAAATACATCCTTCTAAGGTTGATTTTACTGATACTTTATTTTATTTCTGTAAAGTGTGCAAGTCTCCTAGATTAAGAGCAGTTGTTCAGAAATAAAAAGATGAATTTTTTTCTGTCTCCCTTAAATATATCAAGGGCAAAATGGCAGGTGCTCTAAGAGCCTGCGAGTATAGTATGGTAATTTCAGCTGGTATTTGGTTGTTAAAGGTAACTGAAGTTTAAAAAAACAAACCAAAACCACTCATTACAGCCAGGCATGCATTTTGTCATTTGCGTATTGCACATCATGGTCATGTGGTGTATATCCAATAAAAGTATATAGTATGATCAATATCGAATATAGGTGATGTGTGATGTATATCCAATTAAAGTGTACAAGGTAAGGTCGAATGGGGCATTGAACAACCTGTTTTAGTGAATGACGTTCCTGCCTGTGGTGCGAGGGCTGGACTAGGTCATCTTCCAACCCAAGCTGTTCTATGATTGTATGAAAAGAAAAGGAGGAGGCGGGAGGGGTGCAAAAGTGGTGGACTGCCACTAAGGTAAGTGCTTAGTGAAGTGCAGAAAAGGTCTTGTTACAGAGACAGAAAGAGAAAGGAAACCATAAAAAAGTTTCTGCTACAACACACTGAATTTTGTCACAAAGGGGGAAAAAAAGAGTATTTCATTGCTGCTTAGCAATTTTTCTTTTCCTGCTAGAAGCTGAAAAGATCAGGCAGGAGTGTTGAGGGTTGCCTCTTTTACATGAGACCACCTGTATTTTATCAGCGTATGTAGGTTTGCAGAAGAGGATACTGGCTTTATTAGTTGCCCTGTGTTAGACTGGACCCTGATTTAGGGGAGTGGTCTGATGGAACAGCTACAAAGATTTATTGGCTTGCTCCTTTCTTTAACCCACTAGTGACGTGTCATTTCTTACTTGGCCATGAAGACAGCCAGCACAAAGGAGCAGAAAATTAGTTGCTCTCTCTTCTGATTAATTCAGTATCCAAAACTAGCTGGTGAAGCCAAATGAGGAGCAACACGTGGATGAAGATGCAAATAGGAAAGTGGTTCTCTTCTATTTGGCAATAGCTTAGCTTCATAGTGACATAGTAACATGTACTTTTGGTGTGATGATAGGGCAGAAGTTTGCAAGTGCTCAGGCACTCTGTGTGGATGCTAGCAAGCTTATGTCAACAGAGGTACATTTAGTTCTATGTAAAAACTGCTTATCAAGTTTTATATGCTTTCCAGACAGGTAGCCCTTATGTGCATGAACATAAAGGATGAATTGGGTGTTGGAAGGAACTGAAGTCTCAGTTGCTATGGGAAAGAGAAGAATGTTGTGGACAGCCTTTAAGCTGCAGAATACATCTATCTTAACTTTCCTACCAGAATAACTTGTCCTGAGGAACAGTGCTTTCTCTGGGAAGATACATCTGTGCATAGCTACTTTAAAGGTTTCATTCCAAGGTCCTTTCTGGGGATTAGTGTTTAAAAAAAAAACCCAACCCCACCATTACCACAACAAACTAACTGAAGGGCTGTCTATTCTGACACACGTTATCTGAGAACTCGAGTAGACAATAGTGTTTACAATATTCCTATGATTAACATAATGAGCTTTCAAAGATAAGTTTTTCACAGCATGTCTTTGAGCTCTTGTCACCAGAACAGCTACTTAGAGCATATGGCTCTGTAACTGTCACATTTCCCTTCCACAGGATGGCCTGTAATTCTTAGACATTGATTAAGAGAGCAACGCTACTGCCACTTTTTCTCTGGATCTGGCCTTTCCTCATTTGGAAGACTAGGTGTGCAGTCAACTAATAATAATTTTCTACCAGGCTTCTTGGAGTTTACAGGACTGCTGAAAGGAGTAGAAGAATTCTATGAATAGAGAACTTACCAACAGTTATCTTTTCAAGAATTCTTCCATTTTAGATTGGAAGGTGTATGCACATACAGATAACTGTATATGGTTTTTTTTGTTGTTGTGGTTTTGGGGTTTGTTGTTGTTTTGGGTTTTTTTTAAAGCCAGGGTATTCAAAAGTCTAATTTGAACCACCACTTCTGGTGATTGGCCTGACTATTTTAGTTTCCAGACTGTGATAATTTCTGGTGGGTGCTGTGAAGGCAGTCTGTTTGGCTGGGATGGAGAAAGAGAATTATTTTGATCCAAATATAGTAAATGCTTTTTTTGGATTATTTTGTAGCTAATATTTAGCTATCTTTAGGCTGAAGGACTTGGATCTAAAAATACGGGGAAGAATAATGAGAAAGAGGAGAATCTATGCTCCAAAACATACTTTTAAGTTTTGCTTTAAATTTCTGTGGAGTAGCCTGCATCTTATAAAACTCAATACTTGAGGAAATGTGAGTGTGATAATTTTCAAGGGGTTTTTGAGAACTATGTTATGTCATAATGAGCTGCAAACTTTATGCCATGTTAATGATGCAAAGTGTTAGGTATTAATGTGAGTTTTGTTCAGATTATATGAAAGGAATAGAAGGCCATACTGTACTTTCAGAATGGACAAATGTGATTTGAATTATTTTTAACTAGGGGATTCACTGTGAAAGGGTAGTTGCTAGCTGTTCTCAGTTTCAGAAGAGATAGAGAAATAGTGAAGACCTTCCATTTGTTTGGTTTCAAAGCTTTAATTTATTGTATTTTTGTGTGCTGGACTTTTGAGAAAATATTTGTTAATCAGAATGATGGAGTTTTTTTATTTCGAAGAACTGTTGTGAGGTGAAGGGCTTGCCAGTAGTTCCAGGCTGATGATTGAGTCTTAGTGTTCTAGAACTATTAATTTGATTAAGATCCTAGGAACTTTTTGTGGGAAACACTGATAGTAATTAAGTAGTCATGATACAGATCCATTCATAGAATCTATCTGTGCTAATACTTTTGCAGCTTTTACGTTTCACTGCAGTAGAATACAATTTAAAGAATAAATAGAAAATGTTAGCTGTGAACAGTGGATTTTAAGCCTTAATTTAGAAAGCCGATTGGGGTGCCTAGTGCATTCTGCTACTGATGCTTACATTTTAGTAATACTTAAATGTTATTTTGTTCTTCTTGAAATCTTCAAAATTTTTTTTTTAATTAACTTTATTATATACTGATGTAACACACAGGACTCATGGATTTTTGGTTTTTTGTTGGTTGGTAATTTGAATGTCTTGGTATATGTGAAGCATTTTTTTCCCTATTGCTCCTGATTCTAAGGCTTTTAGACTTTCCTTATTTCAGTGTTTGGTGGCCTACAGTTACCATACAGTTATTCAGCCATATTTATAAGATAATGGACAATTTTTCATTACCTCTGTTTCTCTGACTTTACTGGAGGTATATGAAATGTACTAGTTTAAGAACTCCTTTTTATGTATGGGTGTTGTTACTTAGCTGTCACAGAAAAGATGCATGCATTTATTCTAGAAGAGTTAATGACTGCACTTCCCTTCATTCAACTGAAAACAGCTGGTTGTCAGTCCGTTTAGGATTATAGTCAGTTGGCAAACATTAAACTTACCTTGGGCTGCTTCACAGTGGTGTTAGGCTAGTCTGTTTGAACTCAAGTGAACAAATTTCTGATAATACATGAGAGAAATGTTTGGGGGTTTTGTGTTTGGGGGATTTTTTTGTTGGGTTGGTTTGTTTGGGGTTTAGTTTTGTTTGGGTGTTGTGTTTTGGGGGTGGCGGGTGTTTGGTTGGTTGGTTTTGTTGGTTTTTTTCTTTTTTGTAATGCAGTGCAGTATCTCTTCCTATTTAAGGCACTTCATTTCCCAAGTAAGGTTAATAAAGGTACCCTGATAGATACAGGTTCAGACTGCAAAAGTGTGATGACATTATTTTGTTAGTATAGATCAACGTATCTTCAGCTCACTTCTGCTGTGGCACTGTTCTTTACAGAGTAATGTTGTGCTTTTCCAGTGTTACTTGTGAACCAGCTGCTCTTTGTACCTCTGCTTCTGCAGAAAAATACATTTGATCTGACTTACATAAGTGTTAACTAGATGTTTCATTACTCTTCTTTATCTCTGTTAATTACAGAAAAATGAGTGTTTTCCTCTTGCTAAGAGGAAGGCTTTGGTTTTAATTTCGTAGTGCTTTTTCTGCTGTCTTAATTCTGGGTTAAACTGCGTATTTCTCTTGCTAGTTTACATCTCAAATCAACTGTGATAAGAAAGAAGCATCTCAGCTATTACACAGAGTGCATGTTATCCTGACCAGTGTCCATATGGGCAGGCTCTAGGTCAAACTAAATTGCTGAGCAATGTTATCAGCTTACAGTTTTTGTCAGGTATCAGAAGAGTGAAGCAGTCACATTTTTGCAGATTGACTATGCTCCATTTGATGATAACGATAGAGCTAGTAAGTCTGTAATTAGTTTTCCGTTGTAGGTACACTAGAGTCACCAGTAAAGGCTTTCAACCAGTGCACAAGTCACAACTGCAGTCACAAATCCATATTTAAAAAGAGTAACCCCATATTTTAGTATCATTCAGGCATAAGGGGAAAAAATAGTGCAAATAGAATAAATAGTTGTCCCTTTAAATCAGGAATGTTATAGAATATACTTGCTTGATCTTCTACCAAGCTCCTGTTTCATGACTTAAATAGTTTTAATATAAATTTTCACCTTCAGAAATGTTTTGGAGTTTTTTTGCCTTGCTGTGTAGTGATTATGCCCGATTCACTTTATATGCCAATTTTGTTAACATTTTTAATTTTCTAGGTACGGAATCCGCCCTGAAAATGTGATTATATATGGCCAGAGTATAGGAACAGTACCATCTGTGGATCTTGCTGCTAGGTATGAAAGTGCTGCTGTAATTCTTCATTCTCCGCTGACCTCAGGAATGCGAGTAGCTTTTCCTGATACAAAGAAGACCTATTGCTTTGATGCATTCCCGAAGTAAGTTGTAGCATTTTTTTCATTCTGCATGCATTTTTCTCTATTACAGAAGTTTTAGACTAGGGAAACAAGTAATATAGCAAATTCTCTGAAATTTCTTCCAAAGGTTTAAAAAAACAGTTGGAGATAAATCAGAGTAAATAACAGCAATGATGAACATTTGATTTGAAGGAGTTTACAGAACTTTGTAAATATTCTTGGTTTTTCACGCCAGTAATTATTTCAGTGGATATCTGTTAAAGAATTGATTAGTTTTCGTATATGTAACCCCTATATCACTAATTCCAGCAAGCAGTTGTATTCTATTGAATTGTTAATCTGGGTAACTGTGAACAAAGTCTTCTGTGTATGTTTCTATAAGTGGTAAAGACTGGAAAACCAAGTAGACCTTAACTGAAGAAAATTCCTGTCATGTGTTTTAGAACTATTCCACTAGTTGGCCATTACAAACTGGTACACTTTTCTCAAAGAATTGCTTTTATTTTGAACATCTGACTTTTTTCCCCATAGAGAGCCAAACTTTTACTGCTAAAATTCCTTCACTTGTGACAAGCACTTTTTTACTGAAACAATCTGAAGTAGTATTTTGATCAGTCCAGTGACTTTGATTTTTTTTTTTTAAGTGGACATGGTAATGAACACCACTTTTAGAGGGATTGGTCTGTTATTTGATCCTAATAGTTTCCAGTACTGTTTTCCTTTCTGTGTGGCTTTACATGTGCTACTGTAATGGCTTCCCAGGTGTTGATAAGATTTAATTTTCTAATGATTTAAGCAACTTCAGAATTAAATCATTTAAACTACAATGTGTAATTAAAAAGTGAAATTAACAGCCTGATCCTTCAAAAAGATTTAATAAAGCTCCCTATGTTCATAGATATAATCTTTTTTTCTTACAGCATTGACAAAATTTCTAAAATAACATCTCCTGTGTTAATAATCCATGGGACTGAAGATGAAGTAATTGACTTTTCACATGGCCTAGCATTATTTGAGCGTTGCCAGAGACCAGTAGAACCACTGTGGGTAGAAGGAGCAGGCCATAATGATGTGGAACTCTATGGACAGTACCTCGAAAGATTAAAACAGTTTGTGTCACAGGAACTAGTGAACTTGTAATTTTTTTGTATAGTTACATGCTTTTTCATTTCACTGCAGAACTGCACACCTTGAAACATACATAACATAAAACCCGAAGGTTGTGTTTTCAAATCATGTTGGTTGCCTTCATTAAATATACAGGTAATGATTTGTCAACATAATTAATGAAGGTTTTAATGCCAGCATTATAAACTGGAATTACATGATCATGGAGTCAAGCTTGGCAGTTCATATTTGTGAGACCTTTTTTTCTTCTTAGATGTAAAAAAAAAAAATCAGAGTACTGTATGAAACTTTAAATATATAATAATATCAAATGCTGTAAAAGTGTTGCCAAATGCTTTAGCATATCAAAAACAAGTTTATAAATATTTTTTAAACATCTCAAAATGTACTGTGACTTACTCTGTTGCACAGGTGTAAATTAAAAAACAGACTTTAAGCAGTTGTTCTGTAAAAATGTAATAGCCATGAAATCTGAGCAAATACTGATGTATGTAATAAGAATAGACAGTCACTGGAAATGACTCATGCCCTGTTATAGGGGGACAGAGTCAAAATATATCTTTTTCCATATTTTTCATCCTTTGTGCTTAGTTTTACTTTGTTTTGTTCATGTGTTGTCCCTTGCCTTTCAGATTAAACAAGTTTACCCACTCATCTTTTCAGCAGTCCTAATCTTGCCAAAAATAATGTCACAGGTTATCATTGTTGTAACATAAATATCATTCACGTGATTGCTACTGAGGCCACTAAGTAGTTCATTGAAACCAGTAAGACTTTTAGAGCTTAGAAGGCTTCATGGACAACATGATTTCAAACACTGATTGAGTAGAGATGCAATATTTCATTTAAAAAGAACCTGCAAGATTACCCAACTTTGTAATAAAACAATTTGCAAATTTGCAGTTGTCTGATCAGACTTACTTTTGGATGTTTAGTGTAAAAAAGCTTATTGTTTTTGAGTATTGTCTGGAAGTTTTACTAACTGCGCCTGGGTGGGGTGGGAGGGAGGGGAAAGAAGAGAATGTTGACATTTTTCTATTAACTCATAGTAAAATAAAATTTGTAAGTTGCCTTTCCCTTGAATGCATTTTGCTTGAATAAAACTATGAAAAATAAACTTAATTATATGTACCCTATTTGCAAACAAAATAATATTCCAACAATACACACTGTGCTTCTAATTTCAAGGGCCTTATGTAGTTTAATTGTTCTGCTTGTTTTTTGTGATTGAGACTATTGTATATTTAAATGTGGCTTCAAGTATTGTGAAGATTTTTGGTTAAGTTGTGTTGGTTAACAGTAAACAATATTGCACACGCTTACTGTTCTTCCTTTCTTTTTTTAAAAAGAAATAGCAACAGTTGCTTGTGATATCAAAATAATAAGCAACTCCCATTTACACTAGGGAATCTGAGAACTAAAGCAATAACCCATTGTTACAAATTGTCAGCACACTTATTTATCTGCACCTGCTGGACTGATAGCCCTCTGGCCCCCATGCCTGATTTACTACTTACTGGTGTTCAGCATACCGTTTTTCTGCTGCAGAGCTATTAAAAATATTCTTCTGTAATGAATTCAAATTTAGTTTTCTTTGAAATCATCAATGACTTCTTGTCTTGTGGTCTTTGATTTGTTAATTGAATAGAAAGAAATTTGAATTTGTTCTCAAGCAACTGGGTTCTTGTGTGTCATCTTGATCAAGTATGCTTCAATGCGTTCTAACTTCAGATTAGTATTCAGGCACAACAATATTAAAGATCTTAATCCTAATCCAAGGTTTTACAATTGGAAGTTTGCTTAAATAGATAGTATAGCTCAGCTTTATTACATCATACTGTATACACAGCTTGATTTAATTTTGTTACTACCTTCCAGCCACTATCTCTGATTTAGATGGAAATCATTACCATTAAGTGCTTAAGTGCTTTCTTTGGGATGAATGAAACCTGTTTAGAGAGTCCTCTTCAAAAATTCACAAATAAAGAATGTAGAACTGCAATGATAGGCGATATGGATTGGCTGATAGTACTGCAAATGATCAAGTGTAATCACAAGAACTATCTGAGTGTGCCAGGGAATATTATGACACCCTGTAATTGAAAAGAGAGAAAAGGTGGCATAGCAGTTTTGTTGCTTTTGTTTCTGTGTTTTGTTGAAGCGGAACAAAAGGCCTGTCTAACAGTGTTTTGTCTTGGGTAGATGCAGCTGTGCTGGTTTATACTGATGAGTAAAGGTTCTGGTCTCCTTGGGACCACTTATGCATGGTTAATTATTGCAGTTTGTTCTGATTTGTATTTTACACCTAGATTTTTTTAAATGAGTTGTTTACTGAAGGAATTAAAATTGGTTTTAGGCAGAGCCTAGCTTGTATTGAGAATCATATTATGGCAACAAACTTATGAACATAAAGCAACTCTGAGCTATTGCAGCTAAGAGGAAAACATTTGACATGGTGGCTGTCTTGTCTTTAAACCATCATTTTGGTGAAACTGACAATGACCTCTTGTTTTATGTTATAAATACAATTGTCTCATGATAAATAAGAGTTGATTCAGCATTCATTAAGAAGACAATGTCTGTACTCTAGGGGAAAAAGAAAAGAGCATTTTGTGAACCACATGGTCTTATTCTTTTTTTTTTTTTTTTTCCTTCAGGACACAAATACTTGACAGTAAACTGTCTTTTTTTAGTTCTGGAAACCTTGGCAGATCAACTTTAAAAGCAACCTAACTTGTGTAAAAGATTGCCTTCTAGAGGTGGAGTCTTTTGGGATAGGCTTTGCAGTGTAACATTCCCAGCCACACATTTAAAAAATAAAGTCGCCCCTCTTCCCTGTCTTCACTTGTGGCTGCAAAGAATTCTACTGTATGTTCAGTTAGCTACTCTTATTGACTGATTTTTGGACAGGCTTACCTCTTCAAGGTGTTTTTTTTTAGTGAAAAAGCATTTGCATGTTTACTTTTGAACTCTTTTAATTAAATGACATTTATGTAAAATATGAGTGTATCAGGGAATATTCCAGCTCCTACAGATACAAATATGTCACTGTATAGTAGCCGTTATTAGTATTTTAAAGACCTGGTTTCAGAACCAGAGGAAAAAGCATCTTTGGATGTTCATGGACAACACGCTGACCACAAGTTAAAGCACCTTCACAGCAAAGGTCATCAGCAACATCCTGGCCTGCATTAGACACAGGCTTGGCAACAGGTCAATGGAGGTGATCCTTCCTCTCTACTCCACACTGTGAATGGAGACACATCTGGAGTCCTGGGTCCCCTTTTGGGGTTTCCAGTGTGAGGAAGCTACATGTGTACGGGAGCAAGTGGGCTACAGCCATGACTGAAGGACTGTCATCAAAAGAGGGGCTGAGAGAACTGGGACTATTCAGCCTGGAGAAGAAAAGACTGAGGGGGGCTCTCAACTGATGGAGGAGGGGAGTGGAGAGAGCTAGACTTTCCCCAGTACTGCCCACTGAGAGGACAAGAGGCAATGAGCACACAGAAAAACAGGAAATCCAATCTCAATACCAGAAAACAACATTATTTTTTTTTCTTCTGTGAGGTTGTTCAAACACTGGAACCAACTGGCAGTCCCATCTTTACAAATATTCAAAACCCAGCTGAGCACAGCCTTGGGGAACTTGCTGTAGCTGACCCTGCTCTGAGCACAAGAGTTGGGCTGGGTGATCTCAAGGGGTCCCTTTCAGCCTCAGCTGTGCTGTGGTTTTGTGAAGCATGACATACAGATCCTTTAGGTGGTTGGCACTATGCATATTTGTGTGCCATCACCATACACTAGATCATAAGTGGAGACTGAGTTACAAGAATTATCTTCATTTAGTGCTCCCCACTTTTAATAGTTTCTTTTTCAGCAACAGAAGCAACAAAACAGCCTGCTACGGAAGAAGGCCTTTATTTCTTAATCCTGAGACCACTGTTTGATGTGCTGTTGCTGAGACTGACCCTTAATACCAAAATTTGTACCACAGACAGTGTCATCAGAGACTACATTGGTACCCTACTGCAAAAGGAAGATTGAAAAGCTAGATGTGAAGTATAGGCACACCATCCTGAAAAGCAAAAGAAGTGCTTGAAAGATGTCTTAAGCAATTTCAAATTGTATTCACAGCTACTGTTACCCTATGTCCTTGGCAAGCAGCAGAGGAAACTGAATGGAAATAAGGTTGTTTTGTATTGTTTTAATAAAATTAGTTAATAAAGCTTGTTTTACTTCACTTGAATAGTGTTTGAAAAACAAAATCGAGAAGTTGTTTGCATTCTCATTGGGGGAAAAAAAAAGTTTTTCAGGAGCCACTAACTGTGCATCACTGTTGCTCCCCTTCACTTAAAGATTTCAGATAACATTAGTCTACTAAAAGTTAGTGTGAAAACCCATTGAGCTTAAGTAGCTCCAGACTGAAATTTTAGCATGAAATTGCCTTAGAACTCTTTAACATATGGAACTTATTAACCAAGTTGTGTTGAGAGAATATTAATTGTAAAACAGCCATAGACTTTCTTTCCAACAGTTCCACTGTAAAGAAATCATGTTGTATGATGGTAACAATAAATTCTATGCTATGCCTTCCTTTTTTTTTTTTAATTATTTCTTAGGTAAGACCTCTTGTTTGTTCTTTCTGTGAAAGGAAGTAAAATTCTAACATAGTTCTGGTAAAATGGCAAGGAAAACACCTTAAGAAAGGGGATAGTGAAAAAGAAATGTCCTCAAAATCTCATTTCTCTGCCAGCAAGGAAGGGGCCATCCTTAAAAAAAAAGTATCTATCTCGGGATCAACATTTCTCTGAAGGTATTAGTAAAGTGTCTTAGTCTAATAATCTATTTCAATATAATTAGAAAATCTCAGAAGGGTTTTGTTGCCTAGAAGACGTTTTGTGGTTGGTAAATGAGGCATCATACAAATGGTTGTAATTTTAATGTTTCATTTTCAATTGATTTATTTTTTTGCTTACAGATAGCAAATAATTTTCTAACCTTCAGCACTGAAGAGAAGACATAGAAGAGAGATTACTGAAGACGAGATAGGCAGTTTACCTTCCTATTATGCTAGAAGCCATGCACATCTCAAGTGCCCTGTCTCCTCCTAGAGCACATTCGAATGGAATCAGACTCTCATATTAGGATATCTTTTTCTTCCAAAACCACACAGCCACAGATGTTTTTGCCTGAAGTTTTTTTTCTGGAGTCAGCTAAATAGTGGATTTACTATATTGTTTTAAAACAGACTTATAGCAAAGATCCAATGAACTACAACAGCTTTTGAAGTCATTTGATCAGTAACTCACCTCGTGTTCTGAAGACATGTAATGGCAGTGCATGTCTTTCACAAACATCTTATGCATTGCAGGAGTCCTTGGTTGGGCAAGTCATTTGCTTTTAAAGATCATACAATCTAAATACGCTGTAAATGTAAAAGGGTTGTAAGTGATCCTAAGGAGAGCAAGGAAAGTGAACTCAAAATCCCCGGCAGGTGTATCAGAGCATTTTTAATTTGGAGACACATGTGATGCATTGTGATTGTGCCCCAAATCTTGATTAAAAGTTTGCTAGGTCCATTTGGTAGATGCTACATACTTTTCAGAACTCGAACAGAACTGCACGGGTCACTGGTTTTAAATGGTCTCCGAGAATGGTGCTATTTTTTTATGGAATCGTAGAATCATTGAATGGTTTGGGTTGGAAGGGACCTTAAAGATCATGGAGTTCCAACTCCCCTGCCCTGGGCAGGGACACCTCTCACCAGACCAGCTTGCTCAAAGCTCCATCCATCCCACTTCCAGCGATGGGGCCTCCACAGCTTCTCTGGGCAACCTGTTCCAGTGCCTCACCACCCTCACAGCAAAGAATTTCTTCCTTATGTTCCTGTCTATATTTGAATTCGATAGAAGCACATTCACAAAAGATTTGAGTAATAAAATCTAAGTGCTGACGAGAGGCGTTGGGGTTTTCAGACCTTTCTGCTACCCTAGGTGGCATGTAATGGTGCTAAATACAGAGTTTACTTCTTTATTTAGTATTTGGACAAGTCTTTTGTAGCATGCTGTACAGAGAAGGGCCAAGTATTGTGTGGTTCACTTACCAGAATTCTGCGCTGTAGTATCATTTATAGTTAGCAGCAAGCTCAGTGCCTGTCAGCGGTTTTGTGGCCACTCAAGTGATATAACACAGACCATGTGCTTGGAGCCAGAACAGGAGGATAGATGAAGAACTCAGTCTTGAAAAAGTGTATGACGCATAGGCTGTATTTTCTCACAAAAGGCAAGAGGGCTATGTTGTAAGGAAAAATTGACATCACCTGAGATTTTAGCTGTGAAGAGCTAGAGAACTTCAGAGACGTGAGGTATTGTACGCCATGACAAAACCATGAGGACTGGCAAATCTGAATATGCAATCCTGGAGGCACTTCCAGAATAGTGCAGTTAAGGTAATTGTTAAATCTAAGCCATGACCATTTCAGACCATGCTGTTGCAATGCATTATTGTGCTAGATATTAACTTAGGAATGGTAAGGAGATGCGTTTTGCATAAGGCATTGTTAATGAATAACAAAATCACTTTGTATTTGCCCATGACTCTCTGATCTGTGACGTTTATGCTTGCTTTCTACCAAAATTTGCATAAACAGATTTGTTTACATGGATGTTTGGGGGACAGCTACTCTAAAAAATATATGAACAAGAGTGTTTTTGTGTCAAGAAGGTATTATGGCTTTCTGCTTATTGCTTTGTCAGTGTTGAACAGCTCTTCATGGCCAAGTGGTCTCTCTTTTTCTTTGTGTGATATGTGAGGACTTGGGCACCTATGGGAATGTATGTGTTTAATAGTAATTTTGTTGCTCTTTTATTTAAACCTTATCACTTGTTCTGAATAACAATTCAGTGAACAATTGGATTTTAGAAGTAAACACGAATCACTGAGGTATAAGTATGTGTTTAAGTATTTGATTAATATATACAGACATTCCATACTCTGTTGGATATATAGCTGTTGTACAATTATGTAGTTTCATTGGAGTCAATCATGTGATCATTTATTTGATTTGATTCTTGCTCACAGCAAATGATTTAACTGGCTGCAGTGCTTTTCTCTGCTTCCCATTTATGGCTCATAGGGTTTTTTTTCTTGTTACATAGGTCTAATTGAAGAAGCAATTTGCTTATGATGATGGGAGCTGATCCACTCCGTTAGATTCCATGAAATTTACAGACATCTGTTTCCACATTTAAATTTTATATTATTGCAGCTTTCTGCACTATGTAGACTTCATGTGGAGCAACGAGATATGGGTGCACAGTAAAGTTCTTACTTACACAAACATGAATTTCTTCAATGTCAGTTTTTCTGCAGAAACCCTGTGACCTTACCCACACAAAGTGCAGGATTACTTATTGTTCTTTCCTTTAAATGTATCACAGTTACACAGGGTTCAGAACATGCAGACAGATTAGCGACTAATGCACAGAAAAGGCTCCCCTTGCAGTAAGTTTTCTTAAAGAGTACCCTAGTATGTCAGATAAGTTGTTCATCTGTCTTAGTATTCTGTCTGCAATAGTGATAGAGATTCCATTTAGGAAGAACCTGCAGACCTGGGTACTCTCTGTTGTCAGATCTTCTCATACTCCGCTGGCATTCTGAATTTCAGAACTAGCAATGTTAAAGGGTACATCCAAGCCTATGTCCTTTAATATCCGTTTCTCTTTTGTATGCAAATTTGTTTACCCCCTTTTTGAACTTCTTGATACTGTTGTTCCATGGCTACAAATCCAAGAATTTCATTACTCACTCTGTCTTAAAGCCATCCCCTGAAAATTTCACTCATAAATGAGTGTCCTCCATTTCACATTTGCAGGGTTTGGTGAACCATTCTGCTGTCATCTGACCCATTTTACCCCTAGTAGATTTCACTCCATTTTGATTTGTAAAGCACGTGCTCCCTCTCCTTAATCATTTTACAAGTTACTCCTGAGGAGATTCCAATTGGACACAAGAAGGAAAAAGTTTCGCAATGAGAACAGTCAGGCACTGGAATCATCTCCCCAGGGAAATGGTGGATTCCCCAACACTGGACACTTTTAAGATTCAGCTGGAGAGGGTGCTGGGCCATCTGGTGTTGGACCGCGCTTTTGCCAAGAAAGATTGGACCAGATGATCCTTCATGTCCTTTCCAACCTGGTGTTCTATGAATTAAGTTGTCCAGTGCTGTGTCCTCTTTGAGACGCAGTAATTAGAGTGCACAAAGAAACTGCATTACTGGAAACGTGCACATGCTTTCAAATAATCTGATAAAGAGAGAAGACCCAAAGTGTATAAATACAGAATCTAGTACTTGTTATACATTATGGATCAATACTTCTATAGAAAATTTTTATTGACTTTTGAGACTATTAGTGTAGAAAAGGAGATGACAGTTTTCTTTCTGCAATAGAATCATTCAGAAAAAATATTGTCAGAAAGAAGTATGTAAAAAAAGGAAAGCATTCTCTCCAAAGCTCTTAGACCTTTTTGTAACGCAATTAAAGCAGTAAAACCATATATCAGCATATATCTTGAGGACTAATTTAAATATTAATCTTTAGCTTGTTCATAAAGTTAGCTGAAATGTACTGTAATACTTTGATGTGATATTTTTGACCAAAGGTATACATATACATTGATAATTCCTGTAGTGGCCCTTTAATTTAACTCTAGGAATTTTTCTGAGGAGAAATAAAAATAATTAAGTGCCTTAATGCTTGGTATTACCAAGCATTGGTATACCTGCATAGGTATTTTTTGGTTCTTATGCCACTGTGTATGTTGAAACACCTAGGGTAATGACTTTTTGAAAGTTGCAGCAGCAGAGGAACAACTAAGTAAATAATCTCAGCCTTCAAAGGCTTTTGACCACTAAGGCGCATGTTGCCAGACTTACTGTATTGACTCGAGTGGCAGTAACACCATCTGGCATGTAATCACCACCTGCGAGCACAGGAAGGCTTCCATTGAGTTTAGACTGTCTTGCTCTTTAGCTACAGCTCTCGGATGCACGCCTGCCTGTTTTCTCACTGCAGATCCTTACCCATTTTTCACCCTGGCACTCTGTCTGGCTGTCCCTCTGCTCGTGTCGGTGCTTCACAAGGTGGCACGTCCTCCCAGAGGTCTTCCAACCTGCTGCCAGAAGGGGATGAGGCTCCTCTGGCTGCATGCCATATTCGGCATTTCAGCGGCGCAGGCAGGAAGGGACTGGTTGCAGCAAATGGTCCTGCATTCATCAGGAGAGATCTGCTGCCAAGGGAAAGGGTAGCCAGAAGGCTAGAGGAAACTGAGCACTACAAAGGCATGTCTCTACTCCCAAGTATTTCTCTTCCATCTTGTGATGGGAAAAGAAAATAACAGGAAAGAGAGGATGTGGAAAATAAAAAGTCCCACGGGGGAAAAGAAAAAAGGTTAAGGGGGGGGGATGGGACAGGGAGGAAACAAGCAATGGGGAGGCCCAAAGATGGGTCTGCAAATCACATAAAACGGGCTTGTGGTTAGGTAGAGGAGGGCAAAAGAAGAAGAATGAGACAGAAGAAGGGGAGATGCTGGGAGTATGGATAGATTGTGACAGAACTAGATGAGAAATGAGAAAAAAGGAAAATTAAGAAGACAAATGCAAAAGGAGCTAGGAGCTTCTGGCTTTATAAAATGAAACATTTTCGAAAGAAAAATGTAACTCATCCAAATGGGAGTGGAGAAATTAATAGATGGAGAAGTGCCAAATATAATGAAAAACAGAGGGGGAGAAGGAAGATGGAAAAATAAAAGGAAACCGAAAGGAGAGGAGGGAGGGAAACACCCTAAAATTTACTTTTTTTTCCAATTCTTTTATTGAGTTGTATGTTCTTCAGGAATCAGATTGTTCTAATAAAAGAATTTAAGTGGATGTGACGATGGCACATCCTCTACTCTTTTTCATTGATACCATTACTGTACAAGGGCTAGGCCAGTGGTCTCCAAATGTTTTTTATCATGCATCTCTATCAGTAAAACATTTTTCAGCATGCACCACTAATAGATGTTTATTTATTTATTTGTAAATTATATACATGTGCTATTGTACTAATACATGATGTACATTATAATAGATATACAAAAATTGAAAATAAAAAAGGCTGAGATAAAGATGCAAAACCCACTATTTTAAAAATATTTTATTTTATTAATGGTAAAAAAGATATATTCCTGCACCCCAGAGCATTGTCTTGGGCACACCCTGGGGTGTGCTCACTCTCCCCCCAACTTTGAAGACCACTGGCCTAGACCCTAATGCAATGTCTAAAGCTTCATGATGAGCTCTCTACAAAGCTGCTGCTGACATTTCTGATGGCCTTGGTGATATCACAAGGTGCAGAGTTGTCTCAGCTCTTTGTGACAGTGAAAGTAAGTGTTTCCAGTACTGCACAGCAACAGATCCTGATATAGCTAGTTAGGACAGTCAAAATCAAATATACTATCATTCAGTCTGACCACACCTCAATTTTCTAGGTTCTTGTCATCTTGCTTTTATCAGCTACAAGGACAAAAATTACAGTTTTCAAAAAACATGCACACCTTAATGTGCACTTTGGAAGTTTCTACTCCTGCTACACCCAAACTAAACCTAAAAGTGTTTACTAAAGACATTGAGAATTTTGTTCTATTTAAAATCTTTCACATTTTTCTAAGATTCTTTGCAAAGTAGGAAAAGTAAATTAAACTGAGTTGTGCAAGTCCTTTGAATTTGACCTTCAATCATGCTTTAGGTTGCACACGTTAAGATTAGACTAACTGCTTCAGGGATAACTTTATTTACATGTGTTGACACTTAATTTTTGAATGTATTTAATGTATCACATCAGTGTAACATTCAAAATTACACTGGGCTTTCTTGAGAAAGGTTAAGTCTGCAAACACCTCCCTTCATTTTGTCATCTTACTATGTACTTTCCTGTGGAAATTAATGTAACAAAGGTTATGGGGAGGTAATGGCTGTAAGAAGGTAAACATAGATTTCTATTTAAAGAATATTTCTTTAGTCTGTTTAGCAACATTTACATTTAATATTTACAAAATTCATCTTTATATGCCTAGAAGCAGCAATTTTAAGCGGTAACAAAAGGCAAATGTTGACAGTGAAACAAAAGTACGCTAAAACAATGGATTATTGAAAGGTATTTTTAGATTAGATTACAATTTAAAGCTTTCTAACTTTCTTTATGCCCTCTGCTGACATATACCTGAATTACCAGATGTTAATACACTTAACATGTTCCACTGGAGAACCTCCATTACAGGCAGATTAGCTGATACAGTCTTCTGTTCAACGGAAAGGCTCTGGGTTTGAGGGTTGTAGGATGTAGGAATGTAGGAGTTTATGCCAGCATGAAAATTGGCAAATTATATTATCATCTTTGGATGAATTTATACTTATGTTTCAAATACGTACTTGCAGTTTAGTGGGTTTTTCTGACTTCCTTATCATTTTATATGTTTTTTTGAAAAAAGTCCATCGATGGTATTGACTATCCTTGTTAGTGACTTAAGGACCAGAATGGGTAGATCCCAAAAAGATGTGTTTGATCTTCCTGGGCTTGACCTTTCTGCTGAGGTTATCAAATAAAACAGTAATTGTTACAAAACAGACATTGGTTTGTATAGAATTGTACTGAGAAGATTGCTTGTCTTCAGTATGCTTCCCCACAGTGGCATCAGGCAATTCCTCTGCACTTTGTTTTTAACTCACTTTATAAACACAAATCGATCATTCTTTTCATCTGCTGGAGTACTGGTTGAAGTTGACTCAAAGATAAAAGGGTCTGTATCCTGTTAGCTGTCTGCTACCCTTTAAGTAGTATTTAATGACTGTACTGTTTGTGAGACAATACTGGCAGAACATTAGGAAGACAATACTGCATTCTGAAATAGAAATGATATTATCGATGAGATAATTTAAAAAAAAAAATTCCTATGGAGCTGTGTGGAGATAGTGTGTCTGGAATTTAGTTCCAAACAGAATGCATTCTGTGAAGTTTTATAAGAGATCTGTTTCCCTGAGGATGTTTATGAGTTCTTTCAACAAGGAAGAACCAATGAACTCAAGCCCAGCCCAATCCGGTATATTAAAAACATATGTTTGACCACAAAAAATACTGAGATTATCCCTGTGTTTAACCCAAGCCTCATCCTTTTAATTTACCTGCCCTGTTTTGAACCTGTAAAGGACAAATGTTATATTGTCCAGCTTCAACTTCAACATGGAAGCTAAAAATACTTCATTTTTAAAAGAAAGCTTAGATTCTGATGGAGTCATAGCACTCTAGAGAGACCAGAGAGTCTAGAGACAGTAAGACAAACATTTAATTAAACTTGAAGTTAATGAAAAAGGCATAGGAGCTGACAACACCAAAGATGCTTGAGTTTGCACTTTTCCTTATGTGCTGCTACTTGCAGGACCAATTCTGAGATTGTGCATCCTGGGGCTTTGAGAGGTCCCAAGGCCATAACTGATGGGTACCTTGGGGTATGTGACAGGGAGGATCACAACCTCTGTAATTCCAAGCCTTCTCTGAGTATAGGCCATTAGAAATCCAGAGATTTCGGTGCTACAACTGGAAGATTAAATATGTTACTAAATCAACCAGACACCAAATGTAGTGTTCTCATGCTTTAGATTTGCCCAGTCCGTTGTAAGATGCAGATTTTCCATTGCTAGCATTATTTGAATGTTTAGAAGAGCTATAAGCCCCAAGGAACTTCATTCTAACCTTCTGTTTCTTCCAGTTCCTGTGCACAGTCAAGGAATCTTCATCTTTTCCAGGGCTGCCTTATTCCTTAGCCATGTTGAAGTCCAAGGGAAACAAAAATGGCCTCCACCTGACAGTTCTGTTCCGATCTTAAATACCTCTCTAACTTAAGTTCTAGCTCAAGAGTAGTCTAAAGAAAGGAACAGGCCTGTGAAGTTTCAGGTGTTGTCAACTGCATATGAGAAAGTCAGCATTTTATTGACAAGTAAGAAAGTGAAAGCTTGTAACTGTATGCCTTCCTCATTTAGGAATCATTTGAAAATTTGGCTAGTGAAAGGGTCATTGTGTATACCAGGATGGCAGCGAAATTCTGTTAAAGGGAAGAAGAAACCTCATATTCCAGGCAAGCGATTCTAGATAGCAAGTATCTGATCCACTCCAGGTTTCTATTGGAATATAGCACTAACCAAGAGTGATAGGGAATTATCAGCCATACTAACTTTTTTTGCCCTTTTTTTTTTTTTTTTTTCCAATCTCCATTAAACTGCCTTTATCTCAAGCCACAGGTTTATTCATCTTATTTTTTCTCCCTGTCCTGCTGAGGAGGGGGACTGAGACAGTGGCTTCATAGG
>NW_015091129.1:786218-798831 GCF_001431845.1 Calidris pugnax | reverse complement strand
TGTCTTTTTTTTTTTTTTTTTTTTTTTCCGAATCAGGAGTATAGTAATTACTAATATTTCCCTGTAATTACTGAGCTTCAGGATTAGCACCCATGAGACATATGGGAGCCATTCACATCTCATGCCTTTTGTTGTACCAGTCAGCAATCTCTGCTATTAAGTTGATATGCAGCCTGTATTTTGAAACTTAATTGTAGAGCTGCAGGCTTTCCAAGGCAGATATTAAGACTACCTGAATATATTTGTATAGTATCCCACAAGAAACTTAAAGATACTCAGAAAAAATGTGATCCCTTTTTGGGAAGATGGGAGAGGAGTGGTAAACCAAAGCTTAAACTCTGGAGACCAAGTAAAGCTATACATTTCAAAAGAAAAGAGGTTATTACTAGCAAATAATCTTATAGACTTGTATCTAGCAACATGTGAGTATATGCTATACAGTATAGGTGGATCAGTCAGTACTGCTTCAAATTTAATATTTGTGAGAAGAGATTTGAAATAACAGTATGCAAACACATTTGTGTACGTTTTCTCATTTTAATTCATTATCTCTATATCAAGTCAACGTTTTGCACTGAGGAGGATGTTTTCAAAGTGAAAGTTATTTCTATACTGTCTGGCTTTCAGAAACTTTATGATTCATTGTCACATTTCTCTGATTCTGAAAAAGTGTTTTCTTTCCCTGGTTACTTGTGATAGGCAATACAAATTGTGAAGCTGACTAGAGGTAAGTTGTTATCAAAAATTCAAAATAAACAGGGAGAAGCCTTCTAAAAATTCTTTCAACTAAAATGGCATGTCACAAAGATGAAGCTATTGTACAATTGCAGCGGGTTGACCCTGGCTGGCCACCAGGTGCCCACCCAGCCATTCTGTCCCTCTCCCTCCCTAAGGACAAAAGGAGAAAATACGTCGAGATAAGGACAGGGAGAGATCACTCAGCAATTACCACCATGGGCAAAACAGACTCAGCCTGGGGAAATGTCCTGGTTTGAGCAACACAGGACTAATTTCTCTTTTAATGCTTGGGAAAACGACACTTTTGGATTACTCTAGTGTCTGAATTTGTGAAAATATTTGCTTTAGAGCCAGCTATACTGTGTGGGATTCAAGGTCTCAGTGTTTTCCACTCTTGCCAGGTGCAGGGATGAGGAGGAGCGAGGCCTGGGCATTTGACACAGGCTGGCCAGCAGGGTTATTTCCGTACCATGAGCATCACACTCAGTATAAATTAGAAAGTTTGCTGAGAAGTTCTCTCTCTTCCTTGATGGCGACAGTCCAGAGAACCTCTTGCCCCAGTGCCAGACCCCTGAGGCCTTCCCTTCCTCCTGAAGCCGTAGCGCTCACAGTGTCCGATATATATCCATCTGCTGTCCCTGCTGGGAGTGCACAGCTTCCCACTGACAGAACCGCCTGAGTACAATCCTTGGATATTTTATATTGGCATCAGGATCAATATTTTTTCTTTAGTGTTATTAATGTTAATTATCCAGACTTAATCTATTAAATCTGTTTATATTTCAACCCTCGGGTTTCCTTGTTTATTCCCAATTCCCTTTCCCCGGTGGGGAGGGGTTATCATGTGAATAATAGAGTAGTAGTCTAAACAAAAATAAATTGTTGTGAGTTTCTCAAACCATAACAGGAATTTAATTTATTACCAATAAAATTAGAGTAGGGTAATGAGAAATAAAACCAAATCTTAAACAACTTCCCCTCAACTCTCCCTTCTTCCCCAGCTCAACTCTTTTCTCTGCCTCCTTCCCCCAAGCAGCACAGGGGGATGGCGAATGGATGTTGTGGCTCATCACACACTGTCTCTGTCATTCCTTCCTCCTCAGGCAGAGGACTCCTCACACTCTCCCCCTGCTCCAGCATGGGGTCCCTCCCACGGGAGACAGTCTTCCATGAATTTCTCCAATGTGAGTCCTTCCCACAGACTGCAGTTCTTCACAAGCTGCTCCAGTGTGGGTGCCTTCCAACGGGTGCAGTCTTTCAGGAACAGGCTGCTGCAGCGTGGGTCCACCATGGCATCACAAGTCCTGCCAGAAAGTGTTCTGTGTAATTCAGACATGGAGAAAATTGCTTTGACAGATATTATGCTATCTGTTGTCTTTTTTTTTTTTTTTTTTTTTTTCCGAATCAGGAGTATAGTAATTACTAATATTTCCCTGTAATTACTGAGCTTCAGGATTAGCACCCATGAGACATATGGGAGCCATTCACATCTCATGCCTTTTGTTGTACCAGTCAGCAATCTCTGCTATTAAGTTGATATGCAGCCTGTATTTTGAAACTTAATTGTAGAGCTGCAGGCTTTCCAAGGCAGATATTAAGACTACCTGAATATATTTGTATAGTATCCCACAAGAAACTTAAAGATACTCAGAAAAAATGTGATCCCTTTTTGGGAAGATGGGAGAGGAGTGGTAAACCAAAGCTTAAACTCTGGAGACCAAGTAAAGCTATACATTTCAAAAGAAAAGAGGTTATTACTAGCAAATAATCTTATAGACTTGTATCTAGCAACATGTGAGTATATGCTATACAGTATAGGTGGATCAGTCAGTACTGCTTCAAATTTAATATTTGTGAGAAGAGATTTGAAATAACAGTATGCAAACACATTTGTGTACGTTTTCTCATTTTAATTCATTATCTCTATATCAAGTCAACGTTTTGCACTGAGGAGGATGTTTTCAAAGTGAAAGTTATTTCTATACTGTCTGGCTTTCAGAAACTTTATGATTCATTGTCACATTTCTCTGATTCTGAAAAAGTGTTTTCTTTCCCTGGTTACTTGTGATAGGCAATACAAATTGTGAAGCTGACTAGAGGTAAGTTGTTATCAAAAATTCAAAATAAACAGGGAGAAGCCTTCTAAAAATTCTTTCAACTAAAATGGCATGTCACAAAGATGAAGCTATTGTACAATTGCAGCGGGTTGACCCTGGCTGGCCACCAGGTGCCCACCCAGCCATTCTGTCCCTCTCCCTCCCTAAGGACAAAAGGAGAAAATACGTCGAGATAAGGACAGGGAGAGATCACTCAGCAATTACCACCATGGGCAAAACAGACTCAGCCTGGGGAAATGTCCTGGTTTGAGCAACACAGGACTAATTTCTCTTTTAATGCTTGGGAAAACGACACTTTTGGATTACTCTAGTGTCTGAATTTGTGAAAATATTTGCTTTAGAGCCAGCTATACTGTGTGGGATTCAAGGTCTCAGTGTTTTCCACTCTTGCCAGGTGCAGGGATGAGGAGGAGCGAGGCCTGGGCATTTGACACAGGCTGGCCAGCAGGGTTATTTCCGTACCATGAGCATCACACTCAGTATAAATTAGAAAGTTTGCTGAGAAGTTCTCTCTCTTCCTTGATGGCGACAGTCCAGAGAACCTCTTGCCCCAGTGCCAGACCCCTGAGGCCTTCCCTTCCTCCTGAAGCCGTAGCGCTCACAGTGTCCGATATATATCCATCTGCTGTCCCTGCTGGGAGTGCACAGCTTCCCACTGACAGAACCGCCTGAGTACAATCCTTGGATATTTTATATTGGCATCAGGATCAATATTTTTTCTTTAGTGTTATTAATGTTAATTATCCAGACTTAATCTATTAAATCTGTTTATATTTCAACCCTCGGGTTTCCTTGTTTATTCCCAATTCCCTTTCCCCGGTGGGGAGGGGTTATCATGTGAATAATAGAGTAGTAGTCTAAACAAAAATAAATTGTTGTGAGTTTCTCAAACCATAACAGGAATTTAATTTATTACCAATAAAATTAGAGTAGGGTAATGAGAAATAAAACCAAATCTTAAACAACTTCCCCTCAACTCTCCCTTCTTCCCCAGCTCAACTCTTTTCTCTGCCTCCTTCCCCCAAGCAGCACAGGGGGATGGCGAATGGATGTTGTGGCTCATCACACACTGTCTCTGTCATTCCTTCCTCCTCAGGCAGAGGACTCCTCACACTCTCCCCCTGCTCCAGCATGGGGTCCCTCCCACGGGAGACAGTCTTCCATGAATTTCTCCAATGTGAGTCCTTCCCACAGACTGCAGTTCTTCACAAGCTGCTCCAGTGTGGGTGCCTTCCAACGGGTGCAGTCTTTCAGGAACAGGCTGCTGCAGCGTGGGTCCACCATGGCATCACAAGTCCTGCCAGAAAGTGTTCTGTGTAATTCAGACATGGAGAAAATTGCTTTGACAGATATTATGCTATCTGTATGCTCAGCTTTAAGTTTCTGCTGAGATATCACTGTCTAAAAAATCTTTGCTGTCAGAGTTTTGGATGCATTACACAAAAATATGAAGTATGTTCCCAGCTGTAGCCCTTTTTTTTTTTTTAATTGGTTGGGGCTTTTTGTTGGTTTGTTTGTTTATTTGTTTTTTCTTTTGCTCCATGCAGCTTGCTCCATGGAATTTTGTGGAGGTAGGACTTAACTATAAAATGTTGGTGTCAGTCCAATGTGTACATCTGGCTTGCTTAGTAAATGTGCTTCTACTGCAATAAAATAGGCAATAGGGGAAGGGAGTGGAACCAAAATGCAAGAAAGAAACAATAGGTTGATAGCAAGAGAACTTGAAGGAAAATTAAGAGGTCAGCAGAAAAGAACTTTCCTAATCTAGTGGTATCTGTCCTTAACTGCGTAAAGAATGGCAAACTTGCACTGAGAACACTGTCTTGCCTTGAGCATATTATATACTTTATTAGGTATTTTTCCTGGTTTTTTTCCCTCTCATTGTTTATCTAAAATTAAATGACAGTGTTTGAGAAGACAACGGGGAAGTGGTGGTCTACTTTCTTAAAAGAGCTGTTGTATTGCAAAGGTTATAATTTTTGCATTGTTCGTATTTCATAACTGACAGAGATTAGGATTATACAAATAATCTGAAGGGCAGTTCCTTTTTAAAAATTTACTGATCTGATCATGGTAGCATATGGTATTTAGAAGTTGTTGGGAAATCTTAAGTAAAGTTTATGTACACAATTACAGGCTCTTCTAAACAGCTGCTGTTCAGTAATAAGGTCTTGGCACTACAATGAATACTACTGAGAAACACCAACTCAATATTCAGTGGAGGCCAACAGAGCAAGAAGGCTTTAGAGATGATATGGAGAGAGAAGACAACGAAAAGGGAGCAGATTTTTTAACCCAAGGTTCCTATATTCTGGAACCTACTGCGATTCTGATTCTGTCATCTTTATAAAAAGGTGCAGCAAAATTGGCAAAAGAACAATAAAGATGGCAAGATATGAAGCAATTTCCATGTAAGGGACAAAGAAATATTTGTTTCTAACATGTTTAGATTGGAAAAGAGGTACGTATGGAAGAATGTGATGGAGTGGCATGGAGAAGGTGAATAAGGAATAACTGTTTCTTTCAACATAAGAACTTGGGCTATCACATGAAATGAGTAAGCAGAAACTCCAAACCCAACAGAAAGAGGTACTTCTTCTTACAAGAAGCAGTTATGCTGCAGAACTCCTTGTAACAGGATGTCACGGATGCTAGGAATTTATGTGAGTTCAGAAACAGATTATTTTGACAGAATCTGTCAAAAGAAGCTCGTAAAAAGAAGTATATCAACAGCGACACGGCAAATCATTGGAAGATGGGGAAGTAGTCCACCAAGTGTTCTTTTTTTTATACTCTTGTCATCTGTTGTCATCAGCCACTGTTGGAAACAGGCTACTTTACTACCTCTATTCTGGTATAGGGAGTCCGATTTTAACATCACTTTATGATTTTTTAAAATAAACAAATCTGCAAAGCCAGTAATGGTGATTGCACTTTCACCTTAAGCTCTTGTTTTAGGAGCTGGCTTTGAAATAGTGGCATGATTTTTAGAATCATTGAATATCTCAACCTGAACTTCCAGTTGTTTAAGGTGATATGTGTTCTGCAGCACCGCAAATGCACCTCTCAGAATCAAAGGATTCAAGTCTGATGAGCAAACAACTACCTCTTGTTTTCACATTTGGCTGTCATTCATATGAGACACTTCAATTCCTGTTTTTTGTAAAAAAAACGAAAGGTCAGGATGATATCCTATGCAGGGAACCCAACAGATAACTTTTCCTGTAAGAGTGATTAGCTTTTGTATTTGTCCTTTCCCAAAAGGAAAAACGTCCAGTCAGCCATTTAGTGACACACTGTGTTGACAGAAAAACTGAAAATGTACTGGAAACAAACCCCTTCAGTTTTACGTACACATATGATTGCTTTGGTAACAAGGTAAGCAACATAACGTCCTCGTTCTACAATGTTACTTAAAAATGTGTCAAAAGTTTTCAATGAATTTTAGATCAATTTTTATAAAAAAGTATAATTTTGAGGACTCTGGTCTGAATGTGTATCAGAGTTGAGAGCTCAAAGCGTTGTACAAAGATTTGCATTAGCAAATCATCTTGTGCAAGAAATGTGTCTTTCAACGTTTGATGGAAAGTTCTGTTTCAAACTTGGATTTAAAGGATTTAATTCATGGAAATGAATGTTACCGTGGAGTCCTAACGTTGCAATTTACCTATTACATTTTCAAAGACACAAAAAGTATTCTTACCTGCATGTGGTTCTTCTTGGAGGGAGTGAGCTACCAGCAAATACAGGTTTTCAGCACTTTCCACATCTCTTTTTGGCAACAATGTAGGAGCATTAGAGCTTTGTTCATTTTCCAGTGGTATTTGTTAATGCTTTTTAATTATGTAATATTCCTGAGCATTTCTACTTGTGAAAGTATTTATATTGTCTCTTCAATCAGATATGTAATAAATAAACATAAGAGCAAAGCACTTAAAATGCACTTCTACAGAAGAAGTCAGACTCTCCGTCATTCTCCAAGATCAAAGCAATACAATTTTGTCCTGTGTCTGGTTTACTTGTATATATCTGCTAATGTGAATGCTGGTCAGAAATCAGTTGTTTAAGCTCTGCTCTTCTTCTTGCAGATTTCACAGAGACTTTACCAAAATCATTCTCTGTTAAGGCAAGAATAAAGAGAAAAAAATTCAGGACATAAATTTATTGCATAAAAATATTGTGTAGATAATTATAAAGTGATTACACCAATCACATGACATGAAACACAAATGATCATCAATATTCCAAATAGTCTCAACTAAAGTCTGGCAAGCAATTTGTAGGAAATTATGTATTCAACAATTTTTAGTCTGCCTTATGGATTGTGAAATGTCCCATGATCTGCTGTATATCAAAAAAATTCTGACAGATCTGCAAAGGTCTGTAGACTGTGGTTTTTGACTTATGAGCACAGCACTCCAAACTCAACTCTCACGGGATTGACTAGCCTAACAGTTTATGTGCTTAGACATTGTTTATGTTTCTTGACCAAACAAACAAATAGAACTAATAGTCCTTATGGTTTTGTTTCTGGTAACTCATTTAGCAAGCAGTTAACATCAATATTTCCATTAAATGCAAAGCAAATTTGCTATTACAGTTTGCTAGTAAAAATGGCATAAATGTCAACCCAACTTACATTAAAATAAATGTTGAAGTGACTTGGAAGGTGCACACCTTTCAAGGGAAGCCTTCCCAGAGAAAAAGTGTTTAAATGTAGAAGGCAATCACAATCACGTTTGTAATAACATTGGACTGAAATGCAAACACAGTGAGAAAATAGTGTCTGTATTTCTTAATGTGAGTGGATGGATTGTTTTGGTAGGGAATTGTGACTTTTATTCAGATGATATTAAAAAATAACTCAATCTTCATTGCATTTTGTCTTTCATCAAACTGCATTTTAGGAGAAATTAAAAAGGCATAATACAATTTCCTTGTACCCATATTTTTGTTGAGGCTTCTTTTTTTCTTTTTTCTTTTTCCTTTGTCTCAATTATCTGCTCCTTTTCATGTTTTGCATCTATGCATATCTGGCTCCTCGCAGTTACCCCATTCGCTTTTGCTCTTTGTATTTATTTTCAACTATTCTTTTTAAAACCCAATTTATGAATCCTCTTTCCAACCTTCAGTGCAACCCATACTCCCTTCAATAACAGGAATATTGAAATTATTTTGCTGTTTCACTGTCAATGTCTGGTTATAGAGGAGAAAATCTAAAAGACACTAAATTTTTATCAGGTTTTGTTGTCGGGCTTCAATGGTTTCTCATATTACCCACAATTTTGAAATTCAGACATGTTTTTCCACTGTAAAATTTTTAGTAACAAGCAAAGTGAGGAGGAAGAATGAAAGGTAGGATCTAGACAGAACTCATTAATGGGTCGTTAAGGGAAGCTTTAGAGAAGTTGATGAAATCCTTGAAACATCCAAAGCAGATACTGCTGTCTTGAGGCCCCATGTCTCCTGCCAGCATCACTGTTGTGGGAGAGAGTAATTGGCAGTGATTTAAAAGACTTTTTGTGTAAGATAGGTAAGGACTGAACCCAGACTTCTGAACTCCTGACTGAATGTATTTGCCACATAACACAGGTTTTTTGTTGTTTGCTTTTAATGTTATTAATTTCAGTAATAATAAATAAATTCTCTAATAACTTTCCTCACACTTTTTCATAGACCTGCAAAAGACCAAATGAGTTGTATATGGGTCTGTTTTCATATGCATAAAGAAAAGGGCATGTTCCTTCAATGGGCAAGTGAAGACGGTACACTAAAACTGTTCCCTACTAAAACCCAGTTACAAATTATCTCTATGTTCCATCAGTATGCATTTTAAACTCTTGCTTTCTCCTTTAAATTGTTGTTATATTTTGCTAACTGCTGTTCACTTTGGTTGAAGCCCAGTATGTCAAAGTAGGAACAGGCTTTTACCAAGAGCAAACCTCCACTCAGCCTAAGCAGCCTTTGTAATTTTTCAGGAATTTTTTTTCTTTTTTTTGCTACCCGATGTGTTAGACTCCCAGAGAGGTAATTAAAAATCCACATGTTTAGTATGGTAATTTAAAACACAGCTACTATATGGAAAAGGCATTACCACAGAGTACCTGGGACATATGCCAGAAAGGCTTAAATAAGGAAAGATATATGTATGTTTGCTCTCTTATCTCAGTAGACCAACAGTAAGATTTGCTAAATCACAGGGATCTAGATGGGAATTCAGAGAATAGGATGCAATTTTAACTAGTAACTGGATTTACTTACTGCCGTCCCACCCATCTCCCAGTACCTCTTTTTGTTCAGAAGGAAAAAAGTCGGCTTCCTTCTCCCTTATTTTGAAATCATCAGACCATAGTGACTGCATCAATGACCTCTTTCAAGTCTATCTTTCACTGTTTTTAAGCTTTGGGTGGTACACTTGGCCTAGGTTTTGCCTGCCTAAACCCAAAGAAGTATGACGAAAGAAGTCACACGAGGTGGAGATGTAATGCTTTAGTGTATCATGTGGGTTCGATACAGAGATTTCAAACATTCAGGTAATCTTAAAGTCCAACCTTTTGCATACTTACAGGGTTTAGGGATTGTTTTATTCAAATGTATCCATCACTTTAAAATATTGTAGCTGTTGGGTGGTAATTCCATTCTAGATATCTAGTGGTTTTATGGCTGACAGATATTTGTGATTTGCTTAAGACTGACTAGTGTGTGTTGCATGTGTTGTCTAAAATACACACACACGCACATACATACATATATAATACATTTAGCTTCAGACTACTTGAAGTATGTAGAAGTGTCCCTCCTTTATGCCCCCGTATAGTAGTATTAGCAATCATCTACCCAGCTGTCAGTGACATGAACTTTTTGTAGGCTTATGAGAGGGAATGTTGATCATCAGCCCGTGTTTCTTCATTCTGTACACACATATATAAAAAGTAAATACTTTCTGTTACCAGACTCCCATCTTTCTAATGGTTAAGTAGTGCTCTGAGTTAATAAAAAAAAAAAGGTGTTTGAAGAATAACACATTTGAAGAGGCTAGTTCTATTACTTAATGAGAACAGAAAACATATCTATCTGGCAAAACCACCTTTTCAGATATTTTTTTGTGGAAGTACTGCATCAATTAAAAATCATTTCTCAAAGGAGAGGGAAGACTTAACCCTAAATAGTTTATGGAACACAGGGATTTCCACAAGTTAAATTGCCTCAACATTTTCTTACAATTGGCATTCCTGAGGAATAATTCAGCATCATTTTTTATATAGGGTTATAAGAGGAAGGATAATTTGAAGAGCGTTTTGATATTAAAAAAACAACTTTCAGAAGGTCAGATGTACTAAAAACAGTGCATGGAGTAAAAACAGTACACCTACTACTTATCTGCTGCAGTTTAACTGTACATGAACACAATTTGCCCATCCCAATAGACAACTGAATTATTAATTGGACATATGCGTTTCATGGACAAATATGATACTTCATGTGTAAAACGGGAATCAGGTGCCATACTGATTTTTTTTTTTTTAATGGGCATTTTTTTTTCAGCTGATATAGTTGAATTTCACATTTAACAAAGATAAACTATCTTCCATTTGATTGCAGTCGAAGTCATTGGCAAATGTAAATACACAGTTTGCATGTGCATTTGTTGAAATGAGGCAAAGATTTATAATCACACGTGTTAGAAGGACTGTGCTCCTGGGCATTCAAAAAAAAAAAAAAATTAAGCTAAACTAGAAGGAATAGAAACATGAGACATGATCCAAGAGAAGATGAAACTGCCTTATTTATACACCTAAGGGCTTCCTTCACTGTGATGTAGTGAGGAGGGCAAGTTAGGAACTGTCCCGACCCCTTTTGTGTTGGGATACAATCTCGTGTCTCGAGTGAAGTATTCCTCTAAATCTCGGTCCTGAAAGCTATGGCCTGCAGCTCAGGCTGTGCAGTGGAGCTGTAGTTAATGCAGCTGCTCATTCCACCACAGCCCCTGCATTCAGCAACTGCTACATTGCGGTGCAGTGGTTTGCAGTTGTACCACCCTGAGTGCTGCAGTCCTGGTGGAGTACTGCAAGCAAACGATCCCGGCCTAATCTCTTAAAAATTTCAGGCTGATTTAGCTTGATTTGCAGTTTAATACTTAGACACTAGATGTCTCCATATGCTGTAAGCAAACCCAGGCTGTGCTTGCTGGTAAACAAAGAAGAAATCACTAGAACTAAAGTTACGTGGGGCAGCGTTTATAGGAATATCAATGAGTTATCACTTCGTTTCCCAGGGAAATAGTTATGTTGGAAAATGCTAGCTGTATTTCCCGAACCATTTCATTGAAAGTCCCTCGTATCTGATGAGGGCGCCTTTTTCTTTTTTTTTTTTTTTTTTTTTTTTTTTTTTTTTTTTAATTTGTAATGAGTTCGGCCCAACCTCGGTGCTCTGGAAACGGTGGGAGGTCCCAAACTTAAGCCCGCTGTCAGATCTACATCAAAGCTGACAGCCTGGGAGGCTGAGGTGCCCTGGAGCTCTTTGCTGGGTCCCCACCAAAGGTAAGTCCTGGAGCTTCACAGTACCTATGAGTTTCTAAACCAGTTTGATGGTTTTTTTTGCTGTGGAACGGAGGCAGGGGCTGGTTCCTTGAAATTCAGAACATTTTTGGGTTTGGTTTGATTTTACTCCAGATTTTAAAAAAAAAAAAAGAAGAACCACAAATTCCCAGAAAGTGGAATCAGATTTTCCAACCAGATCTTTTCACAGGTCAGAGACTTCCCCGGGCTACGACTTCTGTAAGTACCTTTATTCTCTTATCTCCTTGCAGCCCAGTGAGCCTGCAGGTACTGATAACCACCTCGTACCGTCCCGCTTTCCACCAGCCTTGCCTCCCACCCGCTCCCCCCACGGGGACAGCACCTCGTGTCCCCCCCTCGCTGCCTCCACGCTCCTTTACCCCCTCTCCCACGACGGCAACCTTTTGCACCCCCTCCGGCAGCACCTCTGCGCTTAGATCGTGGATATACTTATATATACATACATATGTATATGTACACAAACGTTTGTTGGGGTTTTTTTGGTGGGTTTTTTGGATTTTTTTTGTTGGGTTTTTTTGTTGTTGTTTGGGCGACAAAAGCCCGTAATTGGCGTAGGTCCACCTTATACTTCTGTCCCGCTGAGCCTGCAGCCTCAGACCCCTTCTTGAGCTCCATCGCTAACAAGTAAACAATTTATCAGGGTTAGATCTCCTGCAGGCTGCCCCATCACACGCTCCATTCAGGGCCATGATACCAGCCCCCCCCCTCCAAGCCGGCACCGCCACACACAAAAATTTACGTATACCGTGCAATCTGTGGCAGACGCACCATGTAACAACAAATTTACAACAGGCCTACCATGAAAATGGCTGTGTCAATATAACGACAAACTGTGGCAACACAACAGCTGTCATGGAGACTTTTGGACCCAGGAGAGAGAGACGGCGGAGGAGAGGGTCTCGGGAGATGGTCATATCCAACTTAAATATCAACTCTGCGATCCCAGTCCCCGGGGTGTAGATGGTAATAACGCTACTGCTGAATGCTTTGTACTCCTCTGACCACTTTTATACATTGCTTGACTCTTTCTACTTTTTTTTTTTTTTTTTTTTGGGGGTTTTTTTTTTTTTTTTATTCCACCGGACATGGGCATCTAACGCTGTGTCTGGTCTTTTAGCTGTAATTTAGCTTTTTTTTTTTCCACCCCGCCCGGAGGAACGGCTGCCCCGGGGCGGGGGG
>NW_015091129.1:665874-785612 GCF_001431845.1 Calidris pugnax | reverse complement strand
TGGCAGGTGCGGCGGAGTGGGGGGGAAGGCGGGTGGTGTGTGGGGGATCGGCCGGGTTTCTGTGCCCGACCCTCCCGGAACGGGGCCGGGGTGCCAGGCTGGGCTCGCCCGGTGTCCGCTGGGACCTGTCCCCGTCGGCAGCCCCCGGCGCCCTGGGCGGCTGGCGGGTTGCCTCTGCCGTGCCCGGTAGCCATCAGCCTGCTCCCACTCGCCCGGGGGCTGGGAAAAGGCGGAGTGGGTGCTGTGTGCCTCAGCCCGCTTCAATCCCAGCGGGTGTCTGCCTTTGTGCCACATGGCAGCTGCCAGGAGGGGTAGGAGCCGAGGGTGCTACCTCCCAGCTTATGTTATAAACGTCAGTGACACGAATTCTTTATAAGGGTAGGGATTTTATATTCCTAATAGTTAGAAAAATGAAATAGTGCCTGGGGCTGGACAAAGACAATACAATGAGGAAGGTAAAGCACAGTACTTCACATTTTTCATTAGTCAAGTTTTGATGAATCACAAAAAAAAAATATTTGTGGCAGCTTATCTGTATTGCTGCTGTGAAATGGCCCACGGGCAGCAGTAGGGAGGAGGGGTGGTTCATCTTTGTTCTTAGGAGTCTGTAGCTCTCAGAGGTGCTTTGTCTACACAGATCCTGCGCACTGCCTGCATGGATGTGAAATCCTCATCTGCCAGGTCAAGTTTTTTGGGCCTGCTCCCCTACTCTCTCCCTACCAATGCAGCATCCAGCAGAGCGTATGCCGGAGGCTCGAGCTAGGCAAAGCATCCAGAGGAATAGCAGTTTTATATAAAGCATCAATAACGCCCCCAGCTATGAAGGGATTCAGGAAGAAAAAGAAGAAAAAGCTGGGGGTGGGTGTGGGTGGAATGGAAGACAATAGGACTGCTGTGAGGTCCGTGATTAAGAGAGATTGCAGAAGTGTCTTCTGAAGTCTAGCATCTAATCTGAACAGTAGCTGCGGCGTGTGCCATTTTGAGGTGTGGATAGATATTTTCTCAGTGCAGGGTTTTTAAATTGTGAACGTTAACACTGTAGCCCCACAATATTTTGTGGGGAAGGTGATGAGGATTGGCTGCAAGCTTTTAAAGCTGTTCGTTAGACTGTTTGCTAATTGGTGGAGACACTAAGCAGTAGAGGATGGTGACCCCTGTGTGGAAAAAAATGTTGTTTTCAGCAGGCCCTGTAAAATCCACTAAAGGTTTCCAGGCTGTAACTGGTCCCGTGACTGGAAGAGTTACTGTTTCGTGGCACAGTTCACATTTCTTACAAGTTGACAAACCAGCGGATGGCTCAGGGGAACAAAAAGGTGATTTTTCCTCTAAGGCATGAATATAAAAATAGGTAGAGTACAAGGAGATCCTAGAAGCTTGAAGAAAAAATTGTGGGATTTCCTGTGTTATTGCTATTTTAAAATTTTTTTTTAGGTCTCAGTTGATACATATTTGAGTAGCTTGTACTGGAGGTTGGGAGGTTTTATTTCCTTGAATAATGATAGGGTGCAGTGTGACAGGTGCTTTTCAGTCTGATTTAAATACTTGCATACTTATGACCAAAGATGCAAACAGATGCCAGCATTCCTTGAACAATCTGGACTGGAAACTGCTCTTTAGTTATAGATAACGTTAATTTGCTTTTAATACCGAGATCAGTCATTAACTTTCTTTATCATGTGTCTAGCACGTTGCAAAAAACCCCTTTACTATTAAACAGTTTTAGCACACTATTTTTGTGCATTTTGAAGTCAGTCATTTCAGCTTCTTGGTGTGGAAGTCCTGTTTGCAGAAAATGAGCAGTGTTCTGCAGGTTGCTATTTTTCCTCCGTGACAGGTAAGACAGATGGGTGTTAGAAATGTCAAGGATGTTATTCAGTGACCCTGTTATGTTTATCTTACCTGTACGAGGTAGCCCTTTGCTTCTTTACTCTTGAGAAGACACTGACCACCCTGGAGCTCCACCTCCTCTTTGTTCTGCCTTGCACAGGCAATGGAGAGGGAGGAGGGGAACCTGTTCCCTTGGTGTTTGCTGGAGGCTGAGGCTACAGCCCCCATAGCTGTAGAGGTGCACCCCCGGGTTACACCCCTGCCCCACAGCTAAAGGAGCTCCTCGGCTGACAGGCCACATCATGCATCTCAGCAAGGAAGCTTGCCCCACGGTGCTTGGAGCAACTCTTTTTATTCACCTTCTGCATTCCTGCACCAATGATTTAAAACTGATGAGAGAACCCAGTGGGAAAATTATCATCCAGTAAATCTCACTTTCTCTATTTAAAAAAATCATGTGATAGAAGCCGAGTCCGAAACATAGTGGTAAAGTTCGTTCTTTGCATTAGCAAGGCAGTTCTGTAAAATCAGCTGAAGTATACATCAAAATGTGATTAAAATCTGTATTGTAAATTACAGTTTCTTGTTTGGAATTGAATCATGATTAGACAATCCATTCCTAGCTTATTTTTACTAAAAAGGGTTTCACTACTGATTTAATGGAGATGGTTTTGGCAAGACAATTGGGAATGAATTGTTTGTAGATGTGGGTGTAGAAATCCACAGAAATGTTTTCTTGGAATAGTAATACTGAGAAAGGAATTGGAGAGGAAGTAGAAAACTATATACCTTGAAGAAAGATGTGAGGGAGGAAAGTGATGTATTTGCCAGTATTGAAAGGAAATACTGAAGACATTAAAGAATGAGTACTTTAGAGCCTGTAACTGATTTTATTCCTTTGTTGTGAAGTAGGTTGACAAAACGGAATGTACTAATAGCTCTTCTATTTTTTTGGTGCGTGGGATTAAGAAGAAGGAAATAAAATTAAAAAAAAGGAAGGAGTAACGCAGTCACGCAAAACGACTAGCTGTACCTGGCAGGATATTGGAGGGCTTGGCTGTTGGGTGCAAAGTTCTTGGAGTTTCCTAGAAAGGAATTTACCACAGTAATCCAAAATATGAATGCAGCCCCCAGCTCAGCAGAATACAGGCTTAATGGTGGATTAGAAGGCTTTGTTTTGCTTTTTGAAGACTTGCTTCTATTATGAGAGATCCCAAATTCGCTGTTTGTGATTTTTACAAAAGAAAATGATGGAAAATATTTTTGTTTTCTTTTCTTTTCTAAAATTGTACAAGAGGGTTTTTTGTTGCATAAGTTAAATTGCTGTATGTTATTCACCAGGCTCTTGAGTCATGTGGTTCTGTGACTCCTGTGATACCTTAGAGCTGTAGAGGCTGTTGGCATTCCGATACACAGTCAAGTTATCCTGCTTTAGCTTAGCTGGAGAAACTCTTTTCACAAGACACTTGCTTTTAAGGCTGGTATGTGCCCCACCCTTCTGCTGGAGGTCACCAATTTCTACAGCAAAATGAAAACTGCTCCTATGTTTCAGCTACGGTATGTCAGTCTGGCAAGTTAATTTAAGCCATCAGGTAAAGGTGTGTTTTCTGCTGATAATGTCCAAAGACGATTGCAGTGGCTGAGCTGAGGGGATATTCGGCCGTTATAGGAGGAGGTGAATTTGGAAAACTCAGGGCAGAAGACAACAGCTAAATGAGACCTCAAAGCATAGTAGAAGAGTGGCTACATCACATCACACAAAGTGTCCATCCAGACTATTACCCGATGTCTGACAGTGATGAGTAATAGATGTCTGGTAAAGATACTGCATGAGGATGCTGCTGCTTCCAGCCTCTAACAGCTTAGGGTTCAAGGACTTCCTAAGCTCGAGGCAGCATTATTTATCTAACAATCCTTGACTGACGTCTCTTCTGTGACCTTGTTGCTCTTTCGAATTCTTGAAGTCCATAGAGTCCACTGAGTCAGGTTCAGAAACCTCCCTATTTCTGCTTTTTTTTTTTTTCCTATTGGAAGAGACATGAGTAGTCATTTGCATTCTCAGTGCTACTTCTGACTGTGTGGACCTGTGTCATATATCCTCTCTCTTAATCATCCTTCTCCAGGATGGTTCAAAACCCCCAAAGGTGCTGATGTCACAGCTGTTTGCTCAGTGGATGTGTTTTGGAGCTCTTAGCTTAATTATCTTTTAATGCAAACTCATCTAACTTGGCTCATACAAATGCAGGACAACTCTAAAAGAATGTGGGTGTGCAGTTACAGCAATTCAGCCTCTCAAGCAGCATTATTTTCTTTGTGGCTGATGCAGAGTTAAAAACTGCAGAGACAGTCCTTCAAATAAGCAGAATAATGGGTGGCATATCATTTACTGAAATTTGAGTTGGTCTGAAAAAAACCCCTAAAACTATAAGAACCGAGAGCTTTACCTGAGAACGAAACCGGGATAAGCACAAGGAACCAGGATGAAGAATAAATTGTTGCATAAAATGATACGGAAGAGAACATGTTATGCTAGTGATTCATGTTTTAAATAAAATTTATAAATAAAACATGACAACCCACTGATTATTAAGTGATTCTATCAATACATTCAGGGGTTTCTTGGAGTACTTATGCTTGTGTTTATTGACCAAAGCTAAATATGGGATCTGACTTTTCCCTACCGCCTCTTCTATTTTGTGCTATCATATATGCTTATAATCTATTTATGAGAGCTTTTCTAATTTAGTAGAAAGAAAATAGATATCTAATATCACCTTCTTCCTCTTGAAGGGACTGCAGGGTAGAACTCTGTTTCATCAGTGTTTCAAGAACTCGACTCCACTTCTCTGAAGTGTATTACCATTACATAGAAAAAATTTCTGCAGTGAAGTCCTAAGCTGTAGCTGTTTTGGATGGAATTTGTGTTCTTCTAGAGACTGTAGATATCTATAGGTACCATTTCTTATTGTCAATATGAGAATTTTAAAAAAATTCTTTTTTCGTGTTTTCCCTACAGTCTTCTTCAGGTTCTCTTAAGGTGAATGCTGCAAATCCATTACTTTTGCGTGGAAGCTGTTGACTTAAGCAGAGCTATTTATTTGCTTAGAAGTAGGCTTTTACTCGGATGCATTGCTGAGCTGAGGGAGACCAAAGTGTTCTGTAAACTAAGCCTCAATGTCCCTGTGAGGCTAGTGACCGCTTTTTTTTTTTTCTCATGTTACATGCTTGGGGCCCAAATAAGCTGTGACTCACACAGCAAGTTAATGGCAGATGCATAATTAAAATGCAAGTTTCCACTCTTGATCTCTTATGCAAGTTATTAAATCTTTAATTTCTGAAAATGAGAGAGACAGTAAAAAATATTCCATTTGCGTTGCCTATTTCAGCACACGTGCCGTATTTCCTAGTGTGCTCTCTTGGATTATCTGTATTTAAATCATTGGTCGATTCACTTGTATGCAGAGAAGTGAATGATTTCTGAATAACTTCCTCCAGCAGAACGTGCTATTGTTTTAACAATGAATGAAAAACAGAATAGAGTTCCCCAACTTGTAAGTGATATATAAAGAATAACTGTGTTAAAAAGAAACAAAAAGAAGAAAAAAATTGAAGTCAGTTTAAGTGTCAGGCATCATTTTAGATACAAAGACCGTGGTTAAATGCTGTAGTTTCTGGCTTGTGTTTCCTTGTTTCAGTGGTCAAGATCTGAAGATGCTAAAAGAGCAGACTGAAAATAGCAGTGTCTTGATGTCGGTCAAGAACATTTGGCTGCTTGCAGGATAATGTTTAGCATCCAGGAATTGGAAAAGACTTAACACATCCCTGCAGTTTTAAGATGCATCTCTGCAGAAGAACTAATAAAATCCATAAATTTTGTATATGAACTTTATGAAAAGTTAGGTGTTTCATCTGCTGTATCAAATGCTTTCCTGACAATTATGTCAGCGAAACCAAGTGCTGCTGCAGAGCTGATTCACACAAACTGTGGGTGAAGGACAAAAGCCCAGTTGTCACTGGAGAGGGGAACCATTTTTCTTATATGGAATCTCACTTTGCCTCTGACCTTTCAGCCTCATCCTTAATGGAGATCTACCGAACGCTTTCAGAAGAGGCCAGGAGCTGAATTAATGGCTCTCCTGTATACTGCAAGCTGTGAACCTGAGGGTAGTTTTGCTCAGCGTGCTGTAATTTCATACTTGCTCCCACAGGCAAACTCATATTCCACGGGCTACAAACTACCTGTGCCCTTCCCTTGGGAAGCAATTTTCTTACCATCCTTTCCCACCTGCCCCAGTGTCCTTTCAAATCCATAGATAATAACAAAATAGCTTTGCATATCACCTAAACATAAGTAATTAAACTTTCCCTACTCATATATAGATTTAAAATTTGCTTCTGACTCAGACAGAGATTAGTGTGCTCAGAATATTTCATTAGACCAGCTGAAGAAGATTTCTTCTATCTACAGATATTGTCTTTTACTGTAAATATGCATGCTTGCACTTCTGTCTCTTGATCTGTGGTTCTTTGGAAAGACTTGTTTTAGGAAATACGGTCCTCAACTCAAGTAGTTTCCAGTGGTTGCGTATCAGGCAATTTTGTGCATTTTCAGTGGAAAACTTAACTAAAATTAATAGTTGTTAGACAAGAAATTCAGAAAACCTGGTGCAATAGAACTTTGTGGGGCAAAGTTTATAACTCTTACTGTGTTTGTGTATCTGTTTCTCACTGGCTGTTGCTGTTTGTCCTTGTGAAACTGCTGGGCAAGGGAGAAGACTCAGTGGTGAAATATAGCAAGCAGTGTGTGCGAGAGAAGATGTTTAGAGTTTTTACACTTTTTTTTTTTTAAGTCAGCTGGGATTTTTTAGGCTGTTAGGAACATGGTTGTAATTTCCAACAGTTACTTAACTATGTTAATGTGTTTCACTGTCCATGTATTCTTTCCAGCTCTAGCAGGTAGAAAAGTAGGTTCCTACAAACATGCTGTCTATTATTACAGTGAATAGGTGTAATTTCAAAATAAGGCAGTGGAAGAAAATGTGGAACCAGATAGGAGAGCATGCGTCTACTGGGAACCGTTAACTTTCTTAATGGTGAGGTTGAGATTTGTTGAACTGGGGCTTCTAAGGCACTTGAAACATTGTCCTGAAGTTAGTATCTCCATTAGAGTTGACCAGCTTGGAGGCTTGTAAAGGTGTGCATGTCATACTTCAGGAGTTTGCTTTACACCACTTTCTGTTCCGTAATTGCAGCTACTTAGGAGCTTTTTAATACTGACTCCTGGTCTCTTTCCCTTCCCATGGGTTTCTCACTGCCCTTTGATCTCATACCAGACAAGTGCCTGTGCCAGGAAGGCAGCAGTAACCAATGCGGCCCTATATTGCACGGGGAGATGTTTTTTCTTCGTGTGTGGTTTTCCCCCACCCTTCCTCAGTCTTTTCCTTAATGGTGATTATATACTGTGAGATTAAATGGTATGGTAATTAAATGGTATGCTATAGCTGGTGGTGTTTGATAGCTCAGGGCAACAGTAGTGAGGTTTCTTCTAGTTTCTCTTTTGTTTTAACACCTGTGAAGTATGCATCCTTAAAACATGCTTTAAGGGAAGCATTAATTTCTTTGCACTGTATGGGGTTAAGTGTACTTTGTTTACAAAGTTTTGAGAAGGTGCCAAGGATGCAGGAGGTTTCTGGTCCATTTGATGTGTTTTGTTCCACTAAACATTTGACAGCAGAGAAGTATGAAACATCTTGGTATACTTCCCACATTTTGGGTGGTGTCAGGTGGTGTTTTGAATTACCTTGTGAAAGAATTCCATTCCTTTTCCAGGAAATGAGCCCTGACTTGAGTAACAGATAAGCATGCAGCTCGCTTCTGAGCGCACTCTTCACGTCTCAGGAGGTTCAGATGTTATCCCATGGTTGTACAGTGCATATGTTTCCAGTTTCTGCCAGTGTGGAACAATGTGGGCTTTTATGAATGTGTAGTAGTGGCACAAGTTAAAAGTGGTGAAGAAATACATGAGGAGAATGGAGATGTTGCAGCCTGTTCAGTGGCTTATTGCTGTCTGCCTGCTGGGGTTTGCTGTCCACACAGCTTAGGTGCTCTGTTGGCAGGGCCAGACTTGTAGGTAGTCACTGCTTTTACTTAGATGCTGTGCAAAATAAACTTTTTTTTTTTTTTTGGAAGGTGGTTTAAGCTGAGTTGGCTGATGAAATGAAGTACTTGCTTGCTTGCATTGGTTGTGGGTGCATAAGCAGAAATCTGGGTTATGTGGAGTAGCACTGCCCTTGCAAAAGAGTGACATGCAAATAGTGTAGCTTTCCAGCAGATGGGTAGTAACAAGTCCAAAGTGGGATGAAGCATCTGAGACGCTTTAGCCTAATCTGTGCATTGGAAGCTTCCCTGGTAGTGGCGAGCTGGCAGCACGTACTTATGTGTGGCCCTGGCTAGAAGCCGTGGTGAATAATGGATTTGAGGATATTGCATAGTACCTTCTGAAGGCTGAAAGGTGAGAAGTCTGAGAATACTGAGATATTTGCCATGCCATTCAGGCAGGCTGCTAACAGATTTGTAGAGGTTGAATTCTGTGAAGCTCTGTTACATAAGGTAATCAGATAAATATTGTGTAAGAACTTGACTTTTACTGAAATCACTCTGAAGCAAGCTGCAAACTTAGATACCGCATCGCACTGTATATTTACAGTGCAATTGTAGAAGTGCTGGTGTTCTTGTCTCGGACTGCAACATCAGGAGGAGATGTCCAGATCACAAGCTCCTTTAAGAGGACTGCCACTTCTGTGGGTTTAGGAGAACCTGGTGACAGAAGCCAGTGCTCTCTGGTGTTTTGAATCACAAATTGTCTCCTGTGGCCGTTTAATATCAGCATATAAACATTTTTGCCCTATATATATATATATAAAGGAACACAGCATAAACATAGTTCAAAAGGAAATGGCAAACCTTGGGTGGAGATAGCATTAGATGGAAAAATCACTTGCAAGGAAACGTGGTATTTAAGTAGTTCAAATGTGTTCTCCCCTCCCTTCCCCTGCGCCCTCCCCCTCCCTCCCCGCCCCAGCCTTGCGTTTTACTCAAACTGTATTTGTGCAACGAAATAAGTGCATTTTCTAGGGCATAACTGGCCACCTAGCTAGTCATTACACCTGCAGTTGTGTGGTGCTACCTGAAGACTTCCACGGACTGGAAATAAACAAGTCGTTAATTTGAATCAGATTTTAATTTTAAAGAAAAGCCAGTAGCTGCTCTCCAGGATGGAGAAGATCCTTCTTTCAGCTAGACAATTTCAAATAATATAGGAAGAGGGAAGAAAGTATTGAAATAGTTAGTCCTGTTGTAGTGGAAATCTATATAGTAAGTCTTTTGATTGTGCAAAGTATCTCCTTATGACTTTGTTTCATTATTTGTGTTTTGTAATGGGTAGGACAGTGATTCTGCAGTCTCTTTTCCACCTGTCATTGGGGTGACCTGTGTTTGCACTTGAGTGGGACAGATGGAAAACTTTTACAGTTTGCAAAATGAGGCTTGCATACAAGGGAGAATGCTTTGTACAAAACAAAATATCCTTAAAATACGAAATAAGTGGTTTTGATGTCTATTGTAATGAACGACTTTTTTATTGAAAGGGCTATCAGTACTTTTAAAGGACTCAGTAGGCAAAATAGTGGTAAAACTATTTTATAAAAGTAAGTTTAAGTTTTGCATAACCATTCTGGATTTAGTTGATATAGCTAAGCAATTAACAAACTTATTAATTCTTTGTATCACATTGTAATGAACACTGTGTAGTCATTTTATCACTGTGATAGATACATGCCCTATGTGAAAACCTTTTAAACCAAGTTTAAGGAGTTGGTGCTCCAAACCATTAAAAAAATCTCAATGCTGGATATGCTGGATCAGATTTCTTTACATTTTTGATCAAAAAAGATACTTCAGTCTTTGCTTCAGCTAGACATAAATACTGTCTTTGAATCAGTTGAAAAGCTCCTTCTCAGCTTTTAACAGGACTTCTAAAACATAGAAGTGATTGAGTTTTCACCGCTGAAAGACGACTAGTTGAGTGTAAAAGCATGTGTTGAAAGCAAACTGTTCCATAATGCTCATAATGCATTGGGCAGTTAAGTTTGAGAGCAGGGGATTAGGCTTGGGAAATAGTTTCTCAAAGAACAGAAAGGAGAATGGTGAAAATCAATTTGCTACAATGAACAGGTGTGAGAAACACTGCCGGAGGACTTGGCATAATTTTTGCACTCCGGGATGGCTACTCCAGTTAATGTTTCAGTGCCTTTATTGTCATGGCGTGTACATCTGGAGATTCATTGTCTCCCATGAAAGGGTAATCCAGCTTGTTCAATAATAACAACTCTTTTGCCTTGAAACTGTGAAGTATCAGATTTTGCAGCGTGTGAGACAAAAGGCTCCTTTGCTGCTTCTCAGAATAAGATTGCAGTTGTCACGTTTCTCCTTCACCAGCGTGCCTGGCACTTCAGAGTGTAGCTCAGACTTCCCTTTGTTAACAGAAAAGAAAGAGGATCTTTATGCTTTTCCATTATTGGTAGCTTTTATTTTCATAATTCATCTTGCTGTTTAATATATGACTTATACCTAAATCCCCTTCAGGATTTGGTTTAGAAAATTAGGTTTCTGGTAACTGAAACTTGAGCAGCCTTCTCAAAACTCCTCTGTTAATAAAAAAAATAAATATTAAAAGATCATGCCAGCTTTGTGAATACTCCATACAATACAACACAATTGACCAGTAAGCCTGAGAAAACAGTCAAATGCAGTTTTGCGTGTCTCAAAGCAAACCAGAGAAGTGTGCTAAGTTATAACTGCTGGTGAGGATGGGCCAGGCAGTGATGATGGTTTTGGCAGGCTTTCCTCCTTGGTTGCTTCAGGAAAAAAAGATGGAAACAATACTAGCAACTGGAGAAAAATAGCAGCGCTGCCTTCTGGGCGATAGGTAGAGATCTGTAGCAGTTGTGTTGCGTCCAGGCTTTGTGTCCCAACCCGGGCATCTCAGCAATGAGAGAACCCGTGAGGTTTGCTGGACAAGATGCATATGACTCTCCTACAGCACCATTCCTGGTGCACTTTTACTGCAACCGAATACCCGCTGTGAGCAGATCAAGAGTTTGCAGGCTCTCTGTGCCTCATGTACTTAAAAGTGCTGACTAAGTTGCATCAGTGTGAATAGAAATAAAATGTTTGGTATTTTACGTATAAAATGTAAATGTTTTTTACTGCTTCTAGTGTGGAAGGAAGGCTTGTATCTTTCAGCTTCTTTTCCATAAAGGAAAACAATGAGGAGTTTGTTCAGCCTCTCTGTGCAGAAGAAATACATTTAGGCATTCTTTGCATAACTGTGGGGAAGAAGGGGTTGCTAGCTTTCTCATTGTTCAGCTTGTTTCTTAATCACATAATACAAGTTAACTGTGAAAACATTTTGTGAAAAATACCGCATGGAACTGTTGAAGAAATACGCTGTGCTATACTGTGTTCCCATACCCCAGATGCTTTTGAGGTTAATTTTGTTGAAGATATATATGCTATTGTTTCAAGTGGTTACCCCATGGCGAATGACCAGTAGCGATTGAGTGACTGATGCTTTGTAAATAGCCATGGATTCAGTGGCTGTCCTTCTTAAGAAGGGATGTGGCTTAAAATACTTCTTGTTGTTTATTTCTTTTCTTTTTCTTTTATGTATTGTACTCTTTATTACATGACATTAAGCCTGTCTCTTATTTTTCCCCCTCTGTGTGCATGTGTTCCAGTGACTTTATAACATGCAAGACACTGATGCCAGGGGGAGCTCCCCTGCTTTCCTCCGGCCACAGAATGGGAGCAGTCACAGGTCTTCGGGGTACATCCCAGGGAGAATTGCCCCTCTCCGTCCCCCGCCGCCATCACAGAGCCATGCTGCAGCCGAATTTACCTCTGCCAGACAAGAAGCCCGGACAAGACTCCCATCCTTGCCAGTGGATCAGCACCGCCGCCAGGCAGAAGCCGCCAGGCATAAAAACACTCTCATTTGCTTTGCCATTTCTAGCCTTTCGCTTTTTGTTGCACTGGGGATTTTTTTGGGAATAGCTTCAAAATATGCTCCAGATGGTAAGTTCTTTTGCAAACAAAGCCATACTAGAAGTTACTGTCCCTGTGAACATAATTCAGTAATTCAGCATCACGATTAGTGTTAAAAGTTAAGTGCAAAAATAGGACTCTTACTGCAGCTCTAACATGGAGAGAGGCGGTGTCTGCGGGCTAGGATCAGCTCCTCTTACTGTTATCAGTGTCACTTTCATATGTTTTTATTGTGAATTATTTAATTTACCTACATGAAGGAAAAAGGTATAGCAGTAAATAAAGACTGCTGGTGAGGGGGAAGGAAGCGTGAATGTTGTGTAAGTGTAATTATTTTTGTCTGCAGAAGAAGCTGTCTCATATGTTCACAAATTGCAGCAAAATGAAATCCTGTCTAAGTGGTAACCGAGGAAGGTAGTAAAAGGGTGTTGAAGTAAAAATATTTAAAGATCTGTAAGAATTAATACCGACAGTGCATGTTTGCTTTGTTTATACACAAATTGCGCAGGGACCTTTTTCATCTATTAGACCTGATTTTTTTTTTTTCAGCTGATCTTAGAAAACTGGGCAACTTTGATGGCATTTGGAAAACCTCCCAAATGTGCCAGTGTTTATAAATCATCAACAGGTGATGTGATTAACTGCTTATCACTCAGTACACATCCCTCTGGCCAAATACCGTTAAAAATTGCTGTGAGGTGCAGTTGCTAAAGGTTGGTAGCATAGTTTGGAGATGGGTTGTTTTGTTGTTTGGTCGGTTTTGGTTTTGTGGTGTGGGGTTTTTTTTTGTTCTGTTTTAAGGAAGAAGTGAGGTTTCTAAAAGCTAAACAGGTTTTGAATTGAAACTCTTGGCTATTGTAATGCAACAGACTTAAACTCCTCAGCGGCTTTTGGCATAGTAACTCCAAAGATTCAGTTTCCAAAGTGAATGCCACACAGGCTGAACAAATTAAATAATCAATTGAAGATTCCAGATGATAGTACAAAATGAATGCTCACATAAAGAGGAACACCCTTGATGGTGGCACTCTCTTCTTGGGTGAAGTTGGTGACTTTTCCTAATAATTATGAAAGAAAACAAACAAACAAAACCAGCTGTGGGAGTAGTAAATGGAAAGTTGTTGGTATGTCATGATCTAGATCTCCTACGTATCTGCAATAAGTACTTTGGGGTTACAGCCAAGTTCAAGAGAAAGCTGAAGGGTGACTTAGCCAGTTGACACTAAGAAGTACATGGAGGGGGAAACCACCTTTCGGCTTTTATACCAAGACTTCAAAGTTTAATTAACTAAAAGTTGTAGATTTTGATGATGGCTTTAGTACAAGTGGGGTGTTTAATTAACTAAAAGTTGTAGATTTTGATGATGGCTTTAGTACAAGTGGGGTGTTATCATGTGCTGTGGGATACATAACATAGCAGTCCCTTTATGCTTTAAAAGCTGATAATATGAAGGAGAAGGCTTGCCATTTTTAATAGTGTAAGTGGTTTTGGAATGGTTTTACTTCATCTGCAGTAGCACATTCCAAAGGCATTGTGGATTTTTTGCACTGAATACATGTTCAGCACGTGGTTGATGGATCAGCAGGGGTACTGGGGATGTTGCAGGAAGAGTTGCTGTGATTTAGTAGATGGGCTTTTTTGTCTGCAGTAATGACTAACATAAGGACTAAAGAGTAACCCAAGGTCGTGACTTCGTTCCTTCAATGTCCCACTGCTTCTCAGTGAAAGTCAAGGCCAATTTTCAGCATTAATTGCTGTATTGTGTCTTTCTGAAGTTTCCCTGCATTATCCTTAGAAAAAACCAAAAACAAAACAATAAACATGCACCCACAGAATCCTTTGGAAACACTAACATAAGAGAAACTTCTATAGGCAGCAAGGAAAGTCTGGCTGAAATTTCAGTCTCACAGTGTTGTTGTTACAGCAACTCCCCAAAAGTCTCTGAACAGGCTGAAACGTTCATATGCTCAGATCCAACCCAGCACATGCGGTGCTGCAGCCAATGACACCAGTTCCAACGAGGTGTGTTCTTCTTAAGGGCTAATTGGAAATCCATATTGTCAGTACTTTTGATGGCTGTTTAAAAGGCAGTGGAGGGAATGTGAAACTTAGTAGTAATTGCGTGTAAATCCTAAACCTCCGGCATACCTTCCCCAAAGGGAAAATGATACTTGTCTGCATTTCTGTTCCTGCCTGTCAGCTGGTTTCTTTTTTCCTCCTTGCTTTTATCTTCCTGTCATCATCTTTTTTTTTTTTTTCCTAAGGAGTCCTGAACACTGGAGATCAGGGGGAGCACTGGAAATGCAATTTCCTTCCCCATTTCCAGGGCCTTGGGCTGCAGGGTCAAGATGACAAGCTGGGCAGATTTTCAGGGAAAAGTTCTACTTGGCCTTTGCAGTTCTCGGCTGGAGCTTGCCCAGGGTAAACAGGATCCTCAGAAAATTCAGCTGCCAAACTGTGATAAACTTCTGCTGAGCATAATATAACACTGATAACTTTTTCCCAGAGGCCTTAAAAACTCCAGACTTGGTGGCTAAGCAGGTAGAAAGCAACTATTTAACTACATCTTGAGAACTGTTTCCTGCCTTTTCTCCTGCCAAATTTCATATCCTTGCTCCAGCGCATGGAAGGTTCTAGAATTATTTTTTTTTTTGGCAGGGTGTTTTTTTGTGGGTGTTTTTTTTCCCACCGTTTGCAAAAATGTCACTTTCTCCTCCTTCCTCCCCCCAAAAATCAATTAAAAGCTACTAAACCTTAAAGAGAGCTAACCCAATTCTACAAAAATGCTCTGAAGCAGCGGCTTGACTTGGAAAAATTTTCAACATGAGTGGTTAAATTTGGCGAAGCTGTAACTACCTACAGTTTTCTGATCTATGCTTCTGTTTTCATTTAACCTTAACTGAGAAGCAATGACTGTGGTCTGTAAAATCTGATCAGTAATTTTGGAGGTAACATATGGTGGAGTACTAAATATTTGATGTTTCCCTGTACCCCACTGCAACTGCTAAGGAAGAATTTCAAAATACTTACGCTGAGCACATCTGATCTGCTTCCCAGAAAGTTGGTGCACTGTGCTTCAGAAGCACGCTTGCATTGTATAAGTGCCTATTTTTGATGCTGATGGCTTCGTTGATGGATTGTACTGTGTAGTAGATTTAATTGTGGGTTTTTTTTAGTTACTGTGCTATAACTCTTCTTTCTGACCCAACAGAAAAAAATTACAGTTACTAGTTCTTCTCTTCTGTGAATCAGACTAAGCAGAAATCATCAGGTTGCTGACTCATGGTTTCCTCACATTGCCCTTTGCTACCAGCCAGGAAATACGTGTTTCTTCAGAGAACTTGTGTGTGCGGTGTCTAGGGAAGGGGATTTAGTGACTCTGCATGAGTCAGGCAATAGACTTGTATTTATCTGGGGAGAGCTCAGCAGTCTTGCTAATTGCAATGCTTCTTGCTTTTTGGATTTCCCTAATGTGCTGAATTTAATTCTCTAAATACTGTCGTCTTAGGATCCCAAAAAAAGATTTTCTTTTGTTTGTATTTTTATATTACTGCTTGGATGCCTTTTGCCCTTATACAGTTCTGCTAATTTTTTCCCACTGGTAGTCAAATCTTGGTTTATGTGGGTTTCCTGAGTTGGAAAGGATTTGAAATGTGGAGAGTAACACCAAAGGAAAAAGATTTCTGTCAGCAAAACTGAGGCTGGTTTGCGTTAAACTTGTGGATAGGTTTCATTTTCTTTAGATTTTGCAAGAACGGACTATTACTAATAGCGTCTTGCCTCTAAAGTTGCATTGCAGATGTGTGGGTGCTTTTCTCCAGAAGATAAGATGTGAAAAGGCTGTTCTGACTCTTGCTTTCAGTTGGGCTGCTAACCTGTTTATTTTGGCATCTTTTTGGTTGTCTTTCGCTTAAGAAAAATATTTTCAGTCTGGCTTTGCTTTTGGTAAGAAAATCTAAGGAATATACTTCCCGTTTTTGTAGCATGTCTATGCTGCTGGGTTACTCAGCTTCTTAATGTACTAAAGATGTGCATGTTGTAAATACCACACTGCTGTTAACTTCGTCTGAAATCGCACAACCCTGTCACTTCTTGCTGCTGCTTCTCCTTTTCTGGCCTTGTTAGTATGGTGTTACTGCCTGTGCAGTGCCAAACCTTCGTCAGGGTTTCGGCAAGGATTGCGCGTGTCTGTGCTCTTGCAGGGTTTGTAGCCTGACACTTGAGGCCAGATTCCTAAGGAGTACAGACAGTGAGTTGAGACCCAAATGCCTTGTCTCCCAGGAATCTGCTTTAACCAGTAAAGTAGAATAATATACTAAATAATATACTATCATAGAATCATAGAATGGATAGAGTTGCAAGGGACCTTAAAGACCATCTAGTTCCAACCCCCCTGCCATGGGCAGGGACACCTCCCACTAGACCAGGTTTCTCAGAGCGCCATCCAGCCTGATTTTGAAAACCTCCAGGGATAAGGCATCCACAGCTTCTCTGGGCAACCTGTTCCAGTGTCCCCCACCCTCAGACTAAAGGATTTCTTCCTGATATCTAACCTAAATCTCTCCCCTTTCAATTTAAAGCCATTACCTCTTGTCCTATCACTCCACTCCCTGACAAAGAGTCCCTCTCCATCTCTCCTGTAGGCCCCCTTCAGATTCTGGACAGATGTTATAAGGTCTCCTTGGAGCCTTCTCTTCTTCAGGCTGAGCAAATCCAAGTCTCTCAGCCTGTCCTCACAGGAGAGGTTCTCCAGCCCTCTCATCATTTTCATGGCCCTCTGCTAGACCTGTCCCAACAGGTCCATGTCCTTCCTGTGTTGATATACTAGACAATATACTAAAAAATATACTAAACAACCTTTATCCCTTACCTGCAAACATGTACTGAAAAAAGTGATTTCCATGCTTAAAAGCAAAAAGGGATCAGCCTTTCTCATACAGGGAGAGACCTTGAGGGAGGGCGAGATACTTAAACCATGTTAGCTGGCCTAGGACACCCAGCGCTCAGTGTGACTCCTAAGGATCTGAGTACTTCCCACTTCCTTCTCCTCATCAGCTGGAGTTGATGTAGAAAGCCTCCAAAAAGTCAGATGGGATTCAAAAGTACGTATTGTCAACAGTTGACAGTTAAGTCTGTGGTCATCAGTAGTTTAGTTTAGTATAAGAATGCCTTCCCACCCTTGAGATTTTAGCCACCTTTCAGGTATCTTTTGGCTGCTTGAATGCGAATGGAGACATCAGTGTCTGCGGCATTGTAACCACAGAAGGAGGTGGCAATCCTTTGTGGCTGACATACTCTGCCTTGCTCATATTCATCCTAAAGCCGCCCTGATTGATGTGATGATGCTTGTTGTTTTGTGTTTTGTTTTTTTTTTTTAAAGATGAATTTCACATTGTGTTGCAGAGAATTGTCCTGATCAGAATCCTCGTCTTAAAAACTGGAGCCCTGGAAAAGATCCTGAAAAGAGAGTTTTTATCAAAAAAGGGGATTTGTTTCGTCTGAACTCAGACGCTACAGTACACTCTATAGTTATACAGGATGGAGGTATGAAATGGGAAGATGAACATCATGCTTCTGTTTACTGCATAGTTCTTACTTCTGAGATTACATGAAAAATGTATTGGAATTTTAAGTTGCTGCTTATTGATCAGTTCCCCTGCTTTTACTTTTCAGCCTGCTACAAGGCCAGTAATATAATTAGAAAGATGAATGAATGCTGTAGAGTCTTTTCAGTGGAGCATTGATGTGGTTTTCTGTAGGATATAGTAAAACAAGGCTTGTGTAATAGCCTTGCTTGTACAAGGTCTGATTGTCTTCTGATGGGGATCATGGTATTTTAGTAATTCTACCGTAGTGACAGAAAAAAATAGGAATAAACTGACAAAATTCTCAGATAAATCAAATCATAATTAGTAGGAGTTACTTTCCCAAATATTCTTAAACATATATAAACATAATAGCTTTATTAAGGATGTGGAAAATAAATCTGTAATTTTTCTGTTATTCTTATTGCAGAACTTGGTTCTTTTAGTCTCTCTGAATTTTGCTTTGACCAACATAAATATTTTTTTTTCCTTTAGGGTTACTTGTTTTTGGTGATGATAAAGAAGGTTCTAAAAATATTACCTTGAGAACTCGATTTATCCTGATAAAGGATGGTGGAATGCTTCATGTTGGAGCAGAGAAATGCCGCTATAAATCCAAAGCAACTATTATTTTGTATGGGAAGTCAAACGAAGGTGCTGATGTGCCAGAATTTGGCAAAAAATTTATTGGCGTGGGCCCTGAAGGAGTGCTGGAGTTGCACGGGCACCAGAAGTTATCATGGACTCTTCTGTCAAAGACTATGTATTTCTCAGGGCTGGCCTATGGTCATTATACATTTGAAAGGAATTTTTCCCGGGGACTAAATGTGAGAGTGATCAATCAGGACACAGCAGAGATTTTGGAAGTGCTGAAGTTTGATACTCATGAATTTGCAGAAGAAAGCTTGAAGCTCCAGAACTTACTGAAGAATGGAAGTCCTGGTCGCATTGTTGCTATTGCTGTAGGAGACTCAGCTGCTAAAAATCTGCTGGAAGAAACCAGAGTGACTATTCAAAATCTTCTGGGAAGTAAGTTTGTCAAAGGATTGAGCTACAGGTAAATAATTTATTTTCCTTCTGGTGCTGAATAAAGATTAGGTACAGGTTCTGCCGCCTTTAGGGGATTACACTTCGACAATGTCTGTTCTTAAAGTCTTTGGAAGATTCTCAGTGTTGCCTGTAGTACTGTGGTAGTAGTATTCAGGGTGCAGTATTTTGATAGTGCAGAGACTGACAGTTACAGGTATCTGTGTGATAGACTTCATTACTTACTTGTAATTGCTCTCTTTCACTATTCTTCACAGAACTGTGTGCGAGAAATTTTTTGCTCATTCAAAAGCACAGATAGAAAACAGTTGCTAAGTGAAGCTTTTATGTGCATATGGCTTTGTTTGAAGGTGCAAGGAATGCCAAGCTAGAATCTGAATACAGGGAAGGGATGCTAACCCTATATATCAAGCAGTGTCTTATACATGTGCACTCCTGAAAAGTACATTACCCCTCCACTGATTCTACAAGGGAACTGACCTATAAAAATACTTTGTTATTGAAGTACACCTGGAAGGTGTTTCTGTACCTTTTGACTGTGCTTTTCAGATGGTCAGGGTTTGGATGGTGGGATGGTAGAAGAGGTATAATAGGAAGTATTAAAGCAGGAAACGTGAACTGCTGTGCCGTTCATTTAGTTATGTGAATTACACTTTGTGATGCATGTTCTGAACTTCGTGCCACATGGGGTTAGCGATACAAGTGGAAGGGATGGAAGGGACACTAAGTCTCCCAACTAACTGTCAGTCTGTTCTTCAGCTTCCATTGAGATGGTGTTGTATAACCTATTTCTATTTTCCAGTATTTTCCAGGAAATTGGTCATTTAGTTTTTCCATTCTATTTTTACCCCTCAGTATCCCCCAACATCTGGTTTCCAGTTAATTTCCTCCCTCTCCTTTGGCAGAGGCAGGCTGAGACGTCAGTCAGGATGGCGTGTTCTGACCTTGGTTCCTGTCAGGAGCACCTTTGTGTCAGTGGCTTTGTAAGCACGTGGTCATGGGATGGAAAGTGCTTGCAGCACTGCCCCTGAAGCAGTTTGGTTGGGGCTGCTGAGACCTGGATGTCCCATAAGATGTACCACCTCCCAAAAAGCAGGGAAGCCCATGTGGTGGTTATTCAGCCACCCCGACCAACCAGTGCCAGCCTGGCCTGGAGGTGTGGGTTTCTGGTGTTCGTCTCTGACTGTGACCTCCACGCTGGTTTGTCTGAAATGGGAAACTTCAGCCTGCAGCTGGGAAGAAGCAGCCTTTCTTCCTTCTCTGATGAACTGTTTGTTGTGTATTTTGATTAGCCGGTAGAGGCTCCGTAAGCGCATAAATTTGACTTGTTCCTCTCTGGAAGATGCACAAGAAGTTCTCCCTGAGTGCTCAGTGAGGAATAGCAGGGCTGTCACTGTAAAGATATGAGGGTTATTTTGGCATGGAGGTGAATACTCCTTTACATCCCTCTCCTCTTCTGCCTCTTCCTGCAAATTAGCATGCATTAACATACCTTGATAATTTCCTTAAATGTTGGTATGTGAATTGTTCAGCTTGTTTGCGTATGCTGGGCCAGCTTCTCAGTAGCAGCAGCAGCAATTCTTATGAAGAGGTTAACACTAAACAGTTTCATTTGGCCTTTTATTCCCCATCGATAAGAACATAGTGAAGCCACTGAATTAAAGGCCACTGGATTGAACGTGGCTTTGATATCTGACTTCGAATCAATCATTAGCAACAGATGACAGTCCCACTAGCTGACACTGTTTTCATTTGGGGCGAGTGATTCAACTTTAATGATGCAAAATTGCTTGGCTTTTTAATAGATGATCTCGACTACTTCCTCTGCACACATAATTATGGCATTACAGAGCAGTAACGGACAGCAAAATAGTCTTGTTTTTTGAACTTGGTGGCAGCTTTCTGTGGCATGCAGTGTGTTTTTCATTTCCAAAAACTTGGATGCATTGAGCAGAGCTGTAGGAAGGAGAAGTGCATCCAGGACAGTTCCCTGCTCCATGCCAGTGTTCAGCCAAGTAGGTGTTCAGCTGACTGATTGGGCCAGTGAGGAGGAAAGGCAAAAATCCTTCGTCTCAGCCTTCAGAAACATCAGTGACCCCTCACGCAAAGGTTGTATAACAGTATGCAGTTTCTTTTCTGGGTGTGAACCTCTTGAAAGATTCAAAATATATTGCCTGTCCAGTATAGAGATCACCAGCAGTTGCAACTGGCTGTGTCCATCCCTCTCGGCTGATGCACTGGTAGTCTCCTGGGACTCCTGGCCACCACTCTGGAATGCCACTTGCCGTGGTGCCATGGTGGCAGCAGGCCGCAGCAGGAATGTTGGCACCAGCTTCTCATCCTTCTGTGCTGGAGTAAAGCTATTTGGGAGTAGGATCCTGTATTGCTTCTCCCGCTCTTCTCTTAGTATATCCTTTTTTGGAAAAAGTGTATCTTATTGGATGTTGTACTAAAAATGTATCTGAAAGTCTTCTCCATCAAGAGCTCTTGTATTTGCCAATTTGTATTTAGGACATCCCATTATTTTAAACTGTATTTCTTTTCAATGAGGTCTGCATGTTTTTCTTCTGCATTTTGAAGTTGTGTTTTAAAATTACTTTGGAAGAGCGAGCAAAAGGGTTATATATGACTTCTGTGCTCCTTGTCTTGTCCTTTACCTGCTCATAAAGAATTTAAGGACTGTTGTTTGGGCCAAACTGGCCCATGAGACCATTATATTTAAAGATGTACTTTTGTTTTTCATAGGCAAGCCTGGGCTTTCGTTGGTGTAATAGGTGGTGGAAATTCTTCCTGTAATGAATCAGTGAGAAACTATGAAAATCACAGCACTGGTGGGAAAGCTCTTGCTCAGAAAGAGTTTTTCACAGTGGATGGTCAGAAGTTTGTTGTGAAAGCTTACAGCGAGTGGAATGACGGTAGGACAGCATTTTGTGATATTCTGCAGTTGGGAAAGGAATAAAAAATATTGTATGTGCTTTTTTCACTGCAACTGTTGATTGCAATTTAAATTTGAGTGCTACTGTAAGGTTTTTTTTATTTTTTTCTGAGTGTTTTTTTTTCCTTACTATGGATGAAGTATGAGAACACAGTTCTTTAGTACAATGTATTTTCTCTATTTGCATAGTGTGTGAATAGCGTAACATTGAGTCCTCATTTTTAATACATTTAGATAGATATAAGGGCTCTTAAAAAAGGCTGAAACATACTTTTTTTTTCCCTGTTCTTTCAGTAATTTATCAGTCATGTATATTTTAAATCTAAGCTTCTGAGATTATTATTATGATACTACAAAGAAAACCTGATACAAGCCAAGAGAAAAGTTTTATTTTTGTTACAATTTTCTGTTGTTGTTTGATGCTGAACTTTATGCAACTTTTCTCATACCAAGTTGAATCTGTGGTATAAGGAGCCTGGAAGGACCACCACCCGTTTGCTTTTATCCTTTATTGATTTTTGTATTTAAGATACCTTTGATCTGAGTTTTGCTTTTTATGGACAGTCATCTTTTTCTGTTTGTAGAATTACTAAGCAATATTGTATTTGTCTCAGAAGATTTCTTTTTTAAGGTAGTTGGATATTTATTTGTTAACTAATTGAGCTATTTGATAATACTCCTTTACTGTTCATCATAGCCCTACGAAAAAGTATAGATATATTTTTTTAAAAAATCCATCAAAATGCATCTTGCTGATACTGGGGAGTTAGGGTCAAGAGTAAGCCACAGTTGCTGAACTTATGCAAATCCATTACAAGGCAGTGAAATAGTATGCGTGTAATTTAGCCTGCCAAACTGTTTTCTTATAGAAACATAAAATCATCTAGGTTGGAAGCAACCTTTAAGATCCTTGAGTCCAGCCATCAACCTACTCTGCCAAAACCACCCGTAAACCATGTCCCTATTAGTTGTGAATAAAAAAGTCTCCCTACTTTGTTTTGCCCTTGATTACATCAGTAGAGTTCTAAATGGCAGAATAATGTCACAAATCAAGTAGAGGTAGCTAGACCTACAAATTGTTGCCATATGATATTAAGACTTAAAAAAAATTCATAGATTTTTTTTTCCTGTCACTTGGTTCTTATCTCTTCCATTTGTTATATTTGAGATCCACCAAATAAGTAGGCTCTAATGGTATCTCACACTGAGCAGAATTGTACTTTAAAGAGCTTTGGCCATGTGAAATCTCATGCATTTCTTACTTGTGACTTCTTGGAGGTGGCTTCATATGAAGGTGAATCTAATCTTATATCGTGTTATTTTTTTTTTTTTTCTTAATTAGGTGTCCCAATTTCAGGCTTCCAGGTAGAAGCTGTAGGTGGAGTGATACTGAATCTTCTGGATGATGTTAGTAGTTGGGAGCCTGGAGACCGCATTGTGGTTGCAAGCACAGACTATTCAATGTATCAGACAGAGGAATTCACCCTCCTTCCCTGTCCAGAGTGTACCAAGCATCAGGTCAAAGTTAAAGGTATTGAGAGCAGTCACCCCTTGAATATTCATGTGAAATACATATATTCACAGTTATGCAGCCGGGATGGTCCCTTTCCACATTGCTTGGTTGCCATATACAGGAATGTGTCCTCCTCCTTGCTATAAAATTGCTCTGCATTCTGTCAGGTCTCCCTCACGCTATGCTAACTTTTCTTTCCCTTTTCTTCCTATGTTCACTGAACACTTCAGTTTTCTTCCAAGGGGATCACACTTGTTTTCCTTTCTTGGCTTCTTTCTGTCTTTTCACTGGTTCTCTTTATATGTGCTTGAATGGCTGTTGTGGTCATTACGACTTCCTCTGCCTGTAGTGCCCTTCCCATCTTTTGAAGTGTTATCATTATAAACTTTTCTGTTGGTATTAAAAAAGGGGAAGGGGGGGAGGGGAAGGGAAGAAAAAAGAAAATGACAATTGTTTGAACTTTTTTTTTTGTTCCTTTTGCTCAGTTGCTCCTCCCCCCACCCAACAGCAAAAATGCTTACGAAATAGGTGGCACTTCCAAGCCTCTGCTCACACAGGATATCCTTGAGTAGTTGCAATCTGTTTTTCCTTTGGGTGTGATGCACACAAAATGGCCAGGCATGTTGTTGACCGTTTCCTTTTTTTTTTATTATCTGAGTCATGCTGCCTGCCTTCACAAGAGCCTCCCGTGGGACGAGCTCCCCTGCTCTGCCGGCGTCTGTGTTTCCCTTCTGCCACTTCATGTCCCAGCTGGGCCAGCACCCTTCTCCCTGGTGGTCCAGCAGCCTTAGGGTGTTGAGCTTCCCCTCTTGCTACGTTCTCGTGGGCTGCAGCATCAGTTTGTAGCACAGACTAACGTTGTTGTGCAGTGCTACCTTGCAGCAGCCCATCAGTGCTCTTCAGGACCTGGTTTTGTCCCATTCACTTCTGTAGAGTGGTGACTTCCTCTTCTTCAAACCACTCTTCTCTTTCTTCATTCTCGGCTTTCTGTGAGCGTGCTCAAACTTTCTTGTTCCTCCATGTCTTAAGGGACTGACAGCTTGTACGTGCAGTTTGCATCCCACAGCATTCGCTAGCATGGGTTAGGTATGGGTTTTACTGCATTGTGAGCTCCCAGATATGGAAAAAGTGTGTCTAAGTTCACATACATCAGAGAATACCAGTGTGTGTGAAGCCATAGAGCTGACTTAGTGCCATTGAGCATGACACTTCTTGCGTTTTGTTGTTGTGTCCCATGTCGTATGTGTTATTGAGCATGGTATTTTAAAGAGCAAGCTTGGTTTAAAGATTTCAGTATGAAGTTTAAGAAGGTTTTTGTCACCACTGAATAGCATATGTGCAAATTCTGTTTCATCTTGGAAGTCACGTGCTGTGAAAAAGCAGGTGCTTTTAAAGTATATAATTATTTTTTTTAAACGAGATTTACAATATGGCATAAAGTACAAAATATTGGCCTTTTTTGGAAAGTAAAAGCTATTTGAACTATATATAGATCTTTAAAGGATGTTAAAGGAGATGACCTGGGTTTTTTGGTATTTTTTCTTTTCCAACCCCAAATGTTAAGTTTCCTTTGTCATACCTATGGATACTGGTTAAAAAATCCCCAAACCATCCTATATATTTGTTCCTCAAAGAATGAACTTTCTGTGGAATGGTGAACTTGACATGCTGAAGAACTTGTCATCTTTTGAAATTATTTGTTGCACTTTTTAAAAAGTTTTTAGCTATTCTGGCACTGTCGTAGTGAGAAAGCTAAATAGTATTGTTTTGCAGGAGGCCTAGTTGCTCTTTCTTTGCTTGATTTATGTATGCTAGTCAAATATAGGGACAAACAATAGGTAAGCCTTCAAGCAGAGGAGTGCAGTCCCGTTTACAGTCATCTGTTGTCTTTTTAGATCCTCAGCAGGAGGTACAGAATTAATACCACTTTTGGTTCCGCTTCATATTGCAGTAATGACCAGTTTAGGTGTAAGCTTTTGTAAGCTTTGAAGGGATAGTGACAGTCTGTATTCGGGGTATTAATAAATTAGGCGGGAAGGAGGAACCAACAAGGGGGAAAAAATGTATTTTGAGTTTTTTAAAAGACTTAAATATGTTTTTTTTAAGTTTATGGAACCAGATAATTTTCTGGGTTTTGTATAGACACATAAGAAATTGGTTGTTTCTTTGGAAGAACTGTCTCTTCCTCTTCTCTCTTTTCCTTGGAGGGGGGAGGGAGGGGCCATCTGTCATTCTGATTGGTCAATCTGGTCAAAACCATGGCACCAGAGTATGTTGTTTTCCCTAATATGTGTCTTCAGAATAGCTGTCTAGGAAAAAGCAAATTTAGTTAGAAGAGCAAATCACTCTTTCTTTCAGAGGGGGGTGAATACAATATTTTCTGAAGGTGTTTTGGCCTTATTTTCAGTTCCTAATTTTTCCTCGGAACAGATTAAGCAGCTAGCACGTTTTCTTTTAAAGCAAACCTGCATCTATGTTTCATTAGAAGTTTTCTAGATACCTTAGATTCATTTAAACTTTTCTGTGTTTTTTATCCATTCTTTTCACAAACTATTGGACTGGAATTAAGAAGCATTTGGAAATAAAATGTTGGGATTTATTTAGGATTAGTTTTCCTACTAAGATGAAAATTACATAGGTGGTGCTTTGTTTTGGAAGGAAACATGGAGTAGCATACTTGACTTGTCATCCTGCAAGATGTTTCACTATCATTGAGCCAACTGCAATCTGGAAGGGGTGAATTTGCTTGGTGTTAGCTGGTATTTATTGTGTAACAAGCTTTTTGTGTGCCTAAGCATAGGAAAAGCTAAGAGAGGTCAACACGTGAAGCTATTAGAATGCAGGGGTTTTGTTGCTGCAATTAGCTGGCTTATGTAAAATAAGTTAGTTTTTAATCAATGACAACTCTTTTCTTTTTTCTTTTTTTTTCCCCTTCAAATCTTTTTTCTTTTGACAGAAAATCCTCAGTTTCCTCATGTAGGAGAAGTTATTGATGGAGTGGACATGAGGGCAGAAGTTGGAGTTCTTACGAGGAACATCTTAATCAAGGGAGAGACAGAAAATACGTGCTATCAAGAAAAGGAGTGTCAGTTCTTCAATTACGATACGTTTGGTGGACATATCAAGGTCTGGAAAACATTTTAAAGTACCTTTCTGACATGTAAAGGCATATTGAAGATAAAAAGATAAACTTGGAGGGATTTGAAAACTTAAAGAACATCAATTCATGCATTTGCTCTGCGTAGAAGTGGCTTCATTCTCAGCTTTCCCAAAATTACATTTAACTCAACAAGACAGTCTACAGAACTGAAGGAAGGGATATCAATGCATGAAATGTTGGAAGGTATCCAACATATATTGCAATGTTGTAGGGCAGAGATTAAACCTTGCAAGTGACGTCCATGCATAGGCATCCTGTAATACTGCAGAATAAAGGGTTTTTTTCTGTCTTTCCTTTCACTGCCTTTCTCCCTTCCCATTCAAATCCATGAGGATTGAATCCTAGAGATCCGCCTAATCTGAAACCGGGTACTAGAAAAGCATGGAGAGGAAAGAAACTGAGTGGGATCATGGTGATTTTTTATTTAATTTTTTTAAAAATTGAAAGTAGTAAGGTTATGTAAAGGAAATGGCTTCTAATTTCTTGTATTACCACAAACATAAAGAAATCTGAGGGACAGTAGTGTTTTAGAAACTAGTATTTAAACTTGTATTCACAAATGTTTTTAGATTAAAGGATTGAGTAGCAGTGTATCAGCTCTTCACTGATGCTGGAGAAGTTTGAGTCCTTGTATTTTAAATGCAAATGCATTTGCACTCATTCTCTGCTGGTCACAGTTTAAATTTCTCTTCCTAATGTATTTGGATGCAGATTTCAGTTTTATAATGGTGGGAAAGAAAATATGCCCTTTCCCTACTGCGTGGCAGCTTTTGTTTTGTGGAAGCTAAGTAGGTGGGCTGAAGGCACTTCTTTGTATTTAAGATAATGTAATGAAAGAAGATAATGACAAGCTGTGAATCTTGCAAAGTGTGACCTTGATTGCCACAACAGTGCAAATACAGCAGACCCCTCAGATGTCTGGAAGACAGAATAGAAAACAAACATTTTGAGTCATCAAAGTTGTTAAACAGTTCCTAGGAGACTGTTCAGAGTAGCTGCTGCCAAATCTAGGCTTCAGCACTAAAACCATTTTCGGTTTATGTTAATCTTTCGTGCTCAAGCAGAGGGAGCCTGGGCACTAGCAAACGTTTATGGCCTGAGGGGTTTTGATCATCCTGGATTTTCAGCTGGTCAATGAGACAATAGCGTAAAAGGAGGCTTAGTGGCAGTGAGGAGGGGCGTTGGTTTGTAGTTTCACGACTGCGACTGCGTTAGTGTTTTTAAATGTTAAGACCATCCCCCTGCGTTTTAGGCATACAGACCTTAAGATTGCAATTAGACAACGGGGAAACAGTCCATATTACTAGTTTCCCCAGAGTACAAAGTACCTGTGAAAATGGTTATTTTTGATAAATGCACAGGTAAGTTAATGGGGTTAAATAAATAGGGTTTTTTCTCAGTTTAGCTCCTTGCAGTTTAGCGGTTGCATTTGATTTCTGTTTTATAACAGGTTAGGTGGAAGAAAATACTTTTGCTTTCCTGTGTTACTTGTACAGACCCCGCTTTACTTTGGATTAGGTAGCATTACTGTGAAGTTGCATGATTCTGAAGGCAATTTCATATCTTCCTTACCAGTGGAGTTCCTCCAGACTGCTGTGCCTGGTTTTGGGTTCCCATTGCAAAGAAGATGTAAATGCACTGGGGTGTGTCCAGTGAAGGTGGTGTCTGGGAAATATGTGATGATGATGATGATGAGTGATGAGTAGCTGAGAGAACAAGGCTTGTTCAGTGTGGGGAAGGTGCAGGGGAGGGAGCTTGTTGCTCTCTTCAGACACTGGGGAATGTTCAGAGGCCAGAGCAATTCTTGGAGGTGTGCCGAGTTAGGACAAAAAGCAATGGAACCAAGCTTCCAGATGGCAAATTCTGCATAGATACCAGGAAAATTAAAGAGAAGAACCAGTTGATGTCATATGGGCACCTCTGTGGCTGGAGATATTCCTTGGGCAATGTACTGAGCAGCTGCCTTTAAGCTGACCCTGTGCTGAGCAGGCCATCAGACCCAGTATCTCAACAGATTCCTCTGAATCTGTCTTTTTCTGTGGTTTTATTGAACTAAGCCTGACCCAGGTGGGCTATGCTGGTATAGCTTCAGTATAGGCAGGCCCTGGCATGAGTGACTTCCATTTATTTGGACAGTATGTGCTTATACGTTTAGAATATTTAACATGCTAGGTGGTAAATACCAAACAGTGAAGCATGGCAACATGTCTGGTGAAAATTTGGCATGTTTTAGCCAGGTGGAAGTTTAGCTTTTACACTTATTTTTGAAGGATACTGTTTTGCAAGGCAGGATATAGAGTGAGACAGTAATGGTTGTTCTAACTTTCATTGTGTTGGCCTGTGGTAATTGTGTACATCGAACTTATGTACATCTGGTATAGATAATGTATTAACTTAAATTTCTCTTGATTAAAAAGCAAATAGTTGGTTATTAATTCTGGACTTCTTATTGTATTTTTCAGATTTTGAAGAACTTTACATCTGTTCATCTCTCCTATGTGGAATTAAAGCAAATGGGCCAGCAGCAGATCGGGAGTTACCCTGTTCACTTTCACCTTTGCGGGGATGTGGATGAAAAAGGAGGTTATAGTTTTAAGACTTACCTGGAAGGTCTTTCCATTCATCACTGTTTTTCCAGATGTGTAACTGTTCATGGAACTAATGGCTTGCTGGTAGGTGCAAGGAGAGTAAAATATACTGTGTTAAAATGTTATAAAGAGCATTTGGACCAAAAATAGTCCCCTCTGTTCTTCAACTTTAATGCTTAGTGATGTTTTTTTTCTATTGCAGCGAAGAAATGAACAAGCGCAAACAGTATCTTATTTTTAACAGATCTCACCATTCTGTTTTTTCAGATTCTTCCAGGCAGTTAAGCTCTCCAGACATAGTAGTGTGTTTGTAAGGGATAAATAAAACTGTATGCTTGAATCATTTGAACTGCTGATACTGAAGCTTTGCTCTGCAGCTGGGCCAAGATAGTAAAACTAAATGGTACTTGTCAAATAAATCTCAGTAAATGCTATTGCTACTGACATAATGAACTTGTATTTCTGCAGATAAAGGACACCATTGGCTATGACACACTAGGTCACTGTTTCTTCACAGAAGATGGCATTGAGCAGCGGAATACTTTTTTCCACAACCTTGGGCTAGTCACGAAACCAGGCACTCTTCTTCCTACAGATAGAAACAGCAGCATGTGCATTGGTATTAGGGATAAAGTGTATGGAAGTTACGTCCCAGTGCCAGCCACAGACTGCATGTGAGTATTTAGTAGTGAAAAAGTAAAACCAAACCAGCTGCAGCAGTTAAACTGCTGCTAAACTCCTGACAATATACAGATGGGAACATTTTTATGTATAATTTAATGAATGCAGACACCTTAAATGTAGTTCACATAGTAGTAATATTTAAAGAAAAGTGTTTAGTCTTTTATTGAAGAGAGAAAATAAGTTGTTTTGTAGGAAGACCATTGTTTCTTGCAATACTTGTTCAACAGACTTTTAAGGGTGCATCTTTACTTCTGTGTAAAGGCGTGCAGTTCTCAAGTTGTCACTACTAGTTTTTCTGCATACTACCGATCTCTTGTAGAAGCTTATTGAAACAGTCCATGCAATGATAACTGTCTGAACAACATTAAATAAAATACTGTGAACTGAACTAAAAAAAGAAGCATTTTTGACTTCTAAATGGGGGGTGAGGGTTTGTGAATTTTATTTTGTATGTGAAGTAATGACCTCAGACGTTAGTTTATCTTTTTCTGACATCCTTATTAGAAAGGGGAGATATTTCTGTAGCAGCTACAGCTTTTCCATGACTTCTTTCTGAATAATATTTCAGGGCAGTTTCGACATTCTGGATTTCTCATCCCAACAATCATCTTATAAATAATGCAGCAGCAGGTTCACAGGTAAGGCATATGGATGTAATTCAACACAAACTACTCATGCCAATGGTATTTGTAAGACCCATAACATTTATACTGCCAAAAATACATAAATTTTTCTTTTTTATATATCACGGAATCACAGAATTGTCGGAGTTGGAAGGGACCTCTAGAGATCATCTAGTCTAACTCCCTAAAGCAGGATTATGAATATGTTCTTTTTATATTTGGCAGCATATTGGCATCACAAGTGCTGGGTTTGTCTAGGTGTGCATTTAAGAGAGGCCAAAAATCTTTTTTCTGTCTGGAACAGAGGGGAGATCTTCCTCTTCGTATTTCATAGACCTGACAATAGTGCCTATGTGTGTATGCAGAAGTAAATCCTTTATTTCTAAAGAAATAATGCATTTCGCATTAAGGCTTCTGTATCTTCTGTAGGTTGTCATGAGTTCATTGTGTGACAGCTCTGCAAGATTTGTCTTCATAGGTGCAGTCATTGGCATGAAAAATGACTACAAAAAATGTTCATTGTGTAAGAAACAGCTGAAACACTTTTATTGTCAGTCATTAGTCATGTGTTTCCCAGCAGTGACTACTGATATGTTTTTACTTGTAGTGAATCTTATATTAGTGAAAATCGCGTCACAGCTGCTTACGAAGCTGAACTGATCAGTACTTGTTGTGGAGGAGGGGAGCTGGAGTGTGTTCTACTTCTACATTGAATGAGAGGCTGAGATGTGCATGGTTTTGAGTAGATTTTTCTGAAGAGATCAGTAGGAATGGAAAACAGAAAAGATTGTTGTTGTTGTTGCAAAGGCTCTAATTCGGGGAGTAGAGTATGAGTGTGCGTCAGTTTATTCTTAGGTACAGAATACATAATAAACTCTAATAGAGCAGAAGTGAAAATATTTTAGTGAGCTGAAATATCTAGAGTGTCAAAAAAATTTAGAAAATTTTGTTCTGCTTTTTGTGTGGACTGGCTTTTGTGTTTGGGGTTTGGTTTTTTGTTTGTTTGATTGTTTGTTCGTTTTTTGGGGTTTTTTGTACAAACTTTTCTGGTTGACTACCTACCACTAGGAAGTATCTGAATACACTTATCAAATCAAACAAATTCTTCTCTTCCCAACGCCATGTCTTTCCCTTTATCCTGCTTTATTTAATATTCCTTGTTTCAGTATTGCAGGCTAAGTTTAGGAATCAGACCAAGTTATCCTTTAAACCTGCAAGGTCCTTTTCTGCCTCTGCAGTATGTCCCAATGAATGTCACTTCCCTTTGTTACCAGAATGTGCGTGGTCAGAGTAAAATTTGTGTACGTTACAAACTTTTGCTGCTCTGATACGTCTCCCCTGCGTGGATGTAAGCACAGTTAGTATAAAAGGACTACAGCTTACTATGTTCCAGAAACAGAATACTTCAACTGTGTTGGTACCAAATCTGCACTATAGAGCATTTGCTGGTGTAAAATGGAACAATTAAGAAGCAAACAAAATAATTCCAGCTCTGTCGTTACACAATGATGCCTATTGTAAGGGTGTTTCGGCAATAGATGTTTCTTTTGTTTGAGTTGTATATGGGGGTGGGGAAGGGGGGAGAAAACTTTTCATTTTTCTGAATACTTGCAAGTGCTTAAGGAACTTCTAAGTTTGTTTAACTTTTTTCCAAGCGTCAGGATGTGTTTTGGATAAAAATTACTTAAGTCTGCCAAGCACAAAGCTGCATTTAATTATATGTGAAGTAAGATTTTGGTATTTTTATTAATGGAACATCCACATTTGCTTTGGAATTGTTAATCACCAGCAATGTCAAAGTGTGTCATCATTACGGATGAGAGTATGTTACTGAGAAGCAGAATTTCCAGGACTGTTTGGAAAATGACGATGTCCTTAAAGTGAAATGCGTAAAATCTTTTAAGCTGGAGTGAATGTCTTTGTTCAATTTTCTTGAACAGGAGGATGATGACTATTTTGCATGAGATGGAGCACTCAGTAAGCAGTGTTCCTTTAGCTGCTGTTTAACCCTTAAATGTGCCTTACACGATGATTATTTTTTTATTAAAAGGACACAGAGCATGTAGTCAGGCAAAATTTTTCATGTTTTTAGGTCTCTGGTATGCAGGTGCTGCTGTGATGCCACCTCTTATGAACCCCAATGTGATTGAAAGGGGAACTTTTATGGGTCTCATTAAGCAGATAAATACAGCTTCTTTAAGACCAGGGATGTTGAAGTGGAGAAAATGAACAGATGCTGAAATTACTACTGCATGTTATTGGCACAGCGCTCTGGACTGGCCAGACTTCTTGATGTGGGGTTTTTTTTCCCTTCTTCTGAAAGCTCTTGTGGGTTTTTTGGCTGTGTCATTAAATTCTGATGCGAGCAGAAATGAACAAACCTTAGTCAGACTCTAACAGTAAGGAGGAAAGGAATAGTTGTGAGTATTTTACTGTAAATGGTATGATTCTTAGTGAACAAAGGGAAATGAAGTGTGTGTGATGAAATGTAACTGAAATGCAAAAATTACATTAACTCTGACACTTTTCTGGTTTGAAATACTAGAAGATCTTAAATGTGTGGTGTTACATGGCTCCACTGAGAAGCAAAATGCTTTTTTTGTTTTGTGTGTATTATTCGCTAGAATATAGCCTTATTTGCAGACTTCTGCTTTCTCACTGGGCAGTTGTTTGGAGACTTTATTTTGAAAAACATATTCCATTGTGCACAGTTGGTTCTGGCTACGTTCTTACTCGCTTCCTTACTTAAAATACCCATGTTCAACTTATCATTTGCTCATTTTGTGATTAGATACGTCAGCACTGATAGTGGTATCAGGCTTACTTACAAATGATGTCATTCTCTCTTGCAGGATGCTGGAATATGGTATTTGTTCCACAAGGTTGCTACAGGAGATTCTCACAGTTTAGCCATTGAGACAAAGTCAGAGCTTACACCTCTAGGAATCTTCTATAACAACAGGGTTCATTCTAATTTTAAGGTAATGTACTGTCTCATTAAAAAAAAAAAAAGTTTTTTTATTTGTAACTACTCCATATTAGGGCTTTTCTGTTTACATTTTAAGCTGGTTAGGTGATGGATTCATACTGTATTTAAACTGTGTGATTCTATCTAGGTGTTGTAGAACAGTGTATAATCAGCATGTGTATAGCTTCTTGCCACATTTCAAGTATTCATTGTGTTTAATATCCTCATAAGGCCCAAACAACTAAAATCAATTAATACTTCTTATGAAATACATTTTCTCAGAAGTTCCATTTCAGATGCTACTCCCTTACTGATGGCATTGTTTTCCTGAAGAAAGCTGACCCTTGAAGCATCAAATTTTATTACAGTTGTGATTAATCCAATAACTTTCTGGAATAGCCGTGACTTGTTTTCCTGAGTCTCAAATGTGCAATAACTCAGGTGTTTGCACATAGTGACACAGTCTTTGACTAGAGATTAAGCTTCCAGATTGGTTTCTGGACCTCAGTCATTGGCAAGAGTTAGAGGGTTCTCAGCCTATATGCAGGCATTCGGTATTGTTTTATTAATGTAACTTTTAGTATCTCTTCCACATTCAGCTAAGCAAAGCTAAAGTCCTTAAATTAATGATTTTATTTGGAATCTAGCTATGTGTGTGTATATATATATAGCAATGTAATGACATTTACAAAGCCACCTAGCTTTAAATATTTATTTGTGTTTGAAATTTACCTAATAAAGTGATCCTAATAAGGGTCACTATTGGATATTTTTTTTTAACAAGTGAAACTGATTTTATTTGACAGTTGGGTGTCTGGGATACCACAAAATGATGCACTGTTTCATAGAAGTTGTGTTAATGGTGTGTTTGATGCTGTAGGGCATTTGTTCAGATTGGAATTAAAACATACTGCATACAAAAGTGCATTGTAAAGAAAAAAGTATTTCAGCTGTGTCACTCATATTATCTTTAAACAAAGGTAGCAGATTATGTTCTAAAATTCCATGTTAAATGAGCAGACTCCACTAGGAGTTCTAGCTGGTCTGAGGATCTACTCGTGTAGGAGCACTCGGTTGTAATCATAATTTGGATCAGACATGAAAGTAGCTGCAGGTATTTGCTTATGCAATTCAGGTTAGACAAGACAACTACTTTCTTCTGTTTCTGTTTTCTCAAGTAAATTGTTTCATACTGGATTATTGAGTGGTAGGTATCTTGCAGCAAGCGAGCTTTGAGACATCTGTTTTTCTGTCGGGCTCTCACAAGTTTCAAGTTGATGATTGCTTGGGAAAAAATCGGCTTCAGTGGTGAAAGTAGCTTAGTTTTAAAGTGAAATACAAAGCATTTTTCACAGTGGTACTTTTTTTTTTTTTTCCATTTGTGACAATATTTTGAATTCACCACAAGATTGGCTTCCAGATTTTCCAGAACAGCATTTGGAAATAAGTGTAAAACCTCAAATAGATGTTGTGAAAGAAATCTGAAATGATTTTCCATTACCTTTTTTTTTTTTTTTTTTAAATCCCAGGCTATTCTTTTCCTCTGCCCAGATTAGCATAGAGAGCTGCTGGTTTTTCCTTAGACAATATATCAACTGAGACCAAACTGAAAGATCGAAGAGTACTTATATGGGAAAATATGTGCATTGAATGCAATGTAAAGTTTAAATTCTAAAAATTTTAAGTCTTATCTTCAGTTTTGGATATTATGAGTTTTCTTTCCTTGCTTGTTTCAGGCTGGTTTGTTCATTGATAAGGGTGTTAAAATAACTAATGCTAGCATTGATGATCCAAGAGAATATCTTTGTCTGGACAACAATGCAAGGTAAAGTATATTATCTTTCAAGTGAGTGAAAAATGGCAGAAGTCTGACATTGTTTTAAAAATGTTTTTCCCCATGTGAATATAAGACCAATGTAATAATTTGTAATTAGTTTATAAAATATTGGTTATTATTTTTATAATTATAAAATATCTAATTATATATAAATGATAACCAAACAATAACTTTATATGTATTCTTTTCCCTCATTTGTTATCTGTTCTGGAAACAACAGCATGGTGTGCCTTTAAAGGAGTTGGCTGTTTCTTCCGAGCCCTTGCTCACTGTAGTTTTCAGCCCTTTAGAAGACATTGTATTAAACATGCCCTACTGTCATGCTTAAAGGTTTTTCTGGAATTGCTGCTAAAAGTAAAGTCTCACTTCAATATCTGCTCTTCTGATTTATGAGTTGGTTTTTAGTAATTGTTAGAGAAAGGCTTAATAGAGCCAAGTTACATATTGACTTGCCTTTCGCACTGCTGAATGCTTCCTACCATAAACCAGTGGTACAGTTGTACTGATAGCTATTTGCAGAGTTAGTACAATCCACCATATTTTCTTTAGCTTACAGAGTGAGAGAAAATAATGGAGAGTCCAGGAAAACTCAAGGTTATACTGTGTTTGGTTAGTCTTGTCCTGAACTTCAGATAAAATGGCCTGGGAGGGTGGCCAAATGACAATATTGGATAACTCTATCTGTCAGCATTTTACTGTGGTGACTAAGCATTAAGACTGAAAATATAGTTAGTAAGATTATTTCTGATTGACCTGTATTAGAATGAGGATAGCCAAGTGATAGTTGCAGATGCAGAAAACTGCTAATTTTGGTGATACTTGATAGTTCATGATTTGAAAATGAATTTGCTAGTTAGAAGTTTTGACAGAAAACCCCTATAACCTATGTGGATTACCTCAGTCATAACAGATGGTCAAGAGGGACATATAAGGAGCATAATGCACTGAGAGAACCTGTAGTGTGTTGACAGGGTGTCAACAGAAGTTGAGAGAACCTCAGTGCATGAGATGAGGTACATGTTTCACAACAGCCAAAAAGGTAATGAGGCATTCTGTAACTACATGAGGCCACTGATCATTGTACATGGAACCAAACTGGAGGGGTTAAAATGTTAATTGAAGAGCTTGAGACTGTGAAAAACAAACATTCGCCTATTCCCCCCTTTCTCCCTTGGCAGGACTAGGGCAGAGCCAAAGTACAAGGTGATTGGGCTAAAGGGCATATATGTCTTTGCCCGCTCGAAGTGTATTTTTGTAATTTTTTTCAATGTATTACTTTTTTTTTTCTTCTGGGATCTTGGGAGTAATCAAGTGAAAGTTTCCACCAGTCTTTGATCAGACTCTTTCTTCCTGTTGTCTAAAATAGATTCCATCTATAGCTTACTATACTAGACAGTCTTGGTAGCAATGCAGAGTGTCTGGGTTGGAATAGAAAATTATCTCAGGTGTGCTCAAAGAAGGAGCACTCCTCAACATCAGAAGAGTTTGAAAGATTTAAAGGAGAAATTAGACAAACCTCTAGCCTTTTTTTGTATAGTGCATGTCAGCCCTATGTATCCTTCCAAGGAACTTTAATTCACTCCATCAAACTTTCACATTAATGCTGAAATGCAAGTTGGAAGGAGATACTTTGGGAAGGGCAAAAAGGAAAAGCAAGGGGATAAAAGGAAGTTAGATGCAGCTGAAGAAACTCGGCGACATTGAGCAAAAGCCTCTGAGAATTACTGGAAAAAGGAAAGTTTGACAGTCTAGCTTAGTTATACCCTGAAGACACTTTATTAGAAATAGAGAACTGCATATGGTTCTGGCTTCTGCCATTCCGAACATGAAGCAGAGTGGACTTTGCCAATCAGATGAGCATGAGTGTTTACCTTTCAGGCTCTCTCTCTCAGCCCAACATATATGACATGTATAAAACAAACAGTATTCTTGTATTGAGTGTTTGGGTTTTTATCTGTCCCAGGTTTCGACCTCATCAAGATGCAGACCCTGAAAAGCCCCGAGTTGCTGCCCTGATTGACAGATTAATCTCTTTCAAAAACAATGATCATGGGGCCTGGGTCAGGGGAGGGGATATCCTCATTCAAAACTCTGGGTAGGTATCCGGAAGCAAACAGATGCATGTCATTAAGAAGTTTCCCCTGAACTTTTGTTTATGAAAGTGCATTACAACGGGGTTGTAAGAGGAGACTGATGCATAGCTCTAACTTCTCAGTGTCTTGAACCGCTTTCACACCATCCCACTACTTTAAATGGAACAAGTTTTTATGTGATTAGAGGAGAATATGCGTTAAATGGCAAAAAGAAACTGTGTAATAAAGAGAAGTATAGAAGTTGGTAGAGACAGTAAATTTATACTGAGGTGTCTGTTGTTTCCCTGAAACTCTAATGTTCCTGTTTAAAATATATTGAAGATTATTGTTGGTTTTTTTCTTACACAGCAACTGTTTTATGAGAGTTATTAAGTGTGTGGTGGTTATAAACTCCATTAATAGAAAAATACAGGGTTCTTTCAGTGCATAGCAGGATGTGCTCTTACAGTAGCTTATTGTAGGATAATCCAGAAAACACAACTGAAGCTTTTTAAATTTCTTTTAGGTTTGCAGACAATGGAATAGGTTTGACATTTGCTAGGTGAGTACTTCATGTTAATAATTTCTGGTTTTTTCCTGCCTAGAAGCTTAGAAGATATACATCTGTCTATTCAAATTAATAGGTGTACTTTTGTAAGGCCCAATTCTGTTTCCAGTGGTGCAGATAATGTAATAAAGGCTATAAACTGACACAACTGCCAAAGCTTGCACTTTGATTCAACCTGTGCTTGGTTTTAGCAACAATTTGCTACCTCTTCAGCAGAAGGGTTATATTTGTCCAGGTATTTTTAGTACTATATGATTCCTTAGGCAGTTTTGACTCTCCTCTTGAACAGTTGAAAGTGAATAAAGAAAACGAAAGGGGATGAGCATTTATAGGGGGAAGAGTCCCTTTCTAATAAAAAAGAATCAAGTAAATTTGGTAGTAAGACAAAATTGCTGCCATTTGAGTCATGACAACCTGGTTCCAGGATTGCAAAAGTGGGCTGTAGAAGACAGAGAGCTGCGCTACAAAGGGAGAGAATTTAATGCTCAGTGCTCTGCTGGCATTTCAAACGTTTAGTCTCTAATACTGTTTATGACTAAATTTATTGTTCTGCATATTGTAAATGAAGTCTTAGACTGCTCTGCTTTAAGAGGACTGTTAACAGAAGTAAAGTCGGACAGAAGTAGGGCTGTTACAAAAGAAGTAGGACTGTAATGAGTAGGAGGAGAAGTAGCGCTGTTACAGAAGTAAAAGTGAGAGTCTTGGCTAAAAGCTTCTCTGACATTGCTTTAATAGTGATGGGAGCTTTCCAAATGATGAAGGTGCCAGTCAGGAGGTGTCTGAGTCCCTGTTCATAGGCGAGAGCAAGAATTATGGGTTTCCAGGTGGCCAAAATAAATATGCGGGAACTGGAGGAATAGACAACAAGACACGCACTCTGCCTAGAAATCGGTAAGTATGTTATAAGTGAATGAACGAACAAGAAATGTTTTGTACTAGGGACAAGCACTCTACATGTGGCTTCACCAAAGATGTGAAGAATCACCTCCCTCCATCTGTTGGCATCCAGTGCATCCTAGGATACCGTTTGCCTCTTTGCAGCAAGGGCACATTGGGTTATGGTCAGCTTGGTTTTCACCTTGACCTATAGATCCTTTTCACTGGGGCATAGGGTTGTTCCTCCCTAGGTGCGGGACTTGGCACTTCCCCATGTTGAACTGCATGAGTTTCCCATCTGCCCATTTCTCCAGCCTGTCAAGGCCTACCTGGAAGGCAGCATGACCCTCTGGTGTATCAGCTGCTCCTTGCAGTTTTGTGACCCCTGCAAACTTGCTGAGACTATACTCAACACCAGCATCCAGATCACTAATGAAAATGCTGAACAAGACTGGACCCAGTATTGACCCCTGGGGTTGCACTACTGGCCTCCGAGTGGACTTCGTGCCACCACCCTCTGGCCTCAGTCATTCAGGTAGTTTTCAGTTCACCTCACTGTGCTCTCATCCAGCCCGTACTTCATGAGGATCTTATGGGGGACAGTGTCAAAAACCTTACTGAAGTTTAGGTGGACCATGTCTCCTCAGCTATCAGTCCAGTCATTTCATCACAGAGGTTTATGAAGTTGGTCAAGCATGACTGTTCCTTAGTGAATCCATGCTGATGCCTTATGATGACTTACTTGACCTTGTGTGCCTTGAAATTGTTTCTAGAATTAGCTGCTCCAACACCTTGCTGGGGATCAAGCTGAGGCTCACCAGCCTGCAGTTCCCTGGGTGTTTCTTCTCAAAGTTAGAAGTGACACTTGCTTTCCTCCAGTCTATAGGCATTTCTCCTAGTTGCCATAATTAATCAAAGAACAGGTGGTATTATTCTCCTGCTGTATTGGGAAAGGGCCATATTTGCAAATGGACAGTGATAGCTCTTCTTACAGGAAAATTCAAACCAGTGGGGTATTTTTTGACTCATTAGATAAGTGCAGAAATACTGAGATCTAGTCATTTTCTTAATGTTGCTTTCTTGGTTCCTCTGAGAAGAAATTTATTTATGACACAGATTCAGGCTTATCATGGCTATTGTTACTGGATGCTATAAATATTTACTTGCATTAACAGGACATTTCCAATCAGAGGCTTTCAAATTTATGATGGACCTATTCACCTTACCAAGTGCACATTCAAAAACTTTGTGCCAACTCCAGACAGATTTACCAGTGCAGTTGGATTCTTAATGAAAAATCCATGGCAGATGACGCCAAAAAACAACATTTCTCTTGTGAAGTTTGGTCCGAATGTAAGTTTATTACAAGTTTTCTTTTATTCTTGCTGTATTTAAAATAAACATCCAGGGCCTTAGATCATCTTTTCCATGTATTCCTAGTATAGAGTTTCTCTCTTGGTTGGAAGTCACCCAAGGTGTATCCTTTGTCTTCAGAGAGAAACATAACGCCAAGGGAGATGCAGGATATATTGCAATAATGATCTCTTTCAGGGCTAATGGTAAAGCTAAAAGGAGATTTTTGTAAGGTTTGTTATATCCTTAGTAATGAGTTTTCAGTTGCAAATATTAACACTGTTCAAAAGCAAGAGCTGGCCTAAGTCTATTGCTAAAAATCAAAATGTCTGTTTTGCCAGATTCCACAGTCCTTGCTGTAAGGTTTTTAATCAACTTTGACAAATTCCTGTGTCTCTGCAGATGTGCAAGTGTTACTCTCTGCTTTGCCTGGAGGGGAAAAAAATATTTTAATTGTTGTTGCCAGGTTTCTTTAAGAGCCTTCTTTGGAAAACCTGGTCCCTGGTTTGAAGAAGGAGACCTGGATGGTGACAAGAACTCAATATTCCATGATCTAGACGGTTCTGTGACTGACTACAAGGATACCTATGTGGGCAGAATGGATAACTACTTGATTCAACACCCCAAATGCATTAATATTACAGAATGGAGTGGAGTGGTTTGCAGTGGGACCTATGCACAGGTTAGTACTCTTGTAGCTTTTTGTTTGGGGCAAATTGGCAACATGAAAAACTTGTCAGGGCAGGGGAAGTGTAAGAAGTACAAAATTACCTACCTTTGGAATTAAAAATTCTTTGTTTTAAAAATACTTTTATGCATTATTACACTTTTCAGCCAGTAGTGTGTGTCATGTTTCCTTCAGCATTCCAAACTGGGAGTGCAGTATTAGATGCTGCAAGGTAAAACCAAATGTGTATGCATGCCAGGACTTTCAGCAGTTAGGGCTGCAACATAAATTATTTTTTTTTGAGGTGTTTTCTTCCACAAAAGTTCTGTATGTCTTTTTTTCACAGAGTTGCTTTTAAGGGGCTTTTTATTTCTTCCTTTTTTTTTTAACTGGAGATATTAAATGCCACCTTCTGAATACAAATCACATATAGGTGCCATTCCTATTATGACACCTGTTCTATATGAGTTTGGCCAAGTACCGTAGCTGATTCTACTTTTTTTCCCCTGCCTCCCTCCTCGTTTTTTTGTCTTTAAAAATCTCCCGAAGTTTTTCAAATAGGCCTATTCTTCAGGAGACATTCTTGTATTGCTTAACTCAGAATATCAAATTGCAGCACTTTTGCTAATAATGTACTGATTATTCTTTAGTATTTCTTTTCCTTTTGCACAATGTCCAAATCTTTCCTCTGTCTTTGTCCTCCTTAATATCCTACAGGTTTATGTCCAAACGTGGAATGGACAGAATCTTTCCATGACTATTGTACGAGATGAGTACCCAGCCAATCCCATGGTTCTTCGAGGTATCAATCAGAGAGCTGCTTTTCAACAGTACCAGCCAGTAGTGATGCTCCAAAAGGGCTACACAATACATTGGAATGGAAAAGCACCAAACGTCACCTATCTTTATCTCATCAACTTCAACAAGTATGTTTATGTTCTTTTATGTCATTGGTCCATAAGGCAATACTGAAGTTATATCCTGCAGAATTAGTATGTGTGAGAGTTTGCAGCCATCAGCAAGACTGTATCTTGGGTTGGTTCTTTTTTTCATAGTTACAAATACTAAAGCGTTAAAAGCAAGAGATTAAGGAATAGACCTGCACCAAAAGTTAAACTTCTGTCCAGTACTGTGTCTTTAAAGAAAATCATTTGGAGAAGAAAGTGTGCAAATAGTGAAGTTGAGCAGAATTGGAGTTCAATAGTTTAGACGGGATGAGGTTCAACAAGGCCAAGTGCCAAGTCCTGCACTTCAGTCACACCAACCTCATGCAGCGCTACAGGCTGGGGGCAGAGTGGCTGGAGAGCTGCCGGGCAGAAAAGGACCTGGGGGTGTTGGTCGACTGTCGGCTGAACATGAGCCAGCAGTGTGCCCAGGTGGCCAAGAAGGCCAATGGTATCCTGGCCTGTATCAGGAACAGTGTGGCGAGTAGGGCCCGAGAGGTGATTGTCCCCCTGTACTCGGCACTGGTGAGGCCCCACCTTGAGTACTGTGTCCAGTTTTGGGCCCCCTACCATAAAAAAGACATTGAGGTGCTGGAGCAGGTCCAGAGAAGGGTGACAAAGATGGTGAGGGGTCTGGAGAATAAGTCTTATGAGGAGAGGCTGAGGGAACTGGGGTTATTCAGCCTGGAGAAGAGGAGGCTGAGGGGAGACCTTATTGCTCTCTACAGCTACCTGAAAGGAGGGTGTAGAGAGATGGGGGTCGGTCTCTTTTCTCAAGTCACAGGCGACAGGACAAGAGGAAATGGCCTCAAGTTGCGCCAGGGTAGGTTCAGGCTGGATATTAGGAAAAATTTTTTCACTGAAAGGGTTATCAGACATTGGAATGGGCTGCCCAGGGAGGTGGTTGAGGCACCATCCCTGGAGGTGTTCAAAAGACGGGTTGATGAAGTGCTGGGAGGTATGGTTTAGTGATGATGCTCCTTGTTTGTTGTGTGGGTGTCTATTTTTGTCAGTTAGGTTGACGGTTGGACAAGATGATCTTTAAGGTCCCTTCCAACCTAGAAGATTCTGTGATTCTGTGATTTTGTTCTCAGATGTCTAAAGTACAAAATCAAATATATCCTGAGAGCATGAAAGTTACTCTAACATTTAATTAAACACTTTGTGTAGAGAGGGAAAGAAAGATCTTCTGTTTGAGGGTCTGGGAAATTTTTATTTTCCTGTTAATTGTTTTTTGAGTGATCTGTTTGCTGCGTATTGTCACCTAAACTGTTTCTACGGTGAATCGTACATTTTATTTTGTTTTCAGGAATGACTGGATTCGTGTTGGTCTTTGTTATCAACCAAATACAGACTTTTCTATAGTGTTGGAAGCCTTTCAGAGGCGGTCATCCGCTCTGTCAAGCAAGGTAGAGCGCTACATGCCTGTATCTTCAATGATGGAGCTTGAAAAGAACCGATCAGACAAGAAGTTTTACTTCGACAACAGCACTGGGTAACTCTTTGTAACTTCATCCCATTGGAAGACTTTGTTTAACCTTAAAATGTCCTGTTTGATAGTGCTAAAAACACTGATTGAGACACCTGCATAGGAGGAAAGCTGTTGAAAAGGAGCACAAAACCTATTTGAAAGAGTATTTTCTGTGACTTTGAATCTCCAAAATTCAGTGGTTGTCATTGGTGCTCTTGGAAAAGTATTTCACAGTTGCTACAGTTATTTCCTATTCCCTGTCTGGGGAGAATGTGGTGTCTGGTGTGTTGCAGAGCACTGTCTTTCAGGAAGTAAATTCTAAGTTTTAAAAGAAAATTTGTGCTGTCTTGTTCAACTGAAAAGTCTAGAAATTATCAAGAAGTTTTCTGTTCCAAGTACACTTTAAGAATGTATTTTTGAAAATCCAAATCTGTTTTCAGCCTTCTTGGAAGTACTTAAAAGTCCTAGTCTCTGATTAAAAAGTACTTCATACAGAGGCCAATGAGATATGTCTGAGAGGTGTAAGATATAGTCAACTTTGAGTAAAAGATGTCCTACATATGTCACTTTTGTGTTTTGCAAATGTTGATCTTTAATTTATAATTTGTTCTCTTATTTATTTTTTTCTGTTATCTGCTACTTTGTCTGTAGTACATATGCAGAAGAACATAGATTTTGAAAAGACATTTACATTTGTCTAAGACCTAACAGTCAAGTATACAATAGGAGAATTTCCCATCTCTGTGTATTGTGAACATTAATGACTAGTACCCCCTAATCGAATTTCCAAGCATTTGCAACAGCTTGATTACATTGTCCAATGCTGGTGGGTGAAGATGAATATCCAAACAGTTACTGCTGGGTATCTGCAAAGATCTACAATCAAATTAAATACTTATGCTCTGCAGCTTGGTTTTTGTTTCCTGCAAGTCACTGATTTGAGGAGTGGTGCATTTTTTTCAAATCATGCGCGTTCATAATGACATCTGCTTTAATTGTGGGTATTTTAGATCTATCAGTGGAGACTTCCTAACTCTTCCAAACTGTAAATATTTTGAAAAAAATTAAGTGGTGCAGAAGTGAATACTGTAGTTTCTCTGCTTCTGAAAATCATGAAATATAGCTGTTAAGGTTTAACATAAATAACTATCTTTCCAGCAATTGATCTAGATTTTTTCCCCCCCTTTTGTGTAGATTACTATTTTTATTTCTTCAAGCCAAATATAATAGGGATGGTCACAGTTATTGCTCATCTCAGGGATGTGAAAGGATCAAGATTGTGACCAGAGATTCAGCAAAAGGGATCAGTAACTGCATGGCAAAAGCTTACCCAAAGTACTATCAAGGACCAACTGTCATAAAGCGGATGCCAGTAAAAACTGCTATACCATGTACAAAATGCGGCACAACTCAGGTAAAATAAGACAAGCAAAAACTTCCATAAACTGTATAGTTGGGGTTGGTGTCTGCCCACTTTAAGGCAGAATTTCAGTCTTTCAGTCTGGAATACTGCACCTACCAGTTTGCAGTGATCACGTCGTTAATCTCCTGTACGCTAGAATGCAGGGAGTCCCTTGTAGCACAAAGGTTTCAGGTTTTGTTCTTCGAAAAATACTGCTTTGCCTCTCACTGAGTGCTATGGAGAAGGGACATAGGTAGATCTGATGTCTTGTACTACAATATTGTTTGTACTCCGTGTAGGATAGCTTTGCTGCAGAGATGTATATGCTATTGACCAACCTTCTCTCTTGTTTTTTGAATCTTTGCTTATTAGCATGAACTTATTGCATTATCCATTCTAGCTATACAAGCTGAGGAAAGTGCTGAAAATAAGGAATAAAATGGGTTACACTCTACGTATTTATTAGCATTGCTAGGATCAAAAATAATGCCACTGACAAATGGATGTATTTGCTTTGGAGCGCGGGTGGTCTGCTGTAAATTGTCTGGCATGATAAAGCGTTGAAGATACATGGATAAGTATACTTAACGTGTTTTGTTTGGTATCTAGATGGTATTCACCAGTGATCCTCATAAAAACTACCTCCTTGTGCAGATTAATTCATCTGGTAAAAAAGAGTTAAGCAGAGGTCAGCAAGCATTTATTTCTGTGAGTATTCTTTATAGTTTTCTTCTGACTGTCATTCTTTTAAGCAGTTTGTATTATGGAAGCTGTACTTACTGCTGACCTCACTTCTCACTTCAACAAAAAGTGTTGGTTTGTAGTTTAAAAATCAAACATTCAAAAAGCTGATGTTTTAACCTCAGAAAATGAGGCTCCAAAGCTTTGTTTTGTATTCAAGTTGTTTCCTGCTGGAGAGAAAATTTGTACCAGTATGAGGGAGTTAAAAAGCTTCAAATTCATGTTGAAATCTGGATGGATATATATTTATTGATAGCTGCTTTTGAAAAATGAAAAAAAACCCAACCAACCTGTTAGTTATATCCATGTTGTTGAAATTGTTTTTGTGCCGACACATTGGTGAGTTAATGGGATGAGTTATTTAAGCTAATAAGCCTTGCTAAACTCCTTCAAAACAGCATTTTCTAAAGAATCCAGAGATTTCTGTATTTGTTCTGATGGAGTCCTGATAAGCTAGTGATGTGATACTGTATTCTGTTTCGATGCTGAAGGAGTCTTGCATGTGATGCTGAAAAAGTATTTGCAGACATCCTCACACCGCAGAGCTACAAGTCTGCGTGTGGCTTACCTTCTGCAATGTCAATGCGTTAGCTTGGTTGAAATAGTAAAACCCTTGAGTTATCTAGACAGACAAATGACACATGAGCAGCATAACCTTAGCAGCTGCAGGCTTCTGTGGCAATGTGTGGTGCCCTATCCAAACCAGTAGGAGCACTCTGCAGGAAGAAACTGGGCAACTGCAGAGACGGATTTAACCATACTATAGCAAAGAAGTCCAGGTGGTTCAGTATCTGAATTTTGGCTTCCTGAAGCAGGAGCAATGACTGAGGCAGGTAGAAAGTCACCTGAAATGTATCATCTCCCTGTAGAAGCCGGGAACTGAAGGCTTCCATGCAATTTCACAAGCTCCACTGAAAGCCTTCGCTCAAGGAGGAAAATGAAGAGATGCTAGTATTTGTAAGGAAATCGGTACACCACTGTGTCTAAACTATATAAAGATTAACACTGAGTGTGGTAGAATTGCTGCTGAATTCATATTTAAGAAAGAAAGAAGTTGTTCTCTCTCTTTTTCCTCCCATTCAGGTCAATGACACTATATTTTCCTTCAAGGATAATGGTATACTTATTGTTGTAGTTGATGCCTGTGTTGGCACAGTGTCGGGAAACAAATTATTTTCTGGAGCAGACATTAAGCGTGTAGATGGATATTTAAAATCTGGAATTCCACAAAGGTACGTGTAATGACCATTTGTTTTCAGTATGTCTTGTAAGCTGTATCTCTGCTCTCTAATGAGGATTTGAATAATGATACACTGAAAGTGAGCAAAACATGCATCAAGTTGAGGGGGAAGGAGAGACACGGGAGCATTTTCACAGACATCTTAGCCTTATTTGAGAAGACAAAGCAGCTCAAATTTTGAACACTTAAAATTTTCCACTGTTGCCTGTCTTTCACCTTGACTTTTTTTTTTTTTAACTAAGCATCCTGTAATAACACTTTTTTGCTTGAAACAAAAATAACTTTTTGTTTAGTAAGGTCACTGCAGGACACTGACAAGAGCTATTTGACAAAATACACAGTTCTCTCCCTATTTAAGGAGAAAATTGCTTATCATTGAAGAAAGATTAAAAAGTTGGGGTCAAAAAAACCAGCATTCTAATATTCTTATTTTGGATTAATATCTAAACTTCATTTTTGAATACAAAACATTAAACTATATTTAAATAACACTTTTCAATTATTTTCAAGTTAAATTTGGCAGTCAGTTTAAACAAACAAAAAAAATAACCTAGGTGGGTACTTCTCTAGATAGTGCTTCCAGAGAGGTTGACTATTCCCATGCCATGAGTACTCTTAAGCAAGTGGACTATGAGGCCAGCTAGCCGAAAAGCATGTAGCCAAATATAAAGAAAACTTTGAGTTTATAACAGCTGCTGTGTCTGTCCTATTTCTGCTGCAGGTCTGTCGTTCTACTGAGCACAAGAGGCGATGTAGCAATTCCTAATAATTTATCAGAAGCCTTAATGTCCCTGGGGACAGCCAAACCGCCTTATCTTCAGAGCAGTGGTTGGTGGAAACTTTGCACATTTCTTTTACACCCCCTTGGTCTGTGTGTTTGTGTTGGCAGGATGGGGTTCTCACGGGGTGTGTGAAAAGGATGCAGCTGGTGGAGGGTGGCTGCCAGTTTGCATTGCTGTGGGCTGCTGCGTTTCAGCCCTTGTTGAGGGGTGGAGGATGGGCATCCCTTCAGCAGATGGGGCAGAAAACCTCTTCTGTTACCCTGAAGGGCATTGTCTGAAGCTTGTTGCAAGCAGAGAAATTGCTAGCGGTTCTTTGTGCCTGTGGATTGCAGAAGAGAGCCCCAGGCTTTTTTCCCAAGGCTTGTATTTTGTGCCTCACCCAGTGAATCTATTTTTAAACAATCTCCTGTGCCAGGCCAGTATTTCCTGTTCTAGCAAAAGCTGAGGATGAAGATGAGAAGCTGTCATTATTTTAAGGGATGATCACTTTATATGCCACATGGGGTAGCTCATGTCCATTCAGGGCCCTGGCACAAGTTCTGCCTGAAAAAACAGGTCCTGTAATTGTCCTAATAGCTGTGTTTTCAGATTCAGATTTCAGTACTGAATAATGAAGAAGGTAATTGCAAGTCAGTATTTCCTTGCAAGGTGCACGTGAAGCTGGGAGTAGATTAATGTCCTGAATAATCTGGGGGAAGAATTTCAGAGGAGCATGGTGTTTCTTTCCCAACTGGTCCTATGTTGTGCTTGGACAGGCTTGGCTAGTTTGGTAACACTGAGCTGTTTTTGTCACAGGAAGCTTGGCCTTTCTGGGCTTCAGAGGAAACTTTAAACCATCCTGGATTAAGCTGTTTACAGGTCCTGCTGGGCATGGGCTTGTTCAGATAGAAAAGTATATCCCTCTACAACTGGAAGAGTATGGCTGTGCCAGAGCAATCAAAAGCCGACGGAAAGACCTTGAGCTTCTGAAGAAGGCTACACGATCTCAATAAAGACTAAAATGTACATAAAAGCTGGGGAAAAAATGTGAACTAACTTATTTTTTAATTTATGGCATTTTAAACTATATTGTTTTCCAAGTAAATCATGTTATTGTCTGACAGATGTTTGCCAGCATTGACCTCTTTAATGCCAATCTGTGCACCTTCTAGTTGTACAAAATATTAAAGAATTTATTAGTATTTGTATAAACAGGTTTCAGAGATTTTTCAGATGTTTGTATTTACTGTAAACAAGTTCCTTCTGTTTAATACTCCTTTTGTATGTAAGAGGGTGTTCATAAAAGCCTTAAATTTTTGAGAACAGGTGTTGGAGTGCATCTTGGATTACTTGAAAGATTAACATTAAAGTCTCCATAAACAGCTTGAATTGGTCTTTATAACTTACACATTTATCCTCAGCTGTTTGGGTGTTTTCCTGAGGGTTTATTTAGCAGTCAGCTCAGTTACCTTATCAGTCTGCTTTCCAAAGTGTTAAAGGCCAATTTCCCATATGTGTATAGCTGACTTGAGGGTTTTTAACTGCAGTAAAGTTTTTGGTTTGCTGTATGAAAGAGAGAGAGGGAGGGATTCAAAGATCCATCCCAGGGCTGGGCGAGGAATGTGAGCTCTGCAACTGAGTTCAACGTGGCTGTATGTACCAGAATGACATTCAGAGCAGAAAATGACCAGTTCTTTGGGGTCGCTGTTTACTATTCACCCTTAAACATACAAATGTCTGTAAGAGTTACTTCGGTAATCAGCCTGGGTGTTAAGGCTGCAGGCTTGTGTACAGCCTGACTTCAGCTTTTTCTTTTAAAGCTTTCAGCCAGAAGGGCAAAGCTGAGATAGTTTCATAACTAATTAAGAATAACAAAGCTTCTACTCTTGCAGGGATTTTTTTTTATTTAAGGCTATCCCAGCTCTCTTTTAAGTGAATGGAAAATGCTCTCAGTTCATTCAGGCATGTTATATCTTTTGCCTTAACTTTGATTCTTTTAATATACTCATGTTGCTAATTCCTATTGATTTTTATATCAGGTCCATTTGATTTCTTTTGGTTTTGTTGCAATTATTTGACCTTTCTGCAGATAGTGTGAAAATCATTTAGAAGAACTGAGGCACAGCTGCTCTTCTTCAGGATCCTAGTCCTTGAAATCAAATTTCAGAGACTGTAAAGATTTCATAATAGGGAACAATAGGTGCCATAGAGCTGAAATGTAACCATAGTTCTAATAAAACTGACATAGTTCCTTCTTCTTGTATATGTTCTCGTTCATTCTAGCTGGTGTAAGGTATCTAGCATTCAGAGATGCTTTGTGCTTTGAATTCAAAACGGAGTGGCTGTTGGAAATGAACTATATGCCTGTCTTCTCCAAAGAAGTTGAAAAACTGTGGGGATTTTTTTTTTTTGTGCTTTAAAGGAGAGGAGGCACAGTAGCAAACTATTATTCTGTTCAATTAAAATATGCTACCTCAGTGCTACAATTAAACTGCCTGGTCTAGTATAGTTTCCTAAGGGAGAGGGGAGGGGAAAGGAGCACAACACAAGAGATGAAGTTAACAAATAGATGACTGATGTTATTTTTATTTTAAAACCAAGCCAAATGGATGATTGTGTATTTCGCAGTTGTTCTGATGCACAGTTCTCTTATAATGATTTTTTTTTTAAAAAAGGCATTTCGTTAGGGGGAGATGTGGTAAATCTTTAAGACTAGCTGTAATGTTTGGTGTTACTAATGCAGGGCAATGTGATTTAAATGTCCTGAGTGCAGTAGTGATAGTGTTTGGGGATTAAAATGGCTTTAAGGCTTCCACTGTTCTGTGGGTCATGCTCAGCAGAAAAATACTGATGACGTGGTGACCTTCAGGCTTGTGAAGTTGGCCATTATTTAATGAGATTCTACTGTTCTAAGCCATTTTGTAAAAATTGTATTTGGAAGTGTCAAGGGTATTTTGATGTAGGGATTTCTGATGGTTGATTGGGCCTGAATTTGAAGTGTTGTCTTTTTGTAAATTTAAACACTTGATAAATAGCATAAATAAATTTTTACACCTGACAAGGCAATAAAATCTTGAGTCTCTTCTGTTCTTGTATCAAGTAATTTTGTAATACGTGTTGTGTGAGTACGATTAACTATTTTATTTCAAACACCCAACAGACCTGTAAAGTTTATGGAACTTATTCTTCATTCAGAGACATGTTGAGAATACTGGGAAAGAAGACACTAAAAGTGATGGAAGTTATGGGTCTGTTTCCAAAGTCCGTCACCTTAAGTTAGCAGCTCAGACAGCCTTTAACTGAAGAGTCATTTCAGTTATTGGTGGGGGCAGTGCAGTATTATCTACTTGGGGGCTTCTTATCGTTGTCTTTAACTACCTAGTGGGGTAGTAAAGAATCATAGAACTGGTTAGGTTGGAAAGGACCTTTAAGATTATTGAACCCAGCCATTAACCTTACACTGCCAAAACCACCACTAATCCATGTCCCTTAGTACCACATCTACATGTCTTTAAATACCTCCAGGGATAGTGACTCAATCACTTCCCTGAGCAGCCTGTTCCAATGTTTGATAAACCTTTCAGTGAAGAAATTTTTCCTAATATTCATCCTAAACCTCCCTGGCACAACTTGAGGCCATTTCCTCTTATCCTACCACCTGTTACTTAATAGAAGATACCAACTGCCTCCTCACTACAACCTCCTTTCAGGTGATTGTAGAGAACAATAAGGTGTCCCCTTACCCTCCTTTTCTCCTGACTAAATCCCAGTTCACTCAGCTACTTGTCATAAGACTTGAGCTTTAGACTCCTCACCAGCTTCAGTGCCCTTCTTTGGTCATGCTTCAGGACCCCACTATCTGTCTTGTAGTTGAGGGCCTAAAAGTCAACACAATACTTGAGGTGTGGCCTCAATGGTGCCAAGTACAGGGAGACGATCACTTCCCTAGTCCTGCTGGCTATGCTACTTCTGATACAAGCCAGGATGCTATTGGCCTTCTTGGCCACCTGGGCACACTGCTGGCTCATGTTCATCTGGCTGTTGACCTACACCCCCAGGTCCTTTTCTGCCCGGCAGCTCTCCAGCCACTCTTCCCCAAGCCTGTAGTGCTGCATGGGGTTGTGACCCAGGTGCGGAACCCGGGACACGGCTTTGTTGAACCTCATGTTACTGGCTCGGCCCATTGGTCCAGCCTGTCCAAATTCCTCTGCAAAGCCTTTCTACCCTCAAGTCCAGCCTGTCCAAATCCCTCTGCAAAGCCTTTCTACCTTCAAGAAGATCAATACTCCTGCCTAGTGTGGTATCATCTGCAAACTGCCTGTGGGTGCACTCGGTCCCCTCGTTCAGGTCATCAGTAAAGATGTTACACAGAACTAGGCCCAGCACTGAGCCCTGGGGAATGCCACTTGTGACTGGCCACCAGCTGGATTTAACTTCATTCACCACCACTCTGGACCTTTTTACTCAGCAAAGCACATGCCCATTCATGCCACGAGCAGCCGGTTTCTTGAGGAGAATACTGTGGGGAATGGTGTCAAAGGCTTTAATAAAGTCCAGGTAAACAACATCCAGAGCCTTTCCTTCGTCCACCAAGTGGGTCACCTTATCACGGAAGAAGATCAAATCTGTCAAGCAGGACCTGCCTTTCATAATCACACGGTGACTGCGCCTGATCACTGGATTTTCCTGTATGTGCTGCATGGTAGAACTCAAGACGATCTACTCCACAACCTTCGCTGGCACCCATCAGACTGACAGGCCTGTAGTTCCCCAGATCCTTCCTCTGGCCCTTCTTGTAGATGGGTATCACATTTGCTAACTTCCAGTCAACTGGGACTTCCCTGGTTAGCCAGGACTGCTGATAAATGATGCAAAGTGGCTTGGGGAGCACTTCTGTCTGTTCCCACAGTGCCCTTGCATGGATCCCATCTAGCCCTGTAGACTTGTGTGTGTCTAAGTGCTGTAGCAGTTCATTCACCTGGAGCCTGGCTATTCGTGTTGGTGCCCGGTGGCATAGGACAAGAGGCAGTGGGCACACACTGAAATGCGGGCAATTCCACGTAAACAGAAGAAAAACTTCTACTGAGCAGGTGGTCAAGTACTGGAACTGGTTGCCAGAGAGGCTGCAGAGTCATTGTCTGTGGAGGACCACCTGTAGCTGACCCTACATGGAGACATGTAGTGTCCTGGACCATCTCCAGAGGTGGCTGCCAGCCTGGGTACTGCTGTGGTTGTGTGCAGTTAAAATTACCAATTAGCTAGCCTCTCTTTTCCAAGCACACCAGCTGCTGCAGCCTGCAAGGGCTGAGCCGCACGCTTTTCACCTCATGCCTGAAACTCAGTGAGATCTTAAAAATGAGGCATCCCTGCCCCAAACTCAGTCGAAAAGGCATTGTAGCTGCCTCATTATGGTCAGGCTTTTTAAACAAATAGTCTGATTTCCATTGCTTACTCAAGTGGTATCATTCTGCAGTAAACAAAAGTTACTCAGCTAGAGAAAGGAAGGTGAGTTTAAATGTAATGCATTAGGGCTTTTTAAGGCACAACTGGGCTCACAATCTTGCTCCATTTTGCAAGGATTATTTTTTGCATTTTATTATGTAATTGTTAGAATGTTTTAAAAACAACAACAAAGAAGCAACAGAAGAATAAATAAAAAACTTGGAGCAGGGATCGGATTAAGTGTATTATCAATAAGGCACCCTCTCTGGCCAAAGGTAGCACTGAGAATCCACTATGTAAAGGGCTGGAGACTAATCCCTAAAGAGCCGGGATGATAGCAACCCCAGATCCTTCCTCTGGCCCTTCTTGTAGATGGGTATCACATTTGCTAACTTCCAGTCAACTGGGACTTCCCTGGTTAGCCAGGACTGCTGATAAATGATGCAAAGTGGCTTGGGGAGCACTTCTGTCTGTTCCCACAGTGCCCTTGCATGGATCCCATCTAGCCCTGTAGACTTGTGTGTGTCTAAGTGCTGTAGCAGTTCATTCACCTGGAGCCTGGCTATTCGTGTTGGTGCCCGGTGGCATAGGACAAGAGGCAGTGGGCACACACTGAAATGCGGGCAATTCCACGTAAACAGAAGAAAAACTTCTACTGAGCAGGTGGTCAAGTACTGGAACTGGTTGCCAGAGAGGCTGCAGAGTCATTGTCTGTGGAGGACCACCTGTAGCTGACCCTACATGGAGACATGTAGTGTCCTGGACCATCTCCAGAGGTGGCTGCCAGCCTGGGTACTGCTGTGGTTGTGTGCAGTTAAAATTACCAATTAGCTAGCCTCTCTTTTCCAAGCACACCAGCTGCTGCAGCCTGCAAGGGCTGAGCCGCACGCTTTTCACCTCATGCCTGAAACTCAGTGAGATCTTAAAAATGAGGCATCCCTGCCCCAAACTCAGTCGAAAAGGCATTGTAGCTGCCTCATTATGGTCAGGCTTTTTAAACAAATAGTCTGATTTCCATTGCTTACTCAAGTGGTATCATTCTGCAGTAAACAAAAGTTACTCAGCTAGAGAAAGGAAGGTGAGTTTAAATGTAATGCATTAGGGCTTTTTAAGGCACAACTGGGCTCACAATCTTGCTCCATTTTGCAAGGATTATTTTTTGCATTTTATTATGTAATTGTTAGAATGTTTTAAAAACAACAACAAAGAAGCAACAGAAGAATAAATAAAAAACTTGGAGCAGGGATCGGATTAAGTGTATTATCAATAAGGCACCCTCTCTGGCCAAAGGTAGCACTGAGAATCCACTATGTAAAGGGCTGGAGACTAATCCCTAAAGAGCCGGGATGATAGCAAGGACATGCTTTAGGAAACAATAGATTTAATTCTGCATATTCTGGGACTGCAGTGACAGCTGAGGCCCCAGATAACTTCTGATCCATGACAAAATAAGTTTTCCTGTTTAGTGCAAGTCCTGTGATTTCCTTTGCTTCCTCTGAACTCCTTTTCATGTTATGTAGGAAGGATGTGCATCTGAGAGCAGTCACTCAGCTCTGACTGAAAGGCCCAGTCCACTGGTTTGGTGGTAGCTGTATCGTAAGGTGCAGTGGTCAAAAAACTATGTTACAGCTACAGTTGTTTAAGGTGATCCTGGTATCATCCTCATGTCCAAACATCTATGAAACTGCAAAGAAAAGCAGCAACTTCTGAACTTCAAAACTTCATTTATGTGACATTTCCCCAGTAATTACTTCTCCACCTCTTCTGGTCATACTTATTCTAGCACTTCTGGTAAGGTTCTGTCCTTTCCTAGAGTTCACAAGCATATTTTTCTTTTCTAATGCCTTCATTTTTTCCTGCATTTTGTACTAGTTAATATTATGAATAATACTCAGCATTGAAGTATGTATGACCACCTTTGGCTTAAGTGAATTTATGAGCTTTTTAATTATGTGGCCTGGGAGTGCTGCAATTTTGCATATTAAATTGTATTAACAATTGTAACTTGCTAAAAAATAGAAAAGGCTTGTCTGGCCATTGACTTGCATGACTGGGAATGATGGAACTGGCAAGCCACAGAAGTCCATTTCTTCTTTCCTATGTGATGAAATTCTGAAAAATAATTAGCTTTTGTATACAATAAGAACAATTTTGGGAGAGAGCAATCTGGAGATCTCCCAAGATCAGCCTAGCGTTTTCTGATACATCATTTTGTGCCTGCCTGCTCTTGTGTCCTTCCCTTAACCCATACTGAAAAAATTCAGAGAGACTTGTGGTTTTCTTGGAAGGTTTGTGGTTGCAGCATTTGGTGCACTAGTGAGAAATGGGCTTGGTCAGATCACAGAGAGATTTCAAAGTAATCAGTCTGTACAAACTTTGTCCTTAAAGGCCAACTTTTTCACTTTTCTGATTTTTATTGTATTTGAAAATACAAAACAGACTTAATTACCATGCCTTGGAGGCAAATTCTTTGTTTTATCTTTGCCTGAGTTGAACAGTGTGACAGCTGAATATCCTGATTTATAGCCTTTTTCTGAAGAAATGCTCTTAGAACATTCAATGTCCTTCATTCTAAACAGAGCATAAAGTGATATTTCAAGATTATATTTCTGTGTGTGCAAGGTTATAAGTAATAATTTTGTACTAGGACTGCTATAAACTGTTAGAAATACAACTATCTCTTTCCTGTGAAGGATTTCCAGTGACATTTTCAACAGATACACTAGGATCAGTTCAGGGTGTGTTTTGTGTAATTGGTAGCTTATAGAGATGGATCTCAGATGATGATGTGTCATCTTTTTAATATCTGTGAGGTTCTTCAGCAGAAAATGGTTTCCTCCATCTGCAGGGTGTGAACTATGATCTAATAGTTTTTCTTCCATCTCTGGTGCAGATGACTGGTGCATGTTCTCAGTAACAGCAGACAACACAACACTTATCTGTAGTCTTATATTATGTCTGTTTCTGAGAAATGATTCTATGATGAGCATCACTCCATAGTATATATTGCATACTCAGTAGTATGTATTGCACATTTCTGCTTTTTAATATTATTTTAATAGTGTAATACAAATTTCCATATTGCAGCATCTTCTGGGTTAAATTTTATTTTTAATATTCCTAAAGCGATATCATATTTTTCTATCCTTCACAATACTGAAATGCAAAGTATTAGAAGATATGAGTATGTATACTCACATGAATCACCACAGCAAGCACAATTGCCATTGAGTTCCTTCTGCTAGCTAGCAAACAAATATAAAATAAGAGCTCATGTCAGTCTTTAGTAGTTGGACATGGAAGAAAAAAATAAAGGTTCAAGAAATTTTTTTTTACAATCTCTTTTCCCTATAAGCCAAACACACCTTTCTCCTTTTGCTTTGTAGGGACAGGGATTCCTTCTCTATCCATAGGGGCTGGGATTCTGCTGTGGCTAAGTATCTTGTTCTGTAGAACTTTCAGTTTCTGATATTCCCAATGTTTTGTTGCCTGTGGGTTTTTTCTGAGTAACTGTCCATCCTTCTCTGTTTCCAAGGTATTTTGGAGAGTGGATTGGACCTCTCTTGTTTTCCCACCCTATTAGCCTACCCAGTCTAACTTGAGTTTAAAAATGTAATCTGTCCCTTTTAACAGAGTTATTAGCTAAAATATACTTCTTCTGTCAAAATCTCTTGTCACTGTGACTCAACATGTTCAAGATCAGATAGATGCATGGAAATATCTTCGGCAAATAAGTATTAGGCACAGGGACACTGCCTGTGTCAAACTGAAGGAATTATCAGCACAGAACTTGTGTAAAAATGTTTATCTCCACTGTCTATTTTTGTGTGCAGTGTTGCTTGCATCACATTAAACAGTCCCTTTGTAATCTGGGAGTCCGGGTGCATTTGAATTCTTCCGTAGCTATGATGTTGAATGAACCAGATTAAGCACTTACACTCCAGAGTATAGAATTAGAATGAGTACAAATGTGAAGCTTAGAAATGTTGATATCCACTCTTTATAGGCATAATTGGCTGGGTTTTTTTCTTATGATGATTCCATTTCATTACTTTCACACTTAAGTCATTGTGCACTCTTCCCCTTGCTCCAGGCAGTCCTACACAAGCTCCATGACATCATTGTTAATAGTGACATACAAGCCAGTTTCTAAAATGAAGCTAATAAATAAAGTTCACACTAATAAGCATGTGCCTAGCAGTTACTGATGATACAAGTAGTAAACCAGTGTACGAGTAGTGCCAGTAGTAAATACAAGTGAACTGCAGTTCTTAGATTTGTGTTTAATACATGACTGTTAAATAACTGTATTCATGTATTTCCCAAAGTAGATCCTAAAATAACAAAAATATTTCTGTAGGCAAACTGGTTGCCTCTGCCTGTGAAAGCCTGGTGTTCGGGATATATGAAAGGGCAAATGACATTGCAAATTGCCAGGAATTATACTGAAGTTGTTAAGAAAGATTGCTGACCAGGAAAAGGACCCAGGGACACGAAGTCTCTGCACAGAGCTTAGTACAGAAGCAAATGCTCTGTCAGGAGCATGGTGTGTTGCAAGTTTGAGTCAAAATCATGTTTTCCCTCTCACAAGTGGATATACATCCACTAAAATCAATATGTGAACCCACATCTATAATTAATCAAATTCTAATCAAGCACTTAAAAATCAAGCACTCTGTATCCTCATTGTAAACATTAAGAATTCTCAGAAATGTTATGCAAAAGTAATAAACTTGAACAGAGACATACCATTTGCTAGAATATACCTGTGATATGAAAGTGCAAAGTGAGATGACATTTCTTATTAGGCAAAGACACAACGATAAAGGTGCAGGCAAATCCTTGATCTCTAAAGATGGTCATTAACCTTGACATCTTTGCAATTTTGTTGTCATCACACAAACGCTTAGCCTGTGAGTAATCAGCTACATGAGCTTAAGGTCATAGGAACAAGTGTTTGAATGTCAATTTGGGGTTTTTGTTCATGAAAATTGCTGCGTAAGTAATTTGGCAATTTGTACCTAAAGAGAACATTTAATAATTCTGCTTTTCCTTTTGTAGTCTGTTAACTCTTGCTTTAACTTTTACTTCTTGAAAACCAATTATTATATTGGATCTGTAAAGCTCCTTCTTATAAAATTATTGAATCCAACTGTATGCAAAGTGAGATTTTTGAGACAAAACCCCCCTATGAAACTCTTTACCAATGTGACAGTGGGTAGGGAGGAGTGTCAGTTTTCTGTGTGTTCACTGACTCTCTTGCAGATTTGTCTGCATCTTCCCTAGCATTGAAACACTGGGAGCAGCACAGCTTATTTTTAATGTGAGACAAATAGGTTGTATGGATACAATTGTACATCTTTTTTTTTGGAAGATGGGAAGCCAATTTTGCTGGCACCAAGAAAATGCAGTCTGCGTGTACATACATAATGCATTAGGAACGGGGTACCCAAATCTCCAGGACTGGTTTTGAATTCCCAAGTGGTAATTATATCTATAAATATTTTAATTTCCAGCCAAGTAACCAAAGCTCATCCAGAAAGATTATTTCATTGCATGTGTAGAGACTGTCCTAGAGAAAATGTGGGGCCACAGAATACCCAGAAAGACAGCTGATTCCTCACAGAAGAGAACGATTTTAGGAAATAAATGTCTGTAAACACTAGTATGACTTTTCTTTTTCAGATAAAGTATGTCACAAACAGGAATGGGTTCCCGTGCAGGAAACAGCTCTTCCGTAAAAGGGGTCAGGGAACAGAGTGTTATAGGGCCAAGGCAGTGGCAGAGCAAACAAAACAAATACAGAGGCTACTGATTTCCTTCCTCTGTCATGCCACAGCATAATATATTGCAGAGCTGCAGAGAAGCAATTACTCCAGCTTTCAATACAGTTGTTACCTCCGATTCAGAGAGAGAGTAATGCATGCTCTCATCTTAAAAGATACTTAAATGAAAAGGTTCCAGCTATGGAAAAAACAAATGTAAGGAGCTGAATATGTTTGCTATCAAAGTGTATTTTTCCTGAGATATTACCAGAAAAAGGGAAGTTCTCTTATGAAGGAAATCGTTCAAGAAAAGATTAGCATAATGGTATAGAGTGCTTCGACTGAAGGAAGTGACATTTTCGTACCTCCGGTTAGCTAATGTTCATGAAGCAAGAAGTGTTATGATGTGCAAACCCCAAACCTACCCCTACGGATTTTACAAGCACTGCCAATAGATGCAGAAAAAGCCCTCCTGCGCTTACTGTGGTTTTGCACTCAGAGTAAACATACACAAGCTCCCACAAGAGCAGCAGAGGTGTCACACCTGCCCAGCCAGAGCCAACAGCCAGTGAGAGAGAGGATGTGACCAAACAGCCCAGAAATAAAAGAGAATCTGTAGCCAAATATTTCTGAAGTGAAACATTTCGGAGTGAGGAAGGCTTCTTGAAGCACAATTTTTCTTGAGCCTTTTAGGAGCATGAAGCACTAAAGGGTATGTCAGACCCTAGAAGGCTTGCAATTATGTGCAAAAGTTGGTTTTGGTGGGTCTCATCTAAAGCCTGGAAAGGTGAGCAGGTAGGAGAGCAAGCCTGGGAGGAGCAGTCACTCGCTGGGGTCTTTGCAGTTCCAGTGTGCTTAGACCTAGAAAAAGCAGTGGCAAATGGCAGGGAAATGGTGTTGCTTTACTACTTGGCACCAGTCCAGCAGATTTTGCATCCTCTTAACAAGATCTCCCTGCAAGGCAAAGCAACAAAGAAAGGCTGGCTATCACGCTAACTGATTAAGGTGAAGCTGCTATAATAAAAAAGGGGTCACTTTAATTAATGGGTTAATGTGAGCCTCTAAATTGAAATCTCGATGAAGGGAATTAGAATAACCTCTGTGTGAACTTAGTTGGAGCTATCTGCCGAGGTTTGCATTAAGAAACATAAAGCGTGGGTTATTGTGAGCACAGATGAAAGAGTTTCTTGGGTGGGAGCACTGGGGAAATGAAGGAAGGATTAAAAGAGACAACACAAATTACTGAAGAAGAGATTTTTCTTGCCTCTTGCCTCCATCTTGAGCATTAAATTCCAGATGTTCCCCACTGAAAATCTCCAACAGATGTCCATCTTCAAACAAAAACCTATGAGTGGGCTGTTGAGTAAAAATCTGAGTCTGTTTCTCAGCATGACTGAGGATCATGGCTTAATCAACCAGCAAAGATGTTCTCAGATAGCTCTGCCATAGCTCTCTTGCCGTTTTACATTGTAATTAAAAACACAGCAACAAAACCTCAGAAACTGTTGCCTCTTGAATAAAATACAGCAACAATGCGTTGGAGACTAGGAGCTAAACCCAGTTGGGAGGTAGGAGTCTGGTTTTCTTTACTAGCTAGGTTTTTTTCTTTCAAAGCTATGCCTCCATCAAAGTAACGGCTATTAATCTGTGGACTCTGAAGAGCAGAGCTGGATGTTCAGCCTTTCAGTAACCAGATTGAAATGCACAGATGGAGACAGAGGATGGCAACTGCATTGGGATATTTGGTGCCAGCTGATAATTGCAATAGCAGCCTGCTCCAAAAATGCTGTAACAAACCCTATGGAGCTGTTTGTTCCTAACCCAGTGCCTACGTATCTTCTTTAAATACTGTGCAGGGGTTCAGGCCCCGTGCATCTCCTGACACAGCACATCATCAGGGGCCATTTCCACCTCTGTCATCTGAGTTCTTTCCTCCTTGCCTGTTTCAGACTTCTTCCTCCCAGATCAGTTTTTCTCCAGATGTCAATGTCTAAAGCTCATTAGTCGACATTAGTTCAGCCTTAAACATCCATTAGATGTTCTTCTCTCTCCTGTTCTTAGTCATTGTGGTTTTCCACACCCATTAAGAAAAAAGGCAGTCAGCACAATGACACTTATTATTAACCTTTCCTTTTCCAATGGAAGGGTGAAGTTAACGAGTAACAGAATAGATTTGATAAATATCAAGTTTTTGGACTTTCTACTGCCTATTTTGAAAGACTACCCCTGGTTTACGTTTTCTTTCATGTCTCTGTGTAAGGGAAAGACATTTCCGCCAGCATTTATGTTTACATCTACTAATGTCAGTAATGCTTTTGAGTTTTTTTGTGAGCCATGCTATGCAGTTTACATAGCAGAGCAGCAAAGTTGGAATCAAAATGGTTCCCAACTCCATTACTGTAAAGGGAAAGCCTAAGGTCACAAAAAGATTTTTCTAAACTATTTTTATCATTTATTGTTGAATAGGAATTATGTTATTCTTATGTCAGTTTATGGTTTCTTAACATTTATTTTTTCAGGTAGGGCTTTATATTTCAGCAGAGGGCACTGTGACCTTACTTAGAACTCAATCTTTTAATTGGGCTATTTGAGCATGGAAAAAAGTTATACCATTTTTCCACGGTGCCAGTCCTTAAATCACAGGGTTATATATGCAGGATTTACTTATTCTCCATTTGAATCACTGCCTCATCCTCATGGCTAAAAGGCTGGAAGCAAGTGAGAAAAAATACTTCAAGGAATTAATTTATTTAAAAAAACATAAATCATCTCCTTACTTTTCTGTAGGGGAAAATTAGCTAAATAATGGCTTGGATTTTTCCCTCTAGGGTAACATGGTTTACCACAGTACAACCCCTGGTGTAGGCATTTTAACAAAGACTTTACAGCAGCTGCTATATCATAGGATAACAAAAAAAAAACCACAACCCTGCTTCACAACTCCCAGACTTCACTGGTACATACAAGTCACTGAAGCACAACCTGCTGTTCTCACCCACACAGGCCAAAAGCACCAAACCCACCTACACTGCAATTAAACCTGGGAGAGTCCAGGAGAGACCATTAGACTGGCATCTCTGTTTTCCTCTGGGAGCTGAGCTTGTGCTGCGAGCCTCAGGCAGCCCCTGGCTTCCTTCTGGGCTTGGCTCCTGCATGTTGGCACCAGCACACTGGCTTCTGAGTCTTGTTTTGAGTCTTGAGCATTGAGCAAGTAGGTAAGCACTAAGGATTTGCTGAAAGGAGGGAGGTGCAAGGGGAAAACAGGGAGGAAGAAGGTCTCTGCTACCTTTCTCCCCACCAGGCTGGGGTGACCGGCGTTACGCCAGCTTGCTCGGTGGTGGAGCTTTTCATGATGAGTCTCACCACTAGAACGAGACGCAGTTAACAATGAAAAGATGAGGTCAGGATAAAGAAAAGGGGCTAATGTAGGCTAGTAACCACATCCTTTAAATTTTCTTTATTAAGTGGATTATATCCAAAACTATATCCAAAAGCTAATTTGTCTGAAGGACGGGGTTGCATTCCTCAGAGCTCATACATTTCTTGGCACACGGTACAATGGTTGCTTTGAGTTCCCCAACTAGGAAAGCTTATTTAAGATATCTCCATTTGGCTTTGATGACGGCATATGTCTGAGGAAAACCAACTTGTTTTCTAAGAGTCTTCTTCTCCTCCCTCTCTGGGATTAAACATGCTGGTTTTGTAAAGCAGAAATATGAGGACCAGTCACTTGTGCTTTAGACTGGACTGCAGGATTATAATCCTGGGTACTAAGGGGTGATGTGATGCTAGAGACCTATTATTTTCTGTAGCCTGTGACCCATTCTATATAGTTGACCAGCTGGTATTGGTTGTGCTGCTTGTACCAAAACACCTCTGAGAATGTGAGGCTCCTTGTGCTTTACAAGCGTCTAACGCCTATTCTGGAACCAGGTAATACAAAAAAAGGGGACTTTCCTGGGGGCAACAGGGTAGAGTCCTACCATGCTGGAGTCAAATGTCCTGAGAGCTATTTCTAGCCCCATGGGCACTCAACACAAACAGCAAGCACAATAGTTATGAATTGTTTGTAGCCAAAAGTTTGTGGCAAAATTGCCCACCACCTTGTTGACAGGCTGTCCTACTAGAAGCTGTCAGCAGGATCCCTCTAATCAGACAACTTTTTCTTCAAAACAAACCAAATAACAGATCTACCTGTACATAAAAGCCATATGCCACACAACAGTGACCTCTAGCTAATTGTTGTTGCACCCACAGGAAGAGTTGAAGCAGTTCAATTTCTCTGACCTTTTCTATGGCTTTGATTTGGGGGTAAACATGACAGCTGAAGCTGACAGGGATGCTCTGTGACAATGTGAGAACAATGTCTTGTTTTTTACTTCTGTTTTTCATTCGACATGTTACCACCCTTGCTGTTTTCATGAGATTGATGGGTTTCACTCATCATTTCTCCATTTGCCTGGTACCACCACCCACTGCCCCTCAGGGCAGTGGCAGGATCTGGCCAGGATGGCAAAATCAAGCAACTTCAAGTCCATAGTGACCCCAGCATTGGTTCCTGATGCAACTACCATCATGTTCAAAAGCTTCTCTGTTGCATTTTATTGTGAGTCTGTAGGTAGTGCTGGTTCCTAGGAAAGCCCTATCACCTCTGTACACTGAACACTTAGAATACAGCTGCCACTTTTTTAATTGTGGGGGTGTTTGGTTTGGTTTTTTTTTCGTGTGTGTGTCTTGTGAAATGTACAAAGAAATCCTACCTACTACACTGCCTTTTTACTTGTCACCCCCAGGCCTGTATAAAATGTGAGGTATGGAAAAAATAAGATGAGATGTTCAACTTCTGAGTTTTAAATGATTTAACATTACGGTAAGGAGATGGAGGAGGAAAAAAGACACACTGTGCACCTGTACTGGCTTGAAAAGGAACAGGTGATGTCCACGGTGATGATAACAAACCCTGTCGTGACTGGTATAAAACCTTTCCTTCATCTGAAGATGGAATTTATGTAGCCTAGTTGTCATTTATATCTATGGATTTCTCAAAAAAAATATTTTTCAGTTGAGACCTAATATTTTGTAGCAAATCCACTGCAACAGAAATGAGTTAGAACTCCATTCTGCCAGTGTAAATAGCATTTCGGTCACATAAGATTGCATTTCTTGAGGGTTAAATTACAAATTGCACCCACGAAAGCGTAGCCGTGCCCTGTCAGGCTTCAGCAGACTGCAGAAAACACTGAATTTCGTGTAATCACATTTCACAGAGGTGTGTCTTAAAGGAAGAGGTGGCCTGAGCCGGGGACAACAGTGAAGATGAGTAGCTGTGGTGCAGTGCAGGTGCTGGGGATATGGGAAACACATGCACAAGGTTGGGTGGCCCCATTGGCTGCAGGGGTAGTCAGGGGTAGTCAGGAAGCAACAGGTAGGAGCTGGGCTCAGTGCAGCATTGCTCACAGTGGCTATGGGCAACCAGGGCTGGTGGTGGAGCTGGCTCTCCAGGGGCCAAATAAGGGTGTCCAGGTGCCCTTGGGGCAAGAGCACTCAGTCTCCAAGCAGATACCATGAGACCTCCCCTCAGCCGCAGGCTTGTGGCATGTTTCTGCCATGTCCATTGGCAGAATTGCAAGCTTCCACAGGGCAGAAGAGTCAATGAGGAGACTATGATGGGGATGGCAGGAAGCAGAAAGATGATCAGATTCATCGTTTGTTCCCCATCAGCTCCTTTCCTCTGCCCCCTCTCTTCATTTCCTTACACACTCCTCCTGCAGAGCCAGAATCTCCCCCAATGACCATATCAATTACACTAATTATGCTGATGACTCTGAATATACGAATTCATTTAAGCCATCAATCCTATTTGATTCTTTCCTTGTAAACTGTTTAAATTGCTCCTTTAGGGCTTAATGTTCTTCCCTTTACAAATATTGTAGACTCTGTGGTGGTGGCTAGGTTTTCATTTAAAAGTGTTACAAGGGTGTTATTAAATTTGGATTATTTATACTGTAATCATTTTTGCCTAATTTAGATCTGATGGCTGTGAAAACAATTGCCCCTCACACCTAACATTGGCTGTGGTTTCTCATTAAAATTTGTGTGCAAATCCACCAATTGTTGCTGATTTCTTTCTGGTCTCCCCTTCTCCTTCTCCCAATCTTCAATGCAGTCCTGCAGATTTTTGGTTAGCCCGCTCAGCAGTACTTTTCATAATGGATTTTTGTAACATCTGCTGCTGTGTACACATATTGAGTCTAGCTATTAGAAACTCTCTGGATGACAAAACATACATTTGTTTGTGTAATATAAAGGAAGCCAGCTGAAAATTGCATACCTGTCCTCTGAATGCTGAGAGGCCAGCAGATGTTTGCAGGTTCTGGATGTTGTGATTTAATGTGACTTAATTCTCCAAGCAGAGGTTTGTTTCTCTTAGTCTAAGTGGCGTACAAGAAAATCAAGGCTTTATGAAAATTTGTTCAATATGGACACTGGTTAAAGAGAAGAGTCTTCTCTGTGCTGAGGCTTGGAAACTTTGACCTGAAAAAAGTGGCATGGTAAGGAGACTAAAATCTTGAGTCAGCCCAAAAGCAACTGCTTACAAAAGTATGTCCTTCAAACCCACTAGTTTACAATCTAAGCACATGTTTAACCCAGCAGGCAACACTGTATTATAAACGTTCTCAAACACAGTTTAGAGCCAAGAGCAGCAGACTGTGTTTACCTCAAGACCTAGCTTCATTACCCTGCAATGCTGATGCCATGAAGATCTCCAGGCATATTCATATAGCACCATAGAATCATAGAACATCTCAAGTTGGAAGGACCCATAAAGGATCATTGAGTCTTACCATATGACTAAAAGTGTCATCCAGATGCTCCTTGGACTATGACAGGCTTGGTGCTGTCACCCTGTTTCGTACTAGCAGGATCTGATGAAGTGATGACATTTTGAAAAAGCTTTACTGGGGGAAAGGCATCTATTTTGGCATGTATAGCAACTCTATTTCTCAATTAGGTGTTCCTGCTCCATAATTGCTGGTTTCATATTATGGCAAGAGTTTTGATGTTGCTTTTACCAGGAGAGAACTGTTAGACAGGTAGTTATTACAATACAAATATTTTTAAATATGTTATTTTCTGCAGGCGAGAGGTACTGTTCAGATACTGAGATGCTTCCACAAGACAGAGTAAAAATGGATGCAAACAGATATATCTTTGAAGATACAAATACTTGCAGCATTCTGGTGGTAACTTTGGCTCTCAGTGCTCCTATGCAGCATGCACTACAGCTGCTCTTTTGGGCCCTCATTTGCTCAAGCTGAAGTATCATCAGATTCATGAAATTATCTCCCTTACATGGGAGATAATTACTTGAAAGCTTTTGTATCCAAACTCTGTTTTCATCCCCTTGTTGCTGCAAAAGGCTTTTCTCTATTTTGCTCAATCCTCAGTTATCACACATCATACTGATGAGGAAACATCCTGTCCTGAAAATAAACTTTTCTGTCACATAGCTCTGCAACAACTAAATAAATCTTGAATGGAGATTTTGGGGAAAAAATCCCTTGAAGCAAGATTTATTTTTTCATCAAATACCTTCAAGCTATTCAAGTTAACCATGCATGTCACTCTTCAAATTTCCCTGTTTATGTTGGACTTCATAAGTAATTGAATTTTTTCTTATCTCTATTTAGTTCTGGGGAACTTACGGAACAAATAATTTTTCCTCTTTTCCTCCTTTGTTTTGATTCTCTGTAGAATTTATCTTTTACTCTTGTTGTTGTTCCTTTCTCCTTGCTTTGTAAAAGACCTGGACACAAAATAGACTTCTACAGGAGAGTGAATTGTATTCCTAAAAGCTGACCTGCAGAGGAAAGCGTGGGATTGCAGATTGTGCAGGTACTTGCAACAGATAAGTACTGCAAAGAAGTGGTATCAGTAGCCCTTGAGGACTAGCATTCTGCTAATCAGCTAATCTAACCTAATCAGCTGCAGAACTGAGGAAAACCACTGCTTTGACATGTGAATATGAAAAGGAAAATGATGAGACTCAAGCCAGAAGCAGTTTATAGGCTGAGCACCCTTAATTCCTCACTGATTTCCACGGGTGTGACAGGCAGCCAGCCATGTGGGTTTTAATGGCAGCAACACCATAATCCCCTTTTCCTCCTTATGCAGATGCTGCTTTACTCCTCAGCACCTCGGGTGCTCCCACCTGCAGCCCCACAGCTGCTTTCTGCTCATGGCTCCACACCCTTCCACCCAGGCTGCAGGGACAGTGTTTCCCAGACCCACCAGTGCAGTATTTTTCCATATTGTTCCCATACTCTGCTGGTCTCACGGCTCTGCACCTGCCCAGCCCCGTGCTGTTGTTACGGCAGGTTCTCATGGGAAGTGGTTGCTGATGGCATGAGATTCCTTCCCCCGTTTCCCTATCCTGCAGCTTGCAGCTCTGCCTTCCACTTGGAGACCCAGGGATGGACCCGCACCAACGTCAAGAGCTGGCCAGCCGTGCAGCACCTGCCCACCCCAGAGCGTGCTCCTGCCAGCAGCGATGGCAGCACAGCCACAAACAGCCAGCAGGAAGGACTTCAGGCAGGTCCTGATGAAAACCTGTGGTGTTAATATGGGAAGCTGTTTTGAGGTGCATCATCTGCTGCGTGAGAGAGCACCCTTACACTTGGGAGAATGTTCCTCTGAAGGCACACCAGCACTTTCCTCTCTCTCTCTCCCTTCCCAACACCCCCCCTCCCCCGCCTTTTTTTTTTTGCATATATTTTCTCTGTAAGTAACTTTGCCCATTAGAGTTGATAACCAACAACAGACCCTGCCAACACATCTTTGTGCATGGGAATTGTCTCAACACATTCTGTGCAACAACTGTATCGCACCGCTGTGAATTCTTGTGAAGAGCATTTCTTTGAGGCCTTCTTAAACTTTGTAAGAATTTATATATATGCTATATTTGTACAGCATGCATAGCAGCCCTGAGTCTGGAAAAGAAATAAAGATTTTTGAAGCAAAATAAGCTGCATCCATCAAAAAGCTGTCACATTGAAACTTGTTATCTAATTAAATTACATGCTGGGCTGCTGCCACCAATGGCTAGTTTTAACCAGTTAGCCTTGTAGTAATGCTTTTTCTTTCTGTCCTATCAGGGACCACAGGAACTGCTATCTTATCCACTTCTTCATGTTCCTGTCTACCTCTTGGAGTGCTTCCATAATGAAGGAGGAAGGAGATTATACAACATTTCATGAACAGCCTGACTGAAAAATAGAGATTTATGCCTTCCACTGAAGACTCCAATATGTTTTTTTCTGATCATAGTCTGCTCTTCCCTCTCCTCACTGACTACATTCAAGAAAGAAAACTGTACTCCCTCTAAGCCTTTTGCTCCAGTCTGAAGCCTGTTTTGGCATAATCATTTTCCTGTGAGATGGCATATCACACATTCATAAATCAGCTTTAAAAAAACACAAACTAATGAACTTCAAGATGTTCTGTAATGGTGCATGCCAGACTCTTGTAAGAAAAACATTTGATGTCAAATGCAAAAATATTGGTGGAGATGTGGTTCTTTCATGACATCATCAGCTTGTGAAGACCTGTACAAAAGTGAAATGTTTTGATTGATAAAGGCTGTGCTCACATGGGCCAAATGAAAAAAATTGCACTTGCAGTTGTGATGCAGCACCCACCAGGTTTGCCAACTGATACAAAAGTTTCACTGTTTTCACAGTGAAAGTTCATGGCTGACTAGGGCTTTTTTGCTCACTCCAAGGTCATGTAGACATGTTAGAAAGACAAAAAAAGTTCAGGGTAAGAAGGACCTCCAATCCTTGAGTATACTATCAGGTCCCACTGAAGTTGTCTTGGCTTTAAGAAGAAAAGGACAAGGAAACATCTTAGAGCTGCCTACAACCACTTAATGGCCCATTTGGGGAAATTCCCACTAGATATTGGGAAAAAATCTTGTTTCTGTAAGGGTTGTCAGTGGTCAAGTTGCATGAACAGCCCATGGCAACTCCACCCTTGAAACTGTTACAGATGCGAGGAGCCCTGAGCAAGCTGCTCAAGCCAGCCCTGACTGAGCAGAGGATTGGACTAGAGATCTCCTGGGGCCCCTCCGGCCTCCCTGTCCTGTGATGATATCAGTGCTCCGTTTCCTCTTCTCGTCACCAGGCTGATCAATGCTCCTCCCTCAGACCCTCCCTGTGTGCCCCAGGTGCTCCAGCCCTGTAGCCACATCAGTGACCTCCACCGCTCAGTTATGGACTTCTCTCTGGTGCTGGGGACCCTCAGGCTCCCTTCCCTCAGCCTGATACCTGTGCTCCTGCTAACGCTCCCCAGTATGTGCTTGGCTACACTGAAGCTATTAATCTCTGTACCACTTAGGCATCTCCCAGGATGCAAAATACGCAGTACCTTTATTTGTACCTGTGAAACCCTCTGCTGAGTAATTCTGGTTTGAATTTTGGAAGGCTCATCTTAACTTTTCTTGTTTGCAGTATAACAACGTGATTTTATATAAATGAAAAGATACACAGACACACACAGACACACGTATATGTCTAACTTCAGTCTTTTTCCTTCAAGTACAAACAGATGCCTTAAAAATATTGCAGGTGCAGGTATGGAAACCCTTTGAAAACTTGGCACCTTGTGCTGAAATTATTGAACTATCATTCTAGATAATCTGAACATGTTTATGTTGCAGAATGCTTTAACTATACAGCTCAACACAGCCTTCTGGCTCAATCTTATATCTATTTTAGGAGCTCATAATATAATTGGAGATCTGGTGTAAAGACAGCACGGTAGCATACGCATGAGTGTCTCCATTTGGCCGAATCTTAAACTAAACTTAGAACTTTACCTCAGCAGAAACAGTGGGAGCACTATAGGAAATGGAAGTATAAGTAAAAATTTTGCAAATTGTTTTTTCTAATGTTTTTTAAATAGCAAGAACTGCTACCTTGCACATGACTTTCAGAACATTTCATTGAATGAAAGTCATCAAATGAGCTTTGTAAGTGTTATTAACTCCTATGTGAGCCCAAACCCTGAGTATGTTGTATAAGTTTGAAACATAAACATTAAATCAGAGAAATATTAGCAGTCCAATCCTCTATGGATAAACTTTCTATATTTGTTTTGGCATATGTTCTCTCTCTTTGAAAGAAATTTAACAACATCTGGAAAACTGCATGCAATATTTGACAGTTGACATCCACTGCCTTATTTTATTTTTTCTGTAGTATATTGATAATCAGAACTGCATCTTATGCACAAAAAAGAGATTTGGTTTCCTGAAGATACCGGCTATAAGCAAGTAAATTGCAGAAATGGTGCAGCCATGGTAGTCTAGTCTCCACCAAAGCTGGTGGAGACTAGTGTATAGTTTTGGGAGAGGGAGAACATAAATTCTCAGGGACATAGCCCTATTTGGAGTCAATGTGAGAGTGAAGAGGTGTTTTTTCTCTTTCAGGAAAGCTTTCATTACCTGGAGACAGAACGTTCTCTTCCTCTAGAGGTACTCTTTGAATAGGAAAGCATGTACTTTCATTTGTATTTCTTTATGAAACCATGTATCACGTCTCAAGATATGAGTTAGCTCGTTTCTCCAGTCTATGGCAGCAGCCCGCAGTGGTTCCCCTAACCTCTCATCCCAGTCTTCGTCTCTTCCGCACTGAGCTGGACCCTGCTCCTGCACCTGCCTGGGGCCATCATCCCAGGCCCTCCAGTGGGGATGGGAGGCCCTGTGGTGCAGTCTCAGCCTCTTCACACTGCACCGCCTCCCTCCCATCACTTTGCTGGCACCCTCTAATGGCTCCAGAGGTCTGGTCTGCCTTCCTAGTCTGGACTTTGCAGCTGGCAATGCAATGGTGAGCTTTCTTATTTTGATTTCTCAGCTCTGCTTTGATGTTACCATCTGATGTTAGCCATCTTAAGTCATTTTATGGATGGCAGGAGAAAGGACCTATGATTGTTGTGGGGAAAAAAAAAAAAGTGGCAGTTTGAAAATAAATGGAGTATAAAATAGAAACATTCTGAGAGAAATGTCTGATATAGTTCTCTAGGTCTATAGCTCTCTCATTAAAACTTTTCCAGATTTACAGGATTTTTACACAGAAAATATGGTGGGTCCCTATTGCACCAGCTGTTTGTCCTCTTCTGTCCACCGATTTTTGATGCAAAATACCTGTATTTTCACCAGCATCATCTAGTTTTCTCTTCCGTGGTTTCAGTCATACATCAGCTACAGTGCCAGAAGCATCCTCTAGCCTGTGACTAGACTCTGGAGAAGACTGAAGTGTTTCCAAATTGTAATTAGATCTTGCTCCTCTTTAATCATTTAATCAGAAGAACCCACAAATGTTACAGAAATGGTTTAAATATTTATATGTACAACATAGTCATGACACTTGTTCTCTCATCATGTGAGTTTATTTTCGTATTTTTACTACTAGAGGGTACAAACATGAGGGAAATGCAGCATGGAATTCACAGAGGCCACAAATCCTGACATGCTGTTAAATAAATGACAGTGATCTTCATAACCTTTACTAGCATATATGCAGAGCGAATCGGATACCTTCTGCTCAATCACAAACTGTCTCTTCCAAGCTATAATATATGTCTGCAGTGGGAAGGAAGATCCTTAAATATATACAAATTTGTTTGACTCTGTAAAGAAATAGGTATGTACCTGCATTAGTGTACAGAATTATGTTCAAGGTGTTATTAAATAGCTATAACGGATTCATTCTCTTCTTGTTAAAAGTTTGCTTAGCCAGAATGAGTAGCAGCTTAATTTGCTAATTAATCCATTATCAACTAGGTTGTTCCATCTATCTCCAAATATTATTTTGAAGCTTAAATGAAAAACTCCATTAACATTTTTGCTGTAAGTGTCCTCCCTTTTCTGAGAATGAGAAATATTGCCCTGAGAACAGATGACCAATAAATCATCTGCAATCAAGAATTTCTTGAGGGATGTCCACTTCCAGTGCCAGTCCCTGTAGAATCTTTCACCATCCTGCACACTGGTGGTGGATTAGGACAGCTGCTCTGCTTGTCTCAGCCATGGACAGTATCCTCATTCTACCACTGAATGGCAACCTGTAGAGTCTGAAAATGCTGCGGCATCTTTCTGGAGCTCTGATGTAAGAGTCTGTGCATAAGTGCCATTAAAAAACAATATTCCACCTAGCTGGGTCCTTAAATCTTTGTCCAAACTCCTCTCTGCTTGAAGGATAAATTTTAAATGTGTTATCAAAACAAGTTGAGAAGCACTTTGCAAGTGAATTCCTGATTTTAAAAGAATGGAAAAAAATGAAAGGTCACAAGTGACTCATGTTGCCTATCCAAGGGATTGTATTTCTCACCAGTTATATAGTTGGGAAAATGAAGTATGTCAGCCACACAAAGGTCTGGTACTATTCAGAAGTGACAACAGGCTAACTTTCCAGAGTCAAAGGAGAGAGCACCCCAGATAGGTTTTCTTGGCCAACACTAGCTATTTTTTTTTTTCAGTTTTTTAATATGCACGTCTTGTCTGAAGAATTTTTAATTACTTTTTATAAAGAAATACTACTTCCATGGGTATGTCCTGGGGAAAAAATTATCATTCCTGTAGTCAAAAAATGCATCAGCAGTGGACTACCTTCATGTAGTTAGGTATCGTGCATCTCTTCTCCAGTTGAAAGCACTGACAATTTAAGAAAGTCTTGTCTTACAGAAAAATGTTAGTGTAAGCAAAATTCAGAACTGCCTCAAGAAATTCTATATATTTTTAAAATTATTTTAAAAATTACAATTACTTATTTCTCCTTTATACAAGATAAAATTCCCAGTTCAAAGTGAAGCAGTTTTTCTCAATAGTGGAACGGCTCAAGACACCAAACATTTTCACTCCCGTCTTGAAAATGTTTTGTGTTATGGATCATCAACAAGACTACCACGTTGATTCGTTTTATGACCTAATTTATTACTCTGATTATTTTGTGTGCTTACTCCTACAGTATAAAAATCAACTATTTTTCATAAAACCCTTGGTGCTAGGGAAGGAGAGTTTATGTATGATGCTGGGATACAGAGTACAAGTGGTGGCTATGTATATTATATAAATAATTAATTCAACTCTCTTTTTTCAATGGGGAACAGGTTGTGCAATAAGTTCTCTTTAATACTTAAGTACATGAAATGCAGTTGAAGTATACTGAGTTTGGTTTCTACAACACAGGTATTCTGTTCTGCATGTTTACAAACATACCGAACGTAACAATCTTTAGGAGATATAAATTAAGTATCTTATTTACAGCTCTGTACCCAGATAACTAACTCTTAGTCCACCCTTTTAAAACGTGTAATTATTATTCCCCTTCACTTAATTGGTGTAGAACTGGAAGCAGAGAAGTGTGTGATGACTTTCTCCACAAAACACAAACGTAGGTTTGTCACCAACTGAACATGGGACTTCTGAATCCCCAACCCTAGGGTGCTCTTCATCAGCACACGCTGTCCCCTGTCTCCAGAAAAGTTCTTCTACAATAATAGAAACTCATAGACCGGAAAAATGTTCTGAGAACAGGGCCAGCAGTTTCTGAAATGTCTGCCACAAGCTCTGTAGGTGACACAACACACAGGATGGCATTCCCTTCCCATATGGCCGTACAAACGTACAGTCAGACAAACGGTTCAGCTAACATTGGCTAAGGGAGAAGCCAGGCCCTCTGGCTGTGGAAGGTGGTTGGTGCCTTGCAGCAGTGAACCCCAGCTCTTCTCTGATCTTTCACACTCACCCGTGGCTCTGAGCACAACCAGCCTTGGGCAAGGTTCCTAGGAAAACAGAGGGAACGCATGTCGGCTGGTCTACACACAGATTTTGGGATATGTTTATGTTGATTTAGAAAGGTTTGTAGCTCTTTGGCTTGCATCAGTGAATTTATATTATCGTCATGTGGCTTTCCAACACGATGGGTGATTGTTAAGATTCTCTGTTGGAAAATAAAATGTGGAACATTGGCTAGCTAAAGAATTCCTCCTGCCTGCTGTTCTTCTGTTTGCCTAAGATTCCTACAACTTTTTATGAAAAAGGACACACCTTTAAAGTAAATCTCAGCTGGAATATTTTCACTAACCTTAAAGAAAGGAAGGTACAGGGTGGCAGCCTGGAGTTTTCACTGAAACTAACACAGGTGCAAGCACGTGTTGAGGGAAAGGCAGTTTAAGGCCATGTGCAGAAGCAGCATTCTGCATTTAATCAGTCTATAAGTTTCTCCCATGGAGGGCAGACTTAAAAATGCCATACTTCTGTGGGTTTTTTAATCAGGAGAACTTGCAGGATAGAAAAAAAGGCTAAGTTTTTGTTGTTTAAATAACTAAGAAAATTGGCGAAGCTTAAAGACGATCCAAAATTATCATATTTCCCCAGCTGTCAGCCAACAGGGCAGGTGAAACAACTGAATATCAGGAGTTCAATACTGGTTTTTAAAACTATAATAAAGCCTTGATATTTCGGTACATCTGTTATACATTTTCTCCGAGCCATCTCAAAGTGCTCAGAGTAGGATAGAGAGCTGTCTCCCTCCTGGTGAAGAGTTAAGATTAGGCAGAGATTGCAAGATGGCAGGCTGAAGTGACTTGACAACCTCAAGCCAAAGATACAGGGATGGGAAAAGGCATATCTGAATATGGATATGATTTTCTTTGAACTTGAGAAATTAAACTGTCAAGCTGGGATGCAATCTAATTGTGGAAAAGTCTCAAAATTACATCTCACTTTTCTGTCAACTACATCAGTAACACCGTTGCAAGCCCCTGGAAGACTGGTGGGTTATACTTTTTCTAAAATTGTGTTACTGTAAATAAAAAAAAAATACCAACAAAATTGTTGCTTGCATTCATTCAAGATTAAACTTCAGAATATTTCCTGTTTAATTTTTAATGTCTCCAAAACATAGTTGTAATTCTAGGTCTCAGGTCTGTGCTCAACCTTTTCTCAACAAATGCCTGTCCAGCCGGCACTTCCCTTTCTTTTAAACGAGGGAAGACTCAGTTTTTGCCATGTCTTGAGTGTGCAACTACACTACCTCATCTGGACACTCAGGTCCACTTTTCTCTGTGAAGTTACGTTCAGCAGGCAGCTGGTAATAATCTAATATTTTTAACTTTGGAAATAAAATGGATTTTGTCTTGACTATTTTACAATTACCATTTTCACCAAGCTTTAGATGTCAAAAGATAGTATCTTTTGGCTCAGAGCCTGGCCAGGCCTTGCCTTCAAGACTTATCTGCTTTAGAACAGCAAAGATAAAAGAAGGGAGCAAGGTGTTCATCACATCTAAATTAATTTCTGCTTTGGTGATGGGTAATTTATATGTTGTTCTCTTCTGCTACAGTGGTTTTGCTTTTTCGTTTTTCATTATAGATACAAGCTACATGCCAGCTGCAAATTTTTAGCTGGGTGTGTCTTTAGAAATAGAGATTTGATAGGAAACTAGATGTTTCTTTACAGAAACTCTTTGTGTTTCAGCTTTCTGGTTCCATATAAGAGCCTACATCACCTCTTAAAACTGTCTTAAAGGAAAGATGTTTATTCTGCTTAAACTATAGTATTAAAACTTTTCTTCATTATTTCCAACTATCCCTGTAACATTTAACTCATAAAAACATCTTTCTATGTGCAACCATACTTTATACAGCATCAAATGACTTTTACCTGCATTATGTTAATCACGTTTCTTTTGTCTTTTTTAACATTTATGAGTGTTCCTAGAACAGCCTCTGTCATGTGAAAAGTACTGCTCAATTTTAGGTTTGCTAAAGAAGGTAGTTTCAACCTAACTCAATCATAACAGGGTTGCAGTGTATGGTTTTCAGTCACGCAGTATGTCTGATGAACTTCAGAACCTCGCTGTATGGTGGAGAAAGTGAAATTTATATATTAAAACATCCCAAGAGCAACACACAAAGCCAAACCCCCTTGTCTTCTGTATCTCTGGAGGCCTGAAGCAAAAACTGGCTTTCCAAATCATCAAAACAGTTCACAATGTGGGCAGGAATCTGTGATGTGAGCAAACAGGGCACAACAGCTTCTACTTGCCTCTCTTTACCCACATGGTGTCTTCCAGCAAGCAATAAGGATCCTGCAGAAACTCTCCTTGTGACGTATAGCTGTGTTTCCAGCTCCTGCTCCACTACAGTCTAACAGACTGCAGACACTGAAGTGTCTACAAACTCTTTGCTTTTTTCAAATTGGAGCCATTTTTTCCCTGTAATCTATTTTCTTCACTGGAAAAGATCCTTGCTTTATTTTTTTCTATTTTTTTGTTGTTGTTCTCCAATGTGTTGAGATTTGATGTGATTGGCAGTAGTTTATAAATTGTTTTAAATTGTAAGAGCTGCAAATCACACGTATGGGTTGGAAGTGTTAAATATAGCTCTGCGTAAATATCAGAGACTCCTGGATTTTGATGTTCGACTCAGCAGAAACAGTCACATTAAACAAAGAAGTTAGGCAAAAAAATGCATAATCAAACAGGAGCTGTTAATAAGAATAACCAAACTGCAGACGAGATAGAGTATTACAGCAGAATCAAATCGGAGGGAAGAGTTCTGGGTATGCTTGCATTTCATCTGTGCACTGCAGTGGGGCTGTTTGGTAATTATTGCCAATTGTATGATACCAATGAATAGTGTGATCCCAAACAGGCTGAACACGTCTGCGGTACATCAAGGGTTGCTGGCTCCTCTCCCAAGCTTGCTATGCTCTGCTGTGTTTGATCTTTTGGGCAAAGAAGACAGCTACAAAAATTCTCTTTTTAGAATCTGGGAGTGTGAAATCTTCAGCAGATACACAGGAAAACTTGTTACTCTCAAGGCATTCCTGCAGCTAATGAATATGCACAGAGAAGGGGAAAAAAAAAAAAAAAGGACGGAAATGAGGCAACCTGACAAGTGTTGTATTTGTAGTAAATAAGAAAATCTCCACAAATTTGTTATAGTGTCACCATGTGCAGAAAAAACATGGCAAATGACAGGTCCCGTTTGAGATAAGGAGAAAGATCTCAAAAAGGATTGTGGTCGCTGATTTCAGAAACCAGTCAGAACAAAATGGGTTTACACTGTTACCTACAGTCCTGCTCAGCACCAGTTAAAATAATAGATATCATTTTCAATGCAAAAATATTTTTTTTCAAAATATACTCTGACTTTTCCTCTTCTGTTGACCTTCTTTCTTGCAAAAACTGTCTCGAATGCTCCTTTCCTGCATCTCTGTATTCCTGATAGACTTTAAGGGAGAGAGTGTGACTTAAAGATGAAAGTGGCTTCTTGTTTTTTTCACTATTCATATATCCAGAACATAACACATTTTCCCTCTGGGGAGGAAAAAAGTATGCAAAGAAATACGGAGACCAATATTAACATAATCCTTTTAGATTAGATCAGACAAAGCCTGCCAGTACAATCACTTTACAAGGCTGCAATTCATATTGAGTCTCTCCCTTTGAAAATGCTCACAGTGGACTCTGGGCTTGTCAGAACTTAATCTGGAGGCACAAATCCTTCTCCAAATGCCCCTCCCCCAAGACACCATGCAATTTCACTAGTTCAGATACCTCCAACTGTAAAACTATTTGCTACTTAACCTAAAAAGGGCTCAGCAGCTTCAGCCAGCATCCTTCTGTGCTGCTGCTTCATGTCTTTAACATGTGTTTTCCACCTCTGCTTCTTTGCCAATGTGTTTTCTGACCCTTTTGGTTATCCCTGTTCACACCTATCCTTGCTTCCTCTGGCTAGGGGATGTTTATGCCCTGAAGCCTTACTTTCTGCCCTCTTCTCCTGTGGCTCCCACTAGTCTGCACTCAAATTGGCTTTCTCTTGCCTTTGGATGTGCCCAGTCTCTGCCAGGCTGTGGTAACAAATCTGGGTAACAAAAATTCCTGTAATTTGTTGGTCTGCATAGTCCTCCCAGTGCCGAGGAAGAAACAAGGGGGTTGAGTTTATACTGCAGCAACAAATCCGTTGAGCTATTTCCTTGGAAACTAGGGGGCAGGAAGCAAGGAAGGCAGGTGAGGTTGTGGTGGCAGGTTAAGCTTGCGGGGGGTGATTCACAGATTTGCATTTTATCTCTGAGGTTCCAGTGATTCCTTCTTCATATGAGCTATCAGATAGGATTAAAAAGAGATATGATAAATAATGCATGGTGTTATTGGCTGAAAAAATATTGCTAGAATTCACTTCAAACAGCATACTCTATTATATTGTTAGATTTTCAGAGCCCTTCCATTAGTGCACATTTAAACATGTAATATTTTCCAATTAAATGTGTTGGTAGGAATTATTCATTTTAATAATTAAAGCATTTCCAGAGCTCCCTGAAGAGCGTTACCATGGAGGATCGGACCCTCTGCTGAGAACACTCACAGCAGGCTAGTGTACAGTATAGGCCAGCTGCTTAATGTCAGTCGTGCAGAAGCATGAAATCCAATCCTGAGGCACATTAGCGTTGGTTGCATATATCTGTCCTTTCTATGGCTGTGTCAAAGTTAGATTTTTGAGGTAGCTTTTGAATTCTGGGGCTTATGGAACCTGCTACTTAAGCACCCTCAGGTTGCAAAGCTGCCTATCTCCCACTGTACATTATGGAGATGGATTCCTCATATCTTTGGTTCCTCTTAACTTATTCATCAAGGACAAAAATGAAGCCTCTCGTGCTCTGATTATTTGCCTTCTCTTTTGGAAGACTGTTAGATCATTGACGAGCTGGCATTGCCCCTCCTTCTGCTAGCCCACGTTGTTGGCATTGTCTTCTTTAATGATCAGAAATTAAAGACATCTGCTCCTTGTGGATAGTGAAAATCCCATGGCACACTCTTGAGAGGCGGGTTGATGTGACATCCTCGGCCAATATTGCTTTTTCCCACTGCTGTGCAGCACATTGGCTGGCTACCAGTCGGCTTGTGTGTCTGTCACCCTCCCACTAGAGATGGCTGATGCTCTGTGTTTGTGTGTGGGCACATGCAATGAGACAGACAGACTGCAAAGTGCTTTAGAAGCAAGAGGTATGATACAAAATTAAACTTTACTACCATTAGAAGATATTCCATATTCAAAGACTCAAACCCCAGACTAAGCTGAACAAAAAGAAACCTGGCAAACAACGAGTGAAAATGGCAGTCACAGGGGCATGTATCTTTCTGATATCACAAAACTGTTTCTGTTTTAATTTTGTGTAAATAAAGAAGTAAGAGGAGCAGGGAACTGTTTAAGATGCTATGTTCTTTCAGGCAAGCAGAGAAACCTGAGGGTAGATAAAATTATTTTTTTTTAGCTAAGCTAAACAATTAAACCAATAAAATAATTTAAAAGAGGCAAAGTGCCACAGAAACAGCTGTCAACAAAATAATTCTATTGTTATTACAGATCTCCTTGCACTACGTGCTTCTTTATCTACCGGTAGAGAAATCAGATGGGTTAGTAGTACTGATACCCCTTAAAAATGTAACAACAATCCAGACCTCCTACATTGTCCTAGTGAATCAATAATGCTGTGAAATATTCAAAGGTTTTCTTGATCTGATTTTCAATGTTTACTTCATACTCATATCTTTGGAATGCTTACAAATTAAATTCACAGTTTGTGTTCTTCAGGCTCTGATATGGAGATATATAAAAGTTTATCAACAGTTTGTGGGGAAATACCAGTGGTCAAAGCTAAAATATTTTTTAATAAGTTGGCTTAAAGAAATTCCTTGGCATTGAAAGAATCCTTAGGAAAAAAAAGAGTTCTGAAACCAGCACAATCCCACTGGCAAGAACTGAGAGAATTTTTCATCTTGAAAATATCAACTAATTATATAAAATGAGCTGAAATCTAGACAAAACATTCTGGGCAATTTTTTAGGCAATCCATTAACAACCAGAAACCAAAGTCTTGTCTGAATTTGGGACCTGAAAGGCTTGAAAGTTCACAACAGACAGAAAGATCATTTCCTGCCTACATATAATACTTAGTAGCATGGATTTTTATTTACTTGAGGTTAAAAAAAAGTCTTCCTGCTATAAAGAACTTCATTTCAAGGGCTAATACATCTCATTGGTCTTTCTTTTCTGACGTCTCTTTTTTTCCCTGGAGGGTGAAAATACAGAATTAGATGAACTACTTACTGGTGGGATTTGGAATATTGAACTGTCTTCTCCTGTATTATAACTGGTCCCTAACAAGTGCACATTACATGCGTGGAAATGTGGTTATCTATTTTGGTATCAAATCAGAGCCATTGGGATATATGGGTTATTCTATAGTGTACTGACTTCAAGTCTTGCCCTATTTGTGCCTAGGAGTTGCATGACAGGAGTTAGAAGCTTGCTGCTTCAGCAACAAAGGCAAATCAAATCCTAGGCTGCATCTGCAGGATCATTACTAGCAGAGATAGAGATGTCATCACTCTACTCAGCACTTCTCAGGCCACACCTGGTGTTCGGTGTCCACCTCTGAGCCCCACAATTCAAGAAAGATGCAAACCATTTGGTCAAAGGAAAGCTATGAAGATGATCAAAAGCCTGGAGAACCTAGCCTTTGGGAAAAAGCAGAAGGAATTACGTCTCTTCTCCATGGGGAAGAAAAGGCTCAGGGGGTCCACGTCATAGTATTCTAATACTTAAAGGATGGATACAAAGAGCGTGGAGGTTCTCTCATCACAAAAAACCACATGGAGAAGGCAATGGGCGTAATTTGCACTGGGAGAGGTTTTATCTTGACCTAAGAAAGAAATTCTTCACAATGAGAACAATCAATCACTGGAGCAACATTCCCAGAAACACGGTGGAGTCCCTATTGCTGGAGGTTTTCAAGATGCAATTGGAGACGGTGCTCGATAATCTCATCTAGGCTCCCTTTCCAACAGTGGTGGACCAGATGATCTTTCAAGATGCCATCCAACTTGGACTATTCTGTGATTCCGTGATTCCATGATACCGAACAAACCTTAAACATCCCCCAAAAATTTGTTTAGATGAATTCAGTCATATTTTGTTTATTTTGTATATATCAAGCTCACAGCTTCCTCTAGAATGTGATCTTTTCTTTAAATCATTCTAAATTTATTTGAGTGTGCAAAAATAAGAACAAGTTTTCTAGTCACCCTGATTCCTGTGAGACATCAAACACAGCTAGACTCATTTACACAAAATCATCACTAAGGCTAGCCTGGATCTAGCTCTGGATTGCTCCTCTGTAGCCTGAATAAGTTCAGTCTGTATCTGATCCTCTCTCAAATGCTTCTTTGCCAAAGAAGCAGCTGTCCATAATTTTGCATAAAAAGACGTGTTTACCTGCATTTCATTATCACTTGGAAACCCTTACAAAACTGACTCCATGAAGTGTTGGCAATTAATTCTTCATGTTCTTTGTGTTCCTTAACTTATCATTGACATTATCTGATGAAAACAGATTGAGCTCAGAAGCATTGAACTAATAGACAGTAAAACGGGCTAAAATAATTCTCATTTACAATTATTTATATTGCTAAAATCATGTTGCACTCAGAGGTGAGAGTGGTGCAAGCAGCTAATGTTACTTATACATCACAGCTTTAGCCTTGAACACTGATTTGCACAATTGATTTCCATCTAGATGTGCAGTTTCTAGCAGGAAGCTCATTCAAGACACTTGTTAAACTGTGGTGGAACTGGAACAAGTGAGTCAAACTAAGGGGGGGGAAGAAGAAATTGCTTTGTAAGTTTTAGAAAAGATAATCCACGAAACTGTTTTACTTGTTTGATCTTCTCTGCTTTTAAACTCCAAATACTTCAGAGCTGCTTCTTATGACAGTTCACGCTGGTGCCTCTGAACTGACGAAGCAAGGTCACAGATACTTGGCCTTCTTGTCTGCCTCTTTTCTAATGGGTGAGCATGAAAGTGGCCCTATGACAGAAAAGTCCAGACTAACATCACTTAGGCAGCCAAGTGTTGTTAAAAGCGTGGTACAGGAGAAGAAAACAGAGAGAGAGAGAGAAATGGTCCTGGCCAGCAGGCAGCTTAGTACTCAGAGCTGACCAGCTGAGTAAAACAAAGCAGCAATCTCGCAGCCGTGGCTGGAAAAAGAACAGGATAACCAACCATTTCCTTCTTTGCAGCCTAGGGTGTAATTTCTGATACACTTCACAGACAAAAACGGCAAATCTAAGATAAGATCTTTGTCCATTTTAATCAGGACCCCCTTCTGTGATCGTCCCATCTCTCAGTGTATGATCTTCTGGGACTTCATCCTCTCCCTATACCTGTCATCACCACGGTTGACCTTTCCCTGCTCAACACGCTCTAGGCTGTCCCCATAGCTGGGACCAGAGGGAATTCAGGGCCTTTTGGCTCAGGCCTGAGTAGGTTAGATTAGAAAGGCTGACAAGATTAAAAACCCTCTAACCTCTGCCTGGAAAGATCTAAATGTTTCAGAAGTTGTTCCTGATCTTCTGAAGCTCACAGTACAATGTATAAAGGCAAACCAGCAGTAGTTCCACTGCTTCTGCTTTAATCCATCATATAAGCTACAGGCAACGGGGAATGAATTGCCCAAGAGTTAAGTCAATAGATTCATAGAATGGTTTATGTTGGACAGGACTTTGAAGGTTATCTAGTTCCAACCCCCCTCCCATGGGCAGGGACACCTTCCACTAGACCAAGTTACTCAAAGCCCCATCCAACCTGGTCTTGAACCCTTCCAGGGATAGGGCATCCACAACTTCCCTGGGCAACCTGTTCCAGTGGGCAACCCCACCACCATCATAGTGGAAAATTTCTTCCTTATGTCTAATCTAAATCTATCCTCTTTCAGTTTAAAACCATTAGCCCTTGTCCTGTCACTACATACCTTGTAAAAAATCACTCCCCATCTTTTGTGTAGGGCCCCTTTAGGTGCTGGAAGGCTGCTATAAGGTCTCCCCAGAGCCTTCTCTTCTCCAGGGGCAGCAACCCCAACTCTCTCAGTCTGTCTTCACAGGAGAGGTGCTCCAGACCTCTTATCATCTTTGTGGCCCTCCTCTGGACTCCCTCCAACAGGTCCATGCCCTTCTTATGTTGGGGGGCCCGCAGCTGGACACGGTACTCCAGGTGGGATCTCATGGGAGCTGAGTAGAGGCCCCAGTTCTGATCTCATAGGAACTGCTTGTATCTTGTATTCCTTTTGTAAGCCCAAAGCTTGCAAATGCTGTTGTTTTATAGTCAATTTTTCAGGCACATGAAGATGCATAGACTGTGGCTAGACTGAAACATAAACAGTAAACATGCTTACCAGTTGATAACAAACTCAAATACTTGGCAAAACCAGATATGTTCCTACAAACAGTTTGTTTATCTGAGTTTCTCCACCACTCTTGGACATGGGTAAGTTTTCTATGGAGTCCAGGATCCCCAGTCCTGCAAGAGGTTTCTTCACGAAGGTGCAGTATCTGTGTTTCTCTCTTTGGCCTCTCCACTTTCCCATAATTTTCCTTTTGCAATTAGTCACACAATAAACAAGAGCTCTTTACTAGGAAAACACCTTTCTTCCTCACTTCATTATCACTTCCTAGCTCATTAGACTGATACTAGTATCTCAAGCTTTGCCTAACTGAAAAAAAATCATTATTTTGGACACCAGTTTTTGTTGAAGCTCCACCTGTCTTTTTTCCTGAGCTTCACCTCAGTGGGAGCTGTTCAAATGCATGAGTCTGCGTAGTCACAGTTTGTGTGAATGCCATAGCGTGGGAGAAGTTGAAGATTAAAAGTTTGTGTTCTGACCAAAACAAAATTAAGGGCCTAGTACATCCAATAAAAGTTCTTAGCAGTAAGACAGCCTTACTGCCAACGCACACCTTATTCTCGGTCTCTCACAATCAGAAGGATGACAGTGGCACCTTTTGTTGGCCAGGAAGGACAATGAATGCCCTTCTGAAAGTATTCAAAGGCATTTTCTCCATTTTCAAAGGTAAGGGGAGAAATGGGCAGAGAAGGGAGACAATGGCTCACGCTCACCAAGGAAACTTGGCCTGCTTGCTGGCTTCTAGTCTCAAGCAAAAACCCTCTGAAGTTAGCGAAGTTCAGCTGTGAAGGCTTTGAACCGGCTTGTCAGGTGGCTGCCAGAGCAGGTTTGAGGAGGTGAGAGGTGCAAGCAAGAGGCATTGGTCCAATTAGAGAGCCGAAAATCATTTCTATAATGCCCTTCTCTTCTTGGTATCTTCCCTGTTAGCTGACAAGATAATTAGAATATATATAGCCGTTACTTACACCTTCCCCCAACTTTGTAGTGCAGATCTGACCTGTTTCTTCTCCACTCGTCTCCCCCTCCACCCACCTCCAACTGGCTACCAATCTGTGACATTTTTTGCTCATTTGTTACAGTTGTGCAGGCTGGCCCTGCTGTGCACGGAAAAACAAACTGGCTCATTTCCTCTCTGCATTTCTACCCCATATGCACAACATCAACACGGGGCTCTCTCAAACTATATTACTATAGCAACTGCTCTCAAATATCTCTCAGATCTATTGTTTCAGAAAAAAAAACATTTAATACTATATGAAAGATTTTCTTCTGGATGTATTAATCTTTTCCATTTGACATTAATGCCAGTTTTGGTTCTGCAAAAAAAAAAAAAAGGTTCAGAATTAGAGAATCAATGAAGTCCTTGGGTAGCTGGTAACAAATAGTAAGATAAATATATAAATAAACAATAAAAAAGAACAAGGGTCTTTTACTTTCAGACTCTTACTTCAGGTGAGATGTTCCACTTCCCTTTTCCGTGTTTGAAAATGAAACGAAATCTAGCAAACCTTTTAAAAGTTACTTTTCATTGGTAATAACTCTACAAGTTATGACAAGGAAGACTCAAGTTTATGAATTTAGGGTTTTTTTGATTCCAAGTCAGCTACTCAGCTTAATCTTGCAGATATTTGGTTACGTGATTACAAAGACTGATTCTTTGAACACATGAGGATTAAGCGAAACCATGTGTTTGTAGATCCAAGTCTAATACATTATTTTGGAAAAAAGCTTTCTTAATGTGCTTATTGTAAATTGAATGCTTCTAGACGTAGTTGAGTATCTAATAAGATTATTTCAAGGTTTTGCACTCATTAGAGTGGAGGCTCCAAGGCTTTTTGGCTGACTAAGGTCTCAAAATAAAATGTTGTAGTAGACTTGAATGCATGCATGTGCATTTACATACCAAGCAGAGTTTTAAAAGAACAGAATTGTGCAACACAAGAAGATTGTCTTTGCAAAGATGGCACTGTAAAGAAGCTTGTAACTTACTCCTATATGCCCAGGCTGCCAATGGTCGTCTTGGCAAGCTTGGGAATACTAGGCAAGTCCACAGAGAAATACTGTGCTGCTTGAAAAGGGTCACAAATCTTAATGTAATTAAAAAGAAATATGGAGGAAGATACGTTAAATGCCACCTCCTTGTCCTATGTCACCACGGCTGTATTATGCTGGAACTGCATGTCACTCTTAAGACAGCAGCAGCAAAAGGTTTCAGCAAGGATTATGAAGTTCTGGTGAGGTTATCCTGCTGCTTGCAAGGAAAGAGCCACCCTCATTAAAAGCAAAAATAACTTAGACTTCTACATGAGAGTAAGTATTCATTGCATGGTGTTGTTACAATTTAAATCCAGAAAACAGCTAATGGCAGTCAATGCTTTGTTCCTGGAGTTTACCATTTCACTTACTTTCACATTAAATTTCAGCATAGCTACATTACAGTGTGGCCATTCTCATTATTATTTTGTCCTTTATACTCCAAAACAAACAATTTAAAAGTCAGCCCACCAAAAAATTGAAATGTAAACCCCTTTTAAAAACCCAAAATATTTTAAAATTTTTCACTGCACTACATACATACCTACAAGTGAAAGCTTTTTCTTAAATAGTAATATGTTCACAAAATGTTTGAAACCCAGACATTACTGCATGACTGAAAGAGAAGAACATAATAAATAATACAATTAATTTTCTTCCATTGCCACAACAAAGAAGACTGCGAGTTGTAAAGAGTGTGTATTTTTGACAGAACAATTAAATTCCTAGCATTCATTGATTTTAGACATATTTAAGGTGGTAGGGAAAATCTAATTTTTTACATCATAAGTTTTAAAGCTTGTACTGTGCTTTACATATTAATGAAAAGTCTTCATTATTTAGCTTTTCTTAGCAATCCTCCTATCTTTTGTTTTAAAATAAACGACCTTAGTTGTTCTTCACTCCAGGATGAAATCTGGAGAAAGGTCTGACTCACACCTGCTGTTTTGTCCACATGTTATCTTAGCTGTCAAAACCTTCTTGGAAGCAAATAATATAAGTGAGATGAAGATTATGTATCTCTCCCAGACAATGTCTTTCTCTCCTTTCTTTTTTGTTCAACAGTAGTGTTATTTAGAAATTTTTACTTTGTACTGTAAAAAAGTAAAAGTCTCTGCAAATGGACAAAAAAATGAAGGATTCAACTTTCTTAAACATTTGACAAAAAAAAAAAAAAAAGAAGATGGAAATGTAGTTGAAATGCAGAAATGGTCTGGACATTTGATACTTGGAATAAATTTTTTTGTACCTGAAATACAATTTGATGTGAAAACTCTCTATGTATGGTTCACCTCAGACCTCAGTTCAAAGCCCTATACACATTGTAAAGAAAACTACCCCAAAACAGTACCTGCTAAAGCTAATCAGAAAATGCTAATATGAACAGGGACTTTCATTAGAGCTTCCAAATGTTACACTCAAGGCTTCAGAGAGGTGTCTATACATGCTTCAGGAGAAATTCTTAAATGGATCTGGTCCTGGTGTCCTGATTTTTCAAGGGAAAAAAAAAAAAAAGACTAACTTATAGATGCAGAAAATAATGTTGGGTCTCATAGTATGTAATAGTGTCTAGAATTTCCTTAAAAAGAGAGATTAATATAGGGACTGGCAAGAGGAGCCAGGAGCCTTACATCACACTGGGAACAGCCTCAGAAAATGTTCAAGGGAACAGGCATAAAGGCTGTGTCCTGCAAGGAGAGATATTTCGCACCCCATTTCTGGGACTCCTAACATTAAATAGCCACTGGACAACAAATGCATGTTCTAGCTTGTATAACAAGACTTCATGTGGGAATCAGAACCTGCACCCCCTCCAGGACTCCTGAGCTGTATGGGGGTACCATCCTTGGTTTCTTGCAGTCCCAGTTGCAGTGAAGCGGGTAGGCTGGCTGCTGTGAGGTGGGAGAGAAGTTTTAGATCCTCTGGAGCAGAGAAAGGAACCGAATTTGGCTTTGCCGTGTCACAGGTGACCCTGCTAACGGAGGGAACTGTTTTCCATTCCTGAGAGCAGTGTTTGCCAGTGTGTTCTGAACAGAGAGGTGTCTTGCCGAGACACTGTATTTATATACAGTCTGAGGTATAGCTTGGCTAACAGACGGCACTGTTAAGGAAGCCAAGACAGGAATGCTTCTGCCTGAATGTCATAGTCAGGCCTATGTATGAAAAATGTAGCTGAGGTTCCTGTAGCTTCCTAGTATCTAGAAGGTTTTAAGGCTAAATAAAACTGTCAAGTTTTAGAAAGTGGTAGAGACAAGGGTTTGGCTTTGCTGCGTCACCGAACTTTTTCACATTTGATAAAATAAAATTAAATGAAGTCACATATAATTCATGGGGAAAAAAGAATTCTCATCCTTATTATTGCTTCTGCTCAAAGTACTCTTTTTTACTTCACCAGTAAGTTGTTTAATATTCTGAGACTTGTCCGAAGTCATGCTAAGGCAAGCTTTAGTAACAAAATACGATTTAGTTCTTCTGCTAGCAGTGACTTGAAATTTCTTAAATCTCCTTTATCTGCTTACAAAGAGGTGAAATGATCTGATGAGCGTGTTGCTTTTGAGGGCAATAAGCAATGCTTGAAAGCAGAGCTCAGGCTGTAGGGGTGCTTTGTCTGGTAGCCCATGACCCCGGAGATGTTAGAAAACAGCATCTTCCCATCCCCATCTAACACTGGCAAAGCTGATTCACTACAGCTTTTATTTATTCAGCCATAAATAAATAAAGTAAATTGTTAAGTAACCACCAACTGTTTCATTGTAGTTTGCCATTAGTGTGAAAGGTTTGCCAATTTATGCATCTAGCAAGTAATGATACCCACTAGGAAAAGGGGAAACTCTTCTCACAAGGGAAAATTCCTATCCCTTCCTGTATTCAACATGACTCCATAAGCAGAGGAAAATTAATCTATAAATAGATCCAATGAACTCATGTGCCACAATGCCTTTAACACCAGTTTTAATAATCACGATCAGTGTAATTTATAGATTCTTTTAAGAACCAGCTGGGATAATAATCACTCATCTTTGAATCCAGCATTAGTACTAGAATTAGGAAATTGATCATTTTATCTCAGGTGACAGGTGGCAAAACTTCTTTCCTCCCCAGGTATCGATTGTCTCCACAGCTGATAAAACACCAGGGCTTCCTGCAGGAGACAGCTCGAGGTGTACAGTGATTAGTCCTCCTTTGCCCTCCCCAGCTCAACAGGCAGCAATGTCAGAGGAGAGGAGATCAGCTAAAGCCAGTCACGGGAACCTGCAGCAATAACAACATGCAAGAACTCTTAAACTGCTGTGAGGGCTGACTCTTCTGCCTCCACCCCTGCTTTTTCCGCCCCCCTGCTGTAGAAATGCACCAGTGTTGCACTCTGCTGATAGACTTGAACCTGTCGCATCTCCTACATCTCCCAGAATGAGGGAAAGGCAGCTGGATTCATAGCAGTTCATCTGCGGAGAGTTGGCTGCCCAAATGAAGAATAAACAGGCAAATTTGGTGAGTTGCTCCTTATATTTAAAGGTATTGAAACAAAGTAAGAGTATTGTTGTTGGTGATTTTTTTTAAAAGTTAACTTCAGATATTAGGATTGCTCTTTCCTAAGTCTCTAGACACTGTCACGGCTGGGAAACTCTGGAAAGGAAATTTACTTTAATTGTTCCTTCTGAGATCAGGTGCACTGTGGAGTAGAATGACTGTGAAGCCACAAATGTCTGAAAATATCAATCTCCTTGGCTGATGCAGTGTCAGGGTACTGGAGATGTTGTATCATACAGTGATAGGCTGGTTTTAGATTTGATGTTCCAGGAAAAGCAAACAAAATAATAAATAGATAAAGGTTTCACATCTCTTAAATAAATCGACACTGTCCATGGAAGCGAAAAGATGAAGTTCAAAACTACCACACAGCTTTGTTAATTAATTTATAATGATTAAATAATAAATGCAAATAAACAAAAGTTATATATTTAAAGCTATGAAAGAATACTAGTGTCTCTCATTCTCTATTCTGATTGTTTAATGTTTAATTCATGTACACACAGTGTATGCACAGAGTGCATGCTGTTTTGGTCCTTGTTACTTGTAGAATTTTTATACTTTTTCAGCAATGTTTGTTGTATGGGATAGGAAGTATCCACTAGACAAAATTGTTTCTGGACCCTGTTCTATAAGCGATATGTAAATGCCATTCAAGGTTTGACACTTAACTGTTGAGAACTTCAAACAAGGGATATTGTTTTGGGGTACAAGTGAGATGTTTTCAGCTGGGATTTTGTTTTGTTATTGCTTTGCACTTCACACTTTTATAATATCAAGGGACTAATTTATTTATTTATTTGCAATAATTATTTTAATGTAATTTAGGTGATAAAATCATAGAAATAGTCTTGCTCTGTGACATGTATTTTAAATGGAACATATTTGTGTATGACTAGAACTATACAAATAAAAGGAATTTTCCCACAGAAGACTAATTTGGAAAGGGTTTCCAACTATGGTAAGAGATCTTACTACTAATTAAAAAACAAACTGTGATGTGATTTGTCCTGCTTCATGTGCTTTCCAAAATATGACTTTGTCAGAACTCTTGGTTTAGAGGCACTGCTAAGTGAGGCAAGAGCCCAGAGCTGTTGCCTGACAGTGGCGACATTGGTGGGGACTGAAGGAGCCATCTTTGGACAGAGTAGGGGCCAGACAAGAGAATAATACACATTATGTGGCAGTGCTGCCCCAGCCCTCTGGCATAGCAGAGCAAGGACCTGCATTTTAGGTTTGTGGCTTGCTGTTTTATCGACACCGTTAAGACCTGATGGCTGGAAATGATAACATTCTCATTACTGGAAGAAGGGACAGATGAAATGAAAAATGGATTCTCTGGGTCTTTCACACTTCTATCTCAGGTTTTAGAGCACCAATGTTTTGAGATGCAAGCAGAGGGAGTACCAGGTCTGTCTTGCTTCTGTGCTGCTAAGGAGGCAGAGATGTAGAAGCTCTTACATTGTAAAGCTACCAAGGGAGCTGAAGACATACGGGATTATATTTCCCCAACTAGTGAAAAGCATAAGAGCTTAGTTACTGCTTCTGAAGAATTCTTAAAAATGCGTCTTGTTTATGCTGTTAGCTATACTGCTGTAAGTCTCTTTGAAAAGTATACGGGGAGGAGGGCTTAGGGGCAGGACAGAATTGGACATTGAAATGGTTTGTAGTCTCTGGATCCCAAACATACTTTTACGGTAGCTTAAAATTATCTATAAAATTTATTTTAAAGGTCTCATATTTTATAGTTCAATGTTAGAACTATTTTTCTAATACCGTTCCCTCCATGCAACTATAAACATAAAAATACCCTTTGATAGTTGTTGGCTTTTCATAAAGTTGTCTCATGGAGACTTTCTGACATGCTTTTTGTATATTATTGCACTTTCCTTTTTTAATGTAAAGAATTGCACAAACCCAAGGTATATGGTGATTTTTAAGGTCCTATTCCTGCTGATCTCAGTGTCACATTGTTCTCCACAGCAATACTAACTGTTATGTCACAAATAGTGAAGGGGGTAATAATCAACTGGAGAATATTATTAAAACAATAAACATAAGTTCACACAAGAACAAAATAATTTTTAAAAGGGAGAAGAAAATTTTAAAAAATGTTGTCCAATAGCAGGAATTCTTCTGAAGGACGAGGTTCCTTTCAGAAAGACATCAGTACATTTTAAAATGGATAGGAATGTAATTTTGAAGATTCCATTTATAATAAAGATAAAGATTAAAGGATTAATTGTTTGCATGTTTTGCTTCTAGACATTGAAATTGGTAGTTCAGCTGTGCAATGGCATGCTCCCATGTTAAGTTTTCAGTACAGTCAGGCCAAAATTTGTGTGAATTAGGCAACACAACACTTTCCATTCACAGATTTTAAATGGGTAGATGCCTTCCTGAATCAGTACCAGATAGATCATTTTCTAGACTGTGGGCAGAGCAGCCCACTTGCTTGCAGCCATTTTGCATCCATCTGGGTCTCAGTGTGCTCCACTTTCTGACACTGAGCTCTACTGGTTAAGTGATTGCCTCCCTGCCTCTGGAGTGCTCCAGAGGTCAGTGCTGTTGCTGATGAGGTGTGCTGCATGGATCTTCAGTGCATACCAAATCATATCTCACTGGAAAATAAATGTTTTACCAACCGGCTCACTGCTTGGGCTGGAGAGGTAATATGCCAGTGTCTGGGTCGGCAGAAGTTTATTAAAACTCAGAACCAGCTGTGGTGGTGGGTATGTGCATGTGGCATGGGGGTGGTTTGCTGTCTTTAGAAGCAGATGTGAAGTATTCATGGCATGCAACAGCCTCTCCTCACTTTTGCCATGAATGGCTGGCTGCTGATGGCACTGCTGCTTGAGAAAAACTGTGCTCACAAAATTAGTTCAAAAGGACTGATCATGAATTTGCTTTTGTATGATCATTAATTATCTTCAGTATGAATAGCACACAGAGTGGAGAGAACAGGAATACTTTGGAAGACACTGATCTGAAAGAGAGAAGGAAAGCAGCTTTTGTGGAGGGATAGGGACAGGTGTTTTGTTTGAAGTTCAGGCAGATACAGGTGCATTTTGGTCTGCCTTAAATGAGACCTTCTCTTAGAAGGTCATGTGCATGAACAGTTTGAAATATATTTTGGGGACTGGATACTTTCTGTGGAAGAAAGGCATATTTGCTAAGTTTTTCTGATAAACTTCAACTAAAAAGCATCCTCTAGTTACCATCTTACATAGGATGGGTTCTCTTGTGACAGCTGGTTACTGTACTGTGATTTCAGATGTGCTATATGAACATGGTGATAAGGGTCACTCAGAGCAAATGGTTCTAGAGATAAAGTTGCAAAGCTTTTCCCTCTCTCAGTAAGTGAGACTTCTACAGAGCAGTACTTCCTAATGGGTTCAAATTAAGAAGAAGTGCCTAACACGGAAATCATTCCTCTCCTTTTTTTTCCTGTTGTTCTCTTTAATTTCTTACAGCATAATGTTTAAGATTCCCACAAGCACTGAAAAAGGTTATTAGGTCAATGAGGCTGTTGTCTAATTACGCTGTCAGGCATTCAATTCCTGATCCCAGAGATGCAGAGGCTTTCCTGAAGATCGGATTTTTTGGATGTTGCTTACAAACACTAAGAATCATGACATGTACTGTGTGAACTGAGAAGATCCAGGGACCTGCCAGGCTTGTCCTGAAACCCCACTGCACTCTGGACTGCAGGACATAGACACAGTGAGCTCAAATGTTCGTGATCTGGCTTTGCCCTCTGGTGGCCCCCTCTCGAAAAATTCCCGGGGCTCGAGAGAGGAAAAGGCTTCAGAGTCTAAAAAGAGCTGAGGAAACAGCAGGCTTGCATCATAAATATAATAGTAAGCATTAAAAGCAGGCGAGGTCTTGCAGACATCAAGACTGCAGAGGCCAAGGACAAAGCTGAGGAAGAGCTTGAGACAGGAAGATTCGGTGCTGCTCTGTTGAGGCAAGCTTAATGAGAATGAGTTTTGCTAACATGCGGTTCCTTGCTGCTCTGAGCAGTGCTTCGACATGACAAATGCTTACAACTGAAAAAAAAACAAATACTGTTTTATTAAAACTCAACTCCTTATCTGGTTATGAGGACGTACCCCAAGGAGACCCTCTTGTATCTCAGTAATAGCAGGAACTTTCGGGAACTGGGAGCTTTAATCAGAGGCATCCTCTCATGGCCTTCAGAAAGCTGTCGGTAGCACTAAGGGGCTTTCTTGAAGTGCAGCTAGCCTTTCATTTACCAGGCAGATGCGTTTTGAGGGGAGGCAAGTGTTTGATTTTTACCACCTGGGCAGAATAGGTGCTGGCAGTCCTACATGTAGGGGAGTAAAACTTCCATTTCTACTCTTGAAAAAGGAACTAGCATCTATTTATAGCCTAGAAGGGAAATAAATGCTTATCTGAGAATGTTTCATATGTAAATCAGGTGCAAAGTGGCAATTAGAATAAAGAATGTGTGTTGCAGTTTGAGGAGGAGGAGGATGACTGCTATAGGTAATATTAAAAAAAAGTCCACAATTTGAATGTCTAGATGTAGCTTTATTTAATGTTTTTGCTGCTGTTCATGCTACTTTAAACTAGCGACTGAAGAGATGAACGCTTTTCAGAGAAAGAATGGGTTGTGGTTTTTTCTCATTAATAAAAGATTTTTTAGTTTGGAGGAAAAAGGTTCAGAATAGTTACTGTTATAACTAGCCATATAAAAAGGCAAGCAAGATCCTCCCTTTTTACTTATTTTAGTATTCACAAGCAGAAAGCTGCCAGTTAAATGAAAATCAATGTACTTACAGGGAATATGCAAACATAGGGGTAATCTATGCAATAATTCCTTGTAGAAAGATCACACAGGGAAACAGCTACTCATAAATGACTAAATAAAGTCTGAGGCATTGCACAAGAATACGTATTTGTGCATGTATCCCAGTAGAATAATTTTACATCACCTTCTGAAATGGTCAGGGTATAGGAGACAGACCACGGATTTTAGTCTTGTCATGCTCAGACATTGCAGTTATAGTCTGTGGCACGTTTAGCTGATCTTTCAGTTTGGGTAGTTGTTACATATTTATTTTGAATAAAAGAGCAATAAAACAATCCTTTCTACCATCCATATGACCACATAAACCACATAAACCTCCCTTCTTGAAAGCATTTTTTTTTCTCCTGTGTTCTGGATCCTGACTTCAGTTATTTTAGCCTTGCAAGGTACTGTGCTCTGTGGAAATGAACAGTATAGTTTTGTTAGTCTGTCGGTATCACACCACCTGAAACTGCTCCAAGCATTCCTACACTCAGAAAATGCTGTCCTGAGAAAGATACCAAAGCACTAATAAAATAATGCTCTGGAAAGTATTAACTCTCACACAGATCAGCTGCTTGTTGTTTTTATGCCACAGATGACAGGTTTTTGTGTGCCCAAAATTATGATGTCCATTCCATTGTAGCAGGGTCCTAGAGACATTTTGTACGATGGTAGGGGAAGGAAAAACTTAAAAACTGAAATATACATATTTGTGAATATTTTTAATTCAAGTACGATCTTTCTTGTACTCAGCTTCAATTTTGCTAGTTTCCTCTTCTGAAACAAAAGAGAAACTCCTTATCTTCTATCCCAGTGTAATCCCAGGATCCACATTGCTATTGTTTCTGATTCCAGCATTAGGGCTACAAGGATGACTTAGGGCTAAAGATAATAAGGGGACTGGAACATCTTTCTTACGAGGAAAGGCTGAGGGATTTTGGTCTTTTTAGTCTGGAGAAGAGAAGACTGAAGGGGGGATCTGATCAACACATCTAAATACTTAAAGGGTAGGTATTAAAAAGATGGGGCCAGTCTTTTTTTCGTGCTGCCCAGTGACAGGACGAGATGTAACAGGCACAAACTTGAACATAGGAAGTTCCATCTAAACATGAGGAGGAACTTCTTTACTTTGAGGGTGGCAGAGCACTGGAAGAGGCTGCCCAGAGGGGTGGTAGAATCTTCATCTCTGGAGACATTCAAAACCCACCTGGACATGTTCCTGTGCAACCAATTCAACTGTAAATAAGCAATGCATTTCTCATTCTTTTTCTCTTCCTTAAACTTTTGTGTTTCTATATGGGTATTTTTCTACTTCAAAGGATAAAGAAATATAACTATGATCAATAATGACATGAATCTAGGCTTATAAAGCAGACATTAAGCCTGGATTTGTTAAGCCGGGTGGTAAAAAAAACACATATTCAGTACTACATGGAGCACTAGTGTTAGCTAGTGTTTAAGCAATTCATTTTAAAATAAAAAAATAAGCTGTTTCTAATTGCTCTTCTCTATTACTTCAGTTTTCTAAGTAGGTGACTTTCCATGTCTAGTGTACAGCATCTAAAACCACATAGAAATACTTGTGAAAAAGCTGGCAAATGGGTAAATGAGATCAAATTGAATAAGCAGAAAATGCAGAAAACTAGAATAAAAAATTGAACTGGAAGCTGGCCATAAGATGTCTGACCTGTTGGAGAGGTTTGAGAATTAAAATATGGTGAAAATTGTAAGGAAAATGGCTTTGACAAACACTAGAGAGGTCTGGGCAAGACAGTGAGGAGGAGAGAAAGTGGAGACTGACTGGGGTACCCACAAGACCCAGACAAAGAGATACAAGGCAGCCTTCTGAACTGCTTGGGTATCAACAGCTTGTGTAAACACTTAAGTAGTTGCGATTTGGGTTGGAAGGCCAAGTTCATTCGCTCCCTTCTGTTGAAAATGCCTGCACCTTCTGTCTGGCTGTAAAATCCCTTACCTTTTTCTTTAGCTTTCTACTTCTTCCCACTTCTGCTGGTTACTGTACAAAATAAGGCGGGAACCATAAATTCCTTGCCAGTGTCACTTAAGCTTAGTGGTCATTTCCACATCATAGTTTCAATCAACATCCAGCATATTTTACCAAGTTAAGAATATATACAATCACAGTTTCTTACTGTTGGCACACACTTGCTGAAGATTTGAGAAGCATGTTATGGCTCAGCTGTTTAATCACAAACAATTGTAATTTGATCATGGGTTGGCATTTATGTAGTGTATAATGGCAATCTGATCACTAAATCCTTCTTGGAGAATCTGATTTAAGGTGTTATCAGGCTTCTTAAGTATCCCAATATTTGTAAATCTTTTTGTCCTGATACAATTCTTATTTTGTGGAGTTACTCATCTATAACCTATTTGTAATATAGGGTATAAAAAATCTAGTCTATTGAGTATTGTCAGTCTTTTGTATTACTTTGAATCTGTGACTTCAGGAATACTTCTGCTAATCAAAGACTATACTAATTCAAAATAATCACGTGGAGTGGACAAGGAGTGGATAACTAGCCCTGGAGATGTCTGAACATCTGACTGGTTTGACTACATCACCAAATTGTTCCTGGGTGTGCAGAGTTGCTTCTCCCCAAGCCATCTTTTCAGCCAAAACTGATGAAGATTTGTGTTCCAGATGTCCAAGGACAATGCAGATTTCATTCAATTAGTTCTCATAGTAGTTCTCAGAGAGACTTGTATAATTACAGCCTTACCAAAATATATTCTTCTTGAGCAACATTTCTTATGAAATGTGATCACCAGATAAGTTATTCTGCTTAGCACCACCAGTTGTGTCTGAAGTATTTGCTCTACCCAGGCTGGTGTGGCTCAAGTGCCTCCTATAACCCCTAGGAGATACCCACTCAATGACCTGGAAACAGGTTTGAGCAGGGACAAGCCCTGTACCTTCTTTTGAGCTGTACCCTTGTGCGGAGTGAAGGTTCATAGGATGCAGGATGTCCCCAGGTGTGTATTCTCTTCTACCTGAGTACCTTATCTTAGAGATCCCTGTGCTCTCCTGGATGATGTTTTGTCTACAATTCCACAGTTCTCTCCCTCCATATGGAAGTGCACATTTTTTTTGTTGGTAGGTTTTCTCTTTAATATCCTGGTACAAACTGTTTTATGATCAGGGAACAGACTCTGTCTCCAAGCAGAATGTGTTCAATAAAACAAAGCTGGGTCTTTCAAATGCATGTGCTATGCAATGTCTTCATCTTACTTGTAATAACCTAAAAAACCTAGCAGGCACAATACTGCTATTAGCTTCATAAAATCCTTGTCACAGAGGCTCTGGCATACATTCTGAATTAGACACTTAAATGGATTTTAGAGCATTAAGCCTTTTGTGACTCATTAACCTGTTAGACAAATCCCAGATGCAACAAAGTAACTTTAAACAAATCTAAGCTATTTCAGCTTCAGGTAAAACAAAGATCTAAAAATCATACATTTTTGCATTTGCGAATTTGGGGAAGAGATAATTGTCTTTGTTAATGATAGGGATTCTGTGAACTACATTGAATTGTGTGATGATATTAATGTGTTATGTTGTGAGCATAGGTGTTTGTGTGTTTACAACATAAATGACAGAATAACACATAAATCCCCTTTGGAATGGACTGAAATTTAGTAATCAAAACAGAAGGTAAAAAATAAGCATATGGCTATGCAGTACATTATCTGCTACGCTATGCTTTAATTAGAGCTAACTATTCAAAGTGGAAAGTTTCAGCTGTGGTGTCATAAACCTACATCATCATCATCATAAACTTAACCATATTAAATTTCCCAATCTCTATGGTAACAAGCTCTGTGATTTAAACTGTAAGTATTCAATTACCTGTAGGTAAGCAAGGCACAATACAGTGATAAAAGAAAATTTTTCCTGTATAGATTGGGATTTTCTCTCCTAACTTCTACAGTGAGTGCAATAGTTAAGACTAGCAAGAGACCTTATTTAACGCTGTGCTTTAAACTTAAGAGGAAGAGACTATGGTCCTTCATATAATTTGCTGTAGCATTCGGACAAGGTTTTTAAAATTTTAGTCAGTCTTCCTACTGAAGAACCCTTATGTGGGCAGATAGTTTTCCAAGTTGTGTTACCAAAAGAAGATTGGTTAAAAGAGTTTGGACCTAAACTCAATTTATGCTGCATAATGCAGCGAAAAAGTACTTGCATTTTTTCTGGTGTGGCTTCTTTTTCCAAACTAGAAATTCAAACATTTTCAAAACTCAGCATTTTGGATAAAGAATTTAATTGTAAATTGACACTGGATATGAAATGTGCATTACAGGTTTTCTGCTCTCCTGCTGATAAATCCCAAAGATAACATAGTTGAACAATTTTGTTTCTTTTCACTTCAAAAGAAATACTGCTTTGGAAAATAGTTGCATACCTTACTGCTATCTGTTAAACTTGTCTGGAACTTGTGGGTTTGAGTGGGTAGGGGTTTTTTCCTCCCTTTTCTCCTTTCTGTCTCCCAACAAGGAGCAGGAAGTTCGTCAATGGTACTTAATAGAGCAACGTTACTGCTGCTTTTGCAGAGGCCAGGTGAGACCAACAATCTTGCAGTATGTTCTAGGAGTCAAGATTTCCTCCTTCTGACATCCTAGTGGCAGAAGGGAACTGCAGGTGTTTCTTTCACAGGCAACTGGACTTCCAGGTGGTGGAGCTGACTTCATCTCTTTGTCCCTGGAGGATATGAAGCTTTGGGGAACCTACAAATGGGTGCAGCTTGGCTCTGCCTTGCTGTAATTTCATACACTCAGAATTGGAATTGAGTAGGAAAAAGGTTGTGGGGGCTCTGCTTGCCCCCCTGCACTCCTTCCCTCAACTCACTTCTCTCTTTAGAGCACAATCTTTCTACACAAAGATCAAGTAAGGAAGTAAGTTGCGAACAGCAAACAGTTGATTAAATAGTTGTCAGGTACCTTTTAGTAAACTCTTACTCTGTGTACTGCCCAGGGACCTCTTGCTAAAGAAAAATCTATATAAAATGAGTTGGTTATAATCAGAGGCAAGGTTTTAGCACAGGAAAGGGTTCGGCCCCTCTGTGATTTTCTGCCCAGACTCAAACTACATCTATTCTTAAAAAGCAAAAAAAATATAAAATCATAAAAAGTGTCCAGTAGGTAAAGACCCTTTTGCTCAACACTTGTCTTGTCTCCCATTTACACCATAGATACTTATGGTACGTAGGCTGCCTGCTCCTGGACTTGTTAGGATGGTATGTCGTTAATGTATCTCTCCTTTCTTGCTTCTATTCCCTTTGAGTGCTGTCCATTTGCTGCTGATTGGAGATTTGCATTTTCCACTGATACATATTTCCTTGAGCGTTATTCTTGCTAGCAGCAGGTCTATTTCTTATTTAATGACCTGAGTCGTTGTTTACTTTCCAGATACCCTTGTTTAGGAAGAAACCTTGTGGGTGTGTTCAGGTTCCATGCGTTCAGGTTCGGTATGTTCTGGTTCAGTGTGTTCAGGTTCACTGGTACAGGTTAGGGGCTGATCTGGTGGAAAGAAGCTTTGTAGAGAGAGAACTTAGAATCCTGGTGGACAAGAAGTTGACCATGAGGCAGCAGTGTGCCCTGTGGCCAAGAAAGCCAATGATCTCTTGAGGTGCATTAAAAAGAGTGTGGCCAGCAGGTTGAGGGGGTTCATCCTCCCCCTCTACTCTGCCCTGGTGAGGCCACATATGGAGTATTGTGTAGAGTTCTGGGCTACCCAGTTCAAGAAGGACAGGGAAACACTGGAATGAGTTCATCAGAAGGCTATGAAGATGATCAAGGGAATGGAGCATGTCTCTTATGAGGAAAGGCTGAAAGACCTGGGTCTCTTTAGCCTCGAGAAGACTAAGAGGAGATCTCACCAATGCTTATAAATATCTAAAGCGCAGGTGTTAAGAGGATGGGGCCAGACTCTTCCAGTGGTGCCTGGTGACAGGGCAAGGGGCAAAGGACACAAGCTGGAACACAGGAAATTCTGTCTGAACATAAGGACAAACTCTTTACTTTGAGGGTGACAAAGCACTGAAACAGGCTGCTCAGAGAGGCTGTGGAGTTTCCTTCTCTGGACATATTAAAAAACTGCCTGGATTCATTCCTATCCAACCTGCTCAGAATTCTGTAGTGAACCTGCTTTGGCCGGGGGTGGTTAGTCTAGATGATCTCTGAAGGTCCCTTCCAATGCCTACGATTCTGTGATTCTGTGATGTGCTCTATTCTTTCTTAGACCCAATGTTTCTGTTAACTCCTTGGTTAACACAGAGTTTAATCTGTTCATTAAAATAGTGAATAATCAGAGTTCCTTCTCCTTTTCCTAGGAGATGTGAGGAGAGGGGGGAAGTAGCGTCCTCTGGCATGTAAAGGAAGAACATTTCACCTCTGTGACAGGCCATCCGATCTGTGGTTGATAGTGATTTTCATTTACTGTCACATACTTTAGAAATCACAGAGACAGAGAAAATCACTGCTGTAACATAAATGGCCTGGCTAAGCCCAGAAATGCTGGTGTAGTCCTCTAGAAAAACCTGTCCTGGTTGTACACTGTAAATTATAGAACCATAGAATGGTTTGGGCTGGAAGGGACCTTAAAGATCATCTAGTTCCAACCCCCCTGCCCTGGGCAGGGACACCTCCCACCAGACCAGGTTGCCCAAAGCTCCATCCAGCCTGGCCTTGAACACTTCCAGGGATGAGGTATCCACAACTGCCCTGAGCAACCTGTTCCAGTGTCTCACCACCCTCACTGTAAAGAATTTCTTTCTAGTATCTAATCTAAATCTCCCCTCCTACAGTTTAAAGCCATTACCCTTTGTCCTGTCACTACACTTCCTGACAAAGAGTCCCTCTCTGGCTCTCCTGTACCTCCCTTCAGATATTGAAAGGCGGCAATAAGGTCTGCCCGGAGCCTTCTCTCCTCCAGGCTGAACAACCCCAGCTCTCTCAGCCTGTCCTCATACGAGAGGTGCTCCAGCCCTCTGATCATCTTTGTGGCCCTCCGCTGGACCTGTTCCAGCAGATCCATGTCCTTCCTGTGTTGAGGACTCCAAAGCTGGACACGGTACTCCAGGTGCGGTCTCATGAGCGCAGAGTAGAGGGGCAGCACTGAAGCTCAAAATACCTATGTGTGCCATATCTCACAGTATTCAGTGCTTTAAATCAAAGAGTTGACCCCGGCATTTGTGTCTCCATAGCCACTGCCAGGCATTTGAGTTGTGGTTACTCTGCCAATGTGTTCTTACAGGCAATTTGATGTGTCCTAGTCTCTTTGTAGGCTTAGTCTGGCCCACAGCAAGAGAGGTTAAAGATGAATCAAATTGCCTTGCATTTACCATAGTCTGTAGCTGGGCCCACAAGCATTTACTACAAGTCAGCTTCATTAACCATGGCAAATAGATCACATGCTGAAAACCAGCCTAAGAATGTGCCCCAGGGAGGTACATTGATACTTAGTTTCTTGATTTTATTCCACAGTGAATCCTGGCATTTTTTTTCTGCTGCAGTTGTTGGGGTTTTTTTACTGAATTTACAGAATTACTGAAACCTTACTTAAAACAAGCAGGAAAGTTTTCCTATGTAAAGACATTGGCGTATTGCATCCTTCCACTCTCCTACTGGAATGGCCTTACGAATAATGTTTATATTGTTCTCTGGCTTAGCCAGTTTCTCTTCTAAATTCTGGAGCTCTGAGCTCCCTTGGGCAAATCTAACGTTAAGCCATTTATCACTTCTATTCAAACTGTGCAGCAGAGCACTAAATGACATTCTATGGAAGGGATATTAAAATAATTATTTTGCCTTTTTATCCAAAGACGGTAGCCATGATTTCCCTTTTCTATGTAGTATATTGTAGTGTATCACTGTTAATTCGCCAGTTGAGCATATCCTTTCCCTCTGTGTTCCGAATGCAAAGAAATCACAGTTCTGCAATGGGTGTATGTCATGATGTACAAGACAGTTACCTTTGCTATCATTTAATTCTCATGAGTTCTGAATACTTTTTCATGCTAGGTATTACATATGGTTGTCTTCACCTAAAACTGCAAGGTTACCCTGTTACAATGCTACCCTTTGCTTCATTCTTTTGCTCCTGCTCTAATTACTGTAATATCCACATTTAATTTGCATGCCAGATTATTCAATCAGCCACATAATTTGCTTTTTAGTCTTTCAACAGTTATAAAATTGGGCCTGTCTGACTGCATGCATGAGAATAATCTCTGCTGGAAGTCTACAAAATATAATTGTATGTAGTTGCTATGGTAAAGTTCCTATTAATGAAAAGTTGGGGGGAAGGGGTTATACCAACTGTCATTTTTTCCAGAGTTCATCTTTTTGGATGAATGGATTCTTCAGGTTAGGACTTATTAAACTATTTGAATTATCCAGATTGTTTTTAAATATTGGGGGGCAAGTGGATATCTGTATTTAATGCTAGTGTATATATCCTACCTACATTTCTCAACATCCTGTTTTCATGCCAATGGAAGGAGAACTCTTGAAGTAGACTCTGTATGGCTGCTGCTCAGTTTTCCTAGACATCTTTTTCAGTTTTTTTTTTTTTTGCTGAAAGGTACTCATTGGCAAGAGACTTGGGATGTACCTTTTCACATTTTATGCACCAACATGAGGAAAAGAGTTCACCAGAAAATCATTAAATTTTCAAGATGTGCAATATGGAAATATAATCTTTATAAGCAACCAGTTTGGAAAGAGACCAGACTGAAATGGCAACACTCCCCTGGAGACTGATTCAGGTGTAAATGCCCCCTTCAGGAGGTGACCCAAGGAAGGCAGGCAACACTCAATGCGAACCTGTGAGAAGCTTTTCTCTCAAGCAGGAGATATCTAAATAGATACAGTGGATTTTTTCCTTAAATGTGGTATTCAGCTTTGTGGCAACTGGCACTCTCAAACTATATTTTCCTGAAGGGTGCTAAGGGAGTTTCTTAGGTAATTTTAGTCATACTAAGATTCCCTCTTGCCTCTATGTTTCTCCGTGGGTAAAAGCACTTAATTCCTTCCAAGAAAGATTGCTGTCCTTCAACTTCTAACCCTGTATGACAGTTACAGAGGGCACCAATGACATATATGTTACTTTCTGCTTTAAATCAAGAATAGACAGGATTTATTTCACTCCCTTTCCTGTTTAAATCCTTGCAAATGAGGACAGATGTCTTACAAGAGCAAAGCATTAAGTAGGTAAAAACTTGGGGGATTTAAATATGGAATTTAGTTTTGTGTTATATGTGTCTAAAAAAATACTTGAATAATGAACAAAAAAATAGTACTTGAACTGTGCTGAAGGCTTCCAAATGAGAAGGATTAACTACAGGTCTTAAATCAGAATAGCTCAGTCGTTGCAAAACACTTCCCATGTTGGGTACTATTTAAACCTGGCCTGGTCTGTTTGAGGCCTATTCTTACCACCTTAGTGAATGCCCCTTGCTGATGTCAGTCAGACTCTGTGCTTGCACTGCAGGCTTTAACTTCAACCAGACCCCGATGTAGAAATGAAGGTCCTGCATCATAGAAACTTCCTGTTGTTACAAGAATGTGAGACTAGAAGAGATCTGGCCCATAAAATCTCCTAATTTGTTCTTGCAGGCAGCTTGTTCTATGTCACTCATGTCATACGTCACTCATGTCATACGTCACTCATGCTCTATGTTGTTCTATGGAGCAGATCCTCCTGGAAATTATGCTAAGACATGTTGGTGACAGCCAACACGGCTTCACTAAAGGGCAAGTCAGGCCTGACAAATTTGGTGGCCTTCTATGAGAGCATTACAGCATTGGTGGACAAGGGAAGATCAACTGACATTATCTACCTGGACTTGAGCAAAGCATTTGCCACTGTCCTGCACAACGTCCTTGCTCTAAGTTGGAGAGACACGGATTTGACAATGGACCACTTGGTGAATAAGAAATTGATTGGATGGCAGCACTCAAAGAGTTACATTCAATGGCTTGATGTCCAAGTAGTGAGCAGTGACAAGTAGTGTTCTTCAGGGATTGGTATTGGGACTGTTGCTGTTCAACATCTTTGTTGGCAACATGGACAGTGGGATTGAGTGCACCCTCAGCAAGTCTGTCAATGACCCTAAGCTGTGTGGAATGGTCGACACGCTGGAGGGAAGGGTCCCCCCAGAGGGACCTAGACAGGCTTGAGATGTGGACCTGTGCAAATGTTATGAAGTTCAACCAGGCCAAGTGCAAGGTCCTGCACCTAGGCCATAGCAATCCCAGGCACAAATGCAGGCTGGGTAGACACTGGGTTGAGAGCAGCCCAGAGGAGAGGGACTTGGGGGGGTTGGTTGATAAGAAAATCATCATATGCCAGCAATGTGCGCTTGGAGCCCAGAAAGCCAACTGTACCCTGGGTTGCATCAAAAGAAGTATGGTCAACAGGTTGAGGGAGGTGATTCTGCCCCTCTACTCTGCTCTCATAGCATCGCACCTGGACTACAGCGTCCCGCTTTTGGAGTCCTCAACATAAGAAGAACATGGGTCTGTTGCAGTGAGTCCAGAGGAGTGCCACGAAGATGATCAGAGGGCTGGAGCACCTCTCATATGAAGACAAGCTGAGACAGTTAGGGTTGTTCAGCTTGAAGAAGAGAAGGCATCTGCAGCCAAACCGTATAGCAGCTTTCCAGTACCTAAAGGGTGCCTACAGGGAGGTGGGGAGGGTCTCTTTATCAGGGAGTGTGGCAATAGGATGAGGGCTAATGGTTTTAAACTGAAAAATGGTAGATTTTTATTAGATATTGGAAATAAATTATTTGCTCTGAGGGTGGTGAGACACTGGAAGAGGTTCCTCATAGAAGCTGTGGATGCTCCATCCTTTGGAGCTTTCAAGGCCAGGCTGGATGGGGTTTTGAACAACCTGGTCTAGTGGGAGGTTCCAACCCCCATGGCAGGGGGGTTAGAACTAGATTATTTTTAAGGTCCCTTCCAACCCAAACCATTCCATGATTCTATGATTTGACCATTAAGTGGCTTTGGGAAATTTGTGGGAAATTTTTACATTCACCAGAGCTAGTTGTTAATCTTAGCAGCTACACTGTTTCATTTGCACCAGTAAAAACGATCTGCAGAAGAAACAGAGGACTAGTCATCAGGGCTGGATTTTTTTCACCATTTCTTTTTCAGCTGTGAGCCTAAAGATGCCAATATGTATGCAATTTTTTGTCTAGTTTAGCTCTTTTGATCATTCTTTTTTTTCTTCTCTTTCTGCAGCTGCAGGAAGGATAATCTCAGTAAAAATAAGCAGGCAAGACAAGCAGGCAAGATAGGAGTCAATCTGTGCAAACACAAAGGAACAATAAATTCCTTTTTGTGTCTTTATTCCGTATTAAATGCATTAGCTGTGAAGAATGCTGGTGTGAGTCTTTGCATTGGTGGTTATTTTACACAGAACTTCTTGAGTACTTTCTCACTCTATATTTTCCTTTCGTGTGTGTATCTTCTTTATTATTTTTTTTCCTTTCAGACTGAAATCAGTAAAGTGTCTTCACTACACTGGTGAAGTTAATTTTCTTCTTAATTAACTAATAAAAATAAAAGGGTTGCATTTGTTGCAGAACAAGGATAAATGCAGCAGTCTTGAAATTATGAAAGAAGCTCATAAATTCAGTCTTAAAACTCCTGAGAGTGGCTGGTCCTTCATCCTTACTTGCCTTCTGTGCATTGAACAGCTGTAGAAGATATCTGGAAATTTGTCGATTTTCAAATATCTTTGCCTGCACAACAAACATTGGCTCAGATATATTGTGATACATATCAAGATCTCCAGTACCTTCAACAACACAGAAACCTCCTGTAACACTTAGTCATAAAAGGCTAAAATTTCTTATAAATTTTTCCATGTCTGGCAATTCCAGGTTTACATACTTTTCAAAAATGCCCCATATTAGTAACCCACCCTCAAACGATACTAATCAACATGTAGAGTACAGAGTTTTTTGCATTACTGCTTCAGCACACTTAAGGAATCAGTGCGGTCTGCATGAATCATGTCTTCTGCATGCCCAGTGTATCAACACCATTCACATTGTTTTTTATGAAATGGCAGCCTTGTTCTCAGTATTTTTACTTTGCTTTTTTTTTTTTTTTTACCTGAAATCTCAGGCTTCTCTGTGGTATGGCACCTTCTTTTACTGGAGTGAAAAAACATTTTTTGTTCCTGCGGTTATGCCTTGACTTTTAGTAAAGTGAGTAATGATGTTCAAATGTTTTTCATGCTAACTTTTTTGTTCCCCATCTTAGGGACAGTGACTGTCCCTACTTCAGTTCACTTGTTCCTTTCTATTTAAAGCATCTAGGGATTAAGAATGTACTACTCTTTTTTTTTTTTTCTTCTTTTCTTCTCTCCTCCCTCTCCCCCTGACCCCGCTTTTTCTTTTTCAATTTAACTCTTCAGAGGTTTCTTAGCTTGGAAAAGTTTATGGAAACCTCTTCAAAACTCATTCTTTCTTGAAAACAAAAACGGAACAGAATCAGGTTCAAAATAAATGAGAATTTTGGTGTAAGTAATTTAGAGTTCAACTTCTGAAATGTAGTGGGAGCCATTAAGTTAAGAAAATATTGTTAGATTGTGGTTTTTATAGTAAATAAATTATGTAGTGCTTGACAGAGAATTTAGGAAGTAGGTTCTCTGATATTTGGAGGAAAATATCTCCTGAGGTCTAGTCTAGAAGAATGTCAAAAGTTTTCATTACTGTAATATGTCTGAATTAGATTTTTAAATTATTATTTCTGAAAGTTACAAGCAAAACCTATTTTATGCATACTCTTCAAACAGGCAAACACTTCTGCCTGATGCAGCAGCACAATGAGTATCCAGAAAAATAACGTGTTTGAATTACAGTTTTTTTCTTAAGTATATAGAACAAATGTGTTCACAGAAAATAACTCTTTTTTTTTAACCTCTTGAGGGCTTCAGCAGGCTCTCAGATCATCATAATAATTTGTTATATGGGGACTGCTGGGGATTAGAAGAGGTCAAACTAAGCTATTTGCTTTTCATGCTACCATTACTTCCTAGAATTGCTCATCTGCAGAATCATAAATAGATGTTATGCATAACAAGAGCAGGTGGCTAATTAAAAAAATACTGTAGAAGGTGTCAGGCAGCTATGCAAATCAATGCAATATTAAGAATCTGAATTTTTGTGTGTGTGTGTAGTGTCAAATTAATGCATACTCTTTATTGGTAGATTTTTATTTCTATTTAGCAGGATCATTCAGTAAAATTAAAAGCAGATTTATGACCCTTGAATAAGGGATTTTCAAAAGTAACTTCTATGTGTATTCTAATATCAGTGCAAGCTGGCATGGCCTAACCACAACCTCTCCTCCTTGTTTTGGCAAGAAATTGCAGGAATTACACCCTACATTTCCCCACAATCTCTAAAATTACAAGGGACTGGTACACTGGCATGACCATGCAATGGGTGTGCACTACTACACTGCCAGCAATACGGTATTAACCAGCAATACCTCTAATAGATTTTCACTCGTATCTGTTGATACATGTGTACACAATTTTTTTGCTCATGAGCAAAAAAACCTCAACCTCTGATATCCCTTTCAGAACAAATATCCATTTCACTTCACTTTTTTTATGATGGAAATCGTGGTGAAAGTAAGGCTTCTTAAAGTCTAAAAAAGAACACTTTCCTCGCCCCTACACACCATGGCTTTATGACAGCTCTTCTCTGGCACACCATTTTTCTCTTTGTCTCATGAAAGATCTTTTTGGGTTATCTTCTTTTTTCCTTCAGTTTATCATCCCTTCTTTTTTTTTTAATTTTCCCATCTTCTCTCCCAACCCTCCAAGATCACTGTTTTCTCAGAAAACTAAGCTAAAATAGTATTGTCTTCCTGAATTTTGTCATGCACACTCCCCCTCTTCTTGTTACAGTAGATTTAATAAAAGACCAGACCTAAAATAACTCTGCTTCAGTGTAATGCTTTTATACCTGCTTTTAACATCTCAATGTTTTTAAAATAACTTCTGAGATATTACTGGTTCTGAGGTCTTTTTTGAAAAAGAATAGCCTAAGTAATTAATTTTATTTGCTGTATTTTTTACTCTGATATTCTCTGGAAGAAGGACATTTATAGCTCCATACCAGTAAAAGAAAAGAATTGCTATGAAGTGTGGCCATGTTCTCATAATTCCACCCTCTACTAGAAGCTCTTGTTCCAGCTACGTTGTATGTACATTGAACCAGATCCTTATACTGGTATGGACTGTTCATTTTAAACACTGAAATTCCTTAGCTGAGGTAAGTTTTGGCATAAATAAAGATGGCTCCTTTTTTAGCCTCATAAGCAGAGGACTGTGGCACAGATTCTGTGACCTTTATCTTTTTGCTTCCAATCCAGATCTCCAGCTGGCTCCAGGGGCTTGTGGACTCTGAGCTCTGCTTTCTCATTGTCAAATGATCTTTAAGAATTATGTACATGTTACAGGAAAAGTAGTGCAATATAACTCAGTGTTAAGTCTTTTGGAAGGAAAATGTGATACTTGTTTATAAAATATTAAAGTTATTTGGCTTTACACATTCACACTTATTGTCTTAGTGTCTTCATGCAGTCACTTGTTCACTCACACGTACACATAACTCACAAGCATCAAGATGTATGTGTCCAAGTGGACATGCAGGTGTTTCCATTCATAACTTACTGCATTCATACACCGACTGAAATATTTCTGTTAAAATCCTCTATAGCATCAAAAGGTGGAGTATTTGAAAAAAAAAAACAAACACTGGAATACTTTGTTTAACTATCTTTCTATTGTATAGTGTATGCCTTAAAAATAGGTAAAAAAATTATTTATCTGTATTTCAATGTAATGTATCTCTGCTATAAAATCAAAGTGACTGTCACTTTAGCAGAAAAGAAGAACATTAGGTGATAGCAACATTCTCTTGTTGATATAAATCATCAGTCATTTTGAGTATGTGATTCCATTAAACGACATACCAGTACCAAATCTGGGAAAGAATTAATCTGCTACAAGAACTTGGGGTACCATGGTAACTATTATTTCCAGAATTCACAAATTAAAGTTGGAGTTGAAAAGATGTCTATCATTATTTGTGGAAAATAACTTGTACAGGGTAATGAGATAAAGCACAATAAGTCCTTTGTTTTATTTTTCGTCCCAATCCTGAGAAAATCTTCTGTCTATATGGTTAAGACTAACAAAAATCTTTTTACTTATAACCATGTTGAAAGACTAACAACTTTTGACTGCAGTGTAAGACTTAATAGTTTAAGGCCTCCATATGGAAGATCAATTGTAAACAGCCCCTATAGATCCTTTCCCCACTTCGAAATGTGCGTGAAATGCTGTTTTCTTCTACTTGTTAATTACTTTCCCTCAAAGTACTATAAGCAAAGGAATGAATACAATAGAGTAACGTTAGTGGGTCTGTTTTGCAAAGGTGTGTAAAGGTTCAAGTGTTAACCTATTTACTCATGTTTATCACTCTGGAGGTAAACTTGTTCATACCCAGAAAGTAATTTTTGTATTCTGGAATTGCATCTAATAACACTATTACAGAATGCAATGTACAGGACCAGCTTTCTCATCTAAAATGTTGGTGATGTGAAAATCAAACCTTTAATAGCTGGCACTTTTGTACTTCGTGTGGCAGTACTTATGTATTCATCAGTACTACATGAAGCAGGCATGTAGCTTCAATAAAAATCACTTGCAGTTCTATTGACTTTGAAGTTCAATATGGGACCAAGTTCTTTGCTGGGTTAAGATCTTAATTTCGTTTGAAACAAAATGTTATGATGTTCAGCTCAATAAAAGTCATAGTCTTTACTTATGTGAATAATACATAAATTATTAAGTTCCCATCTGCCAGGTGTCAGAAGTAAGAATTAGATTAAAAGATCACAAAATTCCTCTTATATAAATTTAATGGCTAAGGTTGGCTGGACCCTTTCAATGTTGATCCTCTTCTCTTCTGCAAGGGCGATATAAGGGCACAGTAGCCAGATGAAGCAGTACTGGAGTCACTGCAATTCCAGCTTGGCCTTGAGTCTGGCAGAAGGGCTAGAAGAATGAAGGCAAACCTACAGTGACAGCTAAAGGTCATGATGGTTTTATCTAGAAAGGGGAATTAACACCTTTTGTGGGTGAGACAGACCAGTTCTGTCTAGCAGATAAACACAGACCTTATTCAAGCTGGGGACCTCTCACAAATCTTGGGAGGTCTTCTCCAAAAAGGGGCAGTATGGTGCCACTCACGAGGAATTGTCTTTTAGAAATAAAAAAAAAAAAGTGAGGAAAAAAGTCTTTCAGGTTTACAAAGCTTTCCAGAACTTTTGCACTGAATGCCTCTACTCTTTCCTTAAATAAATAAAAAGGGCATTGCAGGGGCCACAGAACTGCTGTCCACTATACAGGAAAATGGGATAAATTAATTGAAAAATATTGTCCCTCCCTCTTTACCTGGAAGGCTTTCTTCCTTTCTTGCCAACTGTCTTCTGGGTTCTGTGGGGTTCATGCCCTGCTGTTCAAGCATTTGGCTGACAGATTCCTATAGCAAGAGCAGACCAGTGAATTAGTTATGATTTTGGGCATTAATAGTCTAACAGGGAAATGGAGATGCAAAATCAGAGCAAGGATTCAGTTTTCTCTGATCTGAATGAATTAACCTTGGCATCCCTTCTGTTCCCCTTGGTACTTCAGTGTTTTATCCCTGACAGCCAACCATATAGCCAATGAAGATCCTTGACTCACAATTTAAGACACAAATATTTCAAAAACTCTCACAGTATGGAGTCCAGTATTACAACTTGTTTAAGGCTGTGTCCCAAACTTTGCATACATTTCCTAATACATAATTATTATAGTGACATGTAAAAGCAAAAGAGATAAACCTGCACAGGAACACCGTAGTTTGCTATCATTTTTTAATTGACAGATATTAATTGAAAGATAAAAAGTAGCAGTAGGATGAAACCTACTCCTGACAGATGCAGAAGCTATTTTTTCCATCTTTCATGTTGGACATATGGTAAACTAGTATACCTGCTTTTTAGTGAACAATAAGGAGTCATTAATTCATATGACAAGGAAAAACACTCGCTTTTCTAATATTGACCAACATTTTTAAAGCCATGTAACAGTTCTGAGATTAATCTAACTATACCATCGTGCCTTACTTCATGACTGAAAGATTAAATATTAAGTATTAATACTTGTATTAGCACAAAATTGTCGTATAGGGCTAGGATTGCCATTCATGCTGGATTGTGAAAATGTGATTTAATAAAATAACTCTGTGAAGGTAAATTGTAGGTCTCAAAGTGCTGTTTTTGAAACTATAACTTCCTTTAATCTCTTTGAGTTACCTCTGTTTGAGGGTGAAGAAAAGTAATTGACAGTTGTATCTAACAATATGGCCCAACCTGCATCACAGATCAGGGTACGTAGCACATATTTGTAACCAGGTCTTTATAGCTGCTATTGGAATGCTTTTATTGGTGTCTTCTTTGTTTCATCACTTGCTACACTGACTTCTTTATTTGTCTCGATTTATTGACAGTTGCATATTTTTAACAAAAGCATAAATATTGTGAGAACGCCATGGTATTTCTTAGGTACTTGATATTTTGACAGCATGGGTACCAAAAGGAATGTAGCTTCTAAGAATTTATATATCTTGAACTGTAAGGGCCCCTCTCATGAACACAGAATGAGCATCTGTGCCTTCTCTGTAGAGCAACTTTAGAAAACATTGTTCGCTTCTTCCATTACAGGCAAGTTGCACAGTCTAAGCACAAATGTTGTGTCATCAAATGTTCTCTTTATGCTGTATTACCAAGTGCTAAATGCGTCTTGAAATGAATATTCAATTTAACATTTCTGTAAAAAATGGGCTACATTCCAAGTCGAGCAATTCTTTGTTTTCCTCTGAATTTGCTGCCTGTGTTTTTTTTGCATAAGAAGAACGACAGCCTTAGCAAAAATACTGTACAGTATTTGTTCATGCTGTCTGCTCTCTAAGGTATTACAAATGTTTCTGACAATACTGTAGTGGAGACCGTGACCTTTTGATGCAAACAGATGGGAGAAAGAAAAACTGAGTGTAATTAAAACTTAAATGTTGAAAGTTTGATCTTGCAGTCTGCACTCAGAATGACTTCCCTCTGTAGTGGGAGTTCAGCTTGAATAAACGCTACACTAAGGGCTTCTAAGAAACTGTAAAAATCATGCCTTTGTTTGTCCTGTCATACTTTAATGAGGTGTCCAGGCATGTTTTAGAAATAGATGTTATTAATTGCCAATATTTTTCTATACTGCATCTTCCAGTAGTGAGCCAGAAAAGAAACTAACTGGTTTTACCGTCCCCCCGTCTAAACACTCCAAGGGAGAATGATCAGGCAGCTAGGGCATTAGACAGGATTAAGAGAATTAAGAGGATACAGGTTAACATCACCTGGTTCAGTTTTAAAGTTGTCATGACACACAGGAGGCCACTTTAACTCTGTCTTTCAGACGTAAATTGCCACAGTGCTTTTCTCTTTAGTCCACTATCCTACCGTAATGACTCAGGTAAACATAGGGATATAAAGTTCATTTTCTAATGATCCGGAATAACAAAGTTCTACCTCCACATCTTTGATAAGATGGAAGAAAAAAACCCATCAAACTGTTTTAACCCAATATCTAGTTTGTTTTGAAACAAGAAGCCTATTTCTATTTAGGTTATAGAGGGTTTTTTTCTGTCAATGACGCTAGCAGTTTTTAATGTCAAAGGTTTCATCTATAACCTCCAAAATCCAGAGACTGCAGTAGCTTTGTGCTTTAGAAAATAAATTTTACTATGGTAATTACCAAGAATTCCAACAGAGATATTACCTTAAATCCAGTATTTCAGACATTTTGGTGGTCCAGTCAGAATATGAATTCTAAGTGACTTTCAGGGCTGGTTTTGTTGCCTGAGTTATGGAAAAGTGAATGATTACCTTCATTCATTGTGCAAGCAGCTAAAACTGGTCACGCTTTTTATTTCAAAATCAAAGTTGTGTTGTCTTGGAGTCCTACCTCTCTCAAAAGCTGTTATGATTGAACTAAACAAGCATTTTGTAAGTTTCTACCAAAGAATATTGATATTGGCTTTGATTTATCTGTCTTTCTACAGAATTAGAAGGTATAAAAAAGAAAAAAAACTTGTGCTAGGCAGTACAAACGATGCACTGCAACTATAGTACAGGATTCCTGAAAAAGACTCCTGCAAGACTTTGTTTCTGTTGTATTTAACTTTCTCTAATTAAAACTCTATAAACTGGAGAGTGGAAAAAAATTTTCCATAATGCAGGTGATAAAAAGCAGATGTGTATGACCCACTCCTATCAGTAGATACATGAAAGGACCTAAGACGGTTCCCATTTTAAGACAAGTGAATAATTTACATTAGTTCTCGGGTTATTATATTTTCTTTTTCCGTAGAAGGAGGAAACTTTGTGAAGACCTGTTTTTTTCTAAAAAGAAAAAAAATTTGGCAGAGGACTTTGCCTTTGAAAACCTGTATCTTTACATTACGAGCCACACTTTGAAAAGGAGAATTCACAGACAACCTTTCTGCCCCTCCAATTGTGTAATATCCTTGAAGTAATTACTTCCATAAAAAGCTAATCAAAGAAAACATGTAATCATTGTTTATGTCTTTTCATGGAGTTGGCAGAGTTTATGAAATAGTTGCATAATTTTATGGAGCTTGAGGTAGCCATGAAAGCATGATCAAAGGCTTAGGAATGAAAGCTGTGCAGATATTTCATACTTGTTCTCTACTTGTGATGTAAGATCTTACAAAATGTTCATACTGTAAAAAAAAAAGAATTTTCCTTTGTTGAACTTCATGAGGTTTCTACCAGCTTCTTTCTCCAACCTGTCCAGATCCTTCTGAATAGCAGCACTGCCTTGCCATCGGGTATTTACTGCTTTCCCCCAGTGTGGTATCATTTATGAACTTGCTGAGAGGAGACTCCATCTCTGTCATCAAAGAGATTAAACAGTATTGATAGCATTGATCCTGGAAGGATGCTACTAGTAACTAGCCACCAGTTAGACTTTGTACTGTACTTTATGCTGATCATAACTCTGTGAGCCTAACGATTCAGCAGTTTCCCATCCATCTTATTATCTACTAATACAATCCATACCTTAGTATAGCTAGAAGGGTAATACGGAAAACCATATAAAAGGCTTTGCTATAGTCTAGCTATACAACATCCACTGCTTTTCCCTTGTCCCCAGAGTCAGTTATCTCATCAAAAAAGGCAATGAGGTCAGTGAGGCTTGATTCCTCTATGGTACAGGTATGCTAGTTATTCCTAATCATCATCTTGTTCTTCTTGATCCTGGAAATGGCTTTCAGCAATATTTTCTCCATACTTTCCCAGAGACTGAGGTTAGATTGACTAGTCTGCAGTACCCTGGGTCCTCTTTGGCTCTCTTGAATATGGGTGTGATGTGGTTTTTTTGCAGTCATCAAAAACCTCCCCTGATTGCCATGACAATTCAAAGATGAATGGGAGTTGGCATATGTCGACGTCAGCCAGCTCTCCCAGGACCCTTGGGTACACCCCATGAGGTCCCATGGACTGGTGTGTGTCCAGTGGGTTAAGCATGACTTTACCATCGGCACTATCTCACTCTTATAGATCCTGCTATACATGCATCCTAAATTCTGTATTTCTGCAATGAAAGGCAGAAAACAAGAAGAAGTGAAGAGTTTTCTCCACTTCCAAAAATATTAATATCATCGCACATTCTTAGTTACAAATCCTGAGTGCATTTTTAGTTCCAACAAACTATTTCAGCTGAATTATTTCCCAAATGTCTCTGACAATAATTTTTAATTTAAATATTTATAATATTAATCTTGTTTATAGTTAGTTTTTAGAGGGAAAGCACAGCTGAGGAAATTACTATGAAGTACAACTAGACACTTGAACTGGTGTCCTTCCTTCCTTTTCAGGAAAGTACCCAAAGAAAACATGCTGTCTGTCCTCCTCTGGTTTCATCACCTAGCTTTTGAACCTATTGACCAGCTTTATCCAATAGGAAAAAAAAGAAAAAGGCAAAATAGTTAGTTAAATTCCCATAAATCTTAAAAAATAAAACCAAAAAAAGTGCTTTTATTAATAAGGGGATATAAATAAGCAATAAGAAATCAGAGGTTTTACACTGGCCAGCTGGGTGCTGACAAGCTATCAGAGTTCACCTAGCTCTAGGTGAGTTGAAACATGTGTTGGTTATTGCCCAAGGAGCCTTCCACAGGAATTAATAGAATACCTAATAAGAGGTTTGCTACTTCACCTGAACATATAACTTAATAGATACTAATAAATTTGTTCCTCTTTGTTCTTTCTTAATATCATAAGAACAAAATTAGACATTCTGTACACTTCTGTACCAAACTGCCCAGCGCTATTTTCTGTACGGAGTTCATTTTTCCACTCTTTTTCATTTGTTTCTGGTAGTTTACGTCTGTGCTAACCTTTGATCTGCTCATGTTTCTGCTTGCTTAGTTGTAGTACAAAACACATGTTGTATACAAGATGCCATGTAATAGGCCCATTGGAGAACCACAGAATCATAGAATGGATAGAGTTGGAAGGGACCTTAGAGATCGTTGAATTCCAACCCCCCTGCCATGGGCAGGGACACCTCCACTAGAGCAGGTTGCCCAAAGCCCCATCCAGCCTGGCCTTGAACACTTCCAGGGATGGGGAATTCACAATTTCCCTGGCCAACCTGTTCCAGTGTCTCACCACCCTCACTGTAAAGAATTTCTTCGTAATATCTCATCTAAATCTCCCCTCTTCCAATTTAAAACCAATACCCCTTGTCCTGTCACTACACTTCCTGACAAAGAGTCCCTCTCCGGCTCTCCTGTAGGCTCCCTTCAGATATTGGAAGGCTGCAATGAGGTCTCCCCGGAGCCTTCTCTTCTGCAGGCGGAACAACCCCAACTCTCTCAGCCTGTCTTCATAGGGGAGGAGCTCCAGCTCTCTATTCCAACAGGTCCATGTCCTTCCTGTGTTGAGGATTCCAAAGCTGGACACAGTACTCCAGGTGCGGTCTCACGAGCGCAGAGTAGAGGGGATTATGTCTGATAATGACTAGAAGAAACCTCCAAGGTTATTTGTGAAGCTGCTGAAATAGCTGAAAAATAGACATTAAACCCTTGGATAAGCATAATCAATACCCAAATTTATTTCGAATGACTGTATGTCATAAAAAGTTGGTTTTAAGAGGTAACAAAGTATACAAATGTTATGTTTTGGCATATTGCTTCACTGAAAGATTAAAATGATCTCCTGTCTTCAAAAGTGAGAGTCTTTTCACAGTTGCTTTCATAATGCATACACATAAATAGAATAATCATTTTCAACTGTTTTTCAATGTATAGGTGCTGAGGATAAATGAAAGGACCAAACTCATCCCAGGGTTTTTTTCCATTAACATCAAAACCAGGCGAATCATTTTCCATCCACTGGGAAAAGCCAGTTTTCCTTCTCCTCTTTCTCAATCTTAGTCTCTTACCAGTTTCTATGTCCCTCACCGTGGATCTAGGATACTACTTCAACAGTGGCACCATAGCTTGCATTTAGGCCACATTTACATCACCTCAGTGTTGCTCACAGCTCCCTCTTGGTTTCATTTTCTGTCAGAGAAGAACAGGGAGGGCAGAGCCTGCTCTTTAGGGCCTTTTGCTCCTCAGATGCTTCCAGGAGGTAGGCAAGACTGCCTCACTGTAGGCATGATCAGCTGAGAAACTCCCACACATGTAGCTCCCAGGATAACACCCAGTCAAATTGCACTCCTCTGCTCTCCAACAGACTTATAAGCATTTACCAGAAGTAACAGCACGGTCTTTTCTTTTCTGAGTTGGAGGCAAAAGCAGAATTACTTTCAAGCCACCTGTGCCAAAATTTAGTTGCCTTCAACCTACAACATCATAAAAATGATTGACTTGCAAACATGATAGTCCTAAGGAAGACTCTCAATACCTCTGGCAACACCATGCTGCTGTGATAGGTATCTAGCTCTGCCTAAAGCAGATATATATACAAATAAACCCAAATCCATTCTTCACTAGCAGGAAGGGGATGCCAAAAATTGTTCTCAGAAACACAGTAAGGAATAGTACATATTTACACAGTGTTTATGATTGCTTTTCTTTTTCATTATTTATGTCACAAATATGAAATATCCACAGGGCCTTCATTCTCAGGCCTTTGATCATGGCATGGCATCCTAATATCCTCCCTGTGTGCTAGGACGATGTCTCTGTATTCCTCCCAGGCTACCAGTCCCTGCTTTCACCTTCTGTACACTCACTTTTACATTTGAGTTTTGCCCGGATCTCCTTGTTCATCAATTCAGGCCTCCTGGTCTTTTTGCCTGATTTCCTTGCTCATCAGGATGGACCACTCTTGAGCTTGGAGGAGAACATCCTTGAATATCAACCAGCTCTCTTGGACCCCTCTTTGATTCAGGTCCTTATCCCCATGGGAGTCTTTCAAGCAGATCCATGAAGAGGCCAAAGTCTGCTTATGCCTGGCTGTGGTGTTCCTCTGGCAGATACTGGGGTGGTTGAAGCCCCCCTATGAGGACAGGGACCTGTAAATGAGAGGCTACTTCTAGTTGTCTGTAGAAGGCCTCATCCACATAACTGATGAGAAAAAACTGGTAGAATATGTTTGTTCAGCCTTGAGAACAGAGCCTACAGGGAGTCTTAATTGTTGCCTCTAAGTGCTGAATGGGAAGGTGTAGAGAAGTTGGAGCCAGACTGTGCTTGAAGGTGTATGGAGAAGAGAGAAACAGAAATAAGCACAATCAGGAACATGAGAAATTCCAATCAGCTTTAAGAAAAAGCTTTTTCACTGAGATCATGCTTAAGCACTGGAACATTGTCTGGAGAAGCTATGAAATCTCCAGTTCTGAGGTTTTTTTGAGATATTACTGGACAAAGCCCTGAGCAAGCTGATATAATTGGCCCTACTTTAAACAGAGGGTTGGATGAGGTGACCTCTACTAGCCACGTCCAACATAAATTACTCTGTAACTTCTGGCTTGCTAATGCGAAGTGAAACAAAGACATTTTGTAGGCCCTGAATGGCTGCTTCCAAGGCTCTGAGTAGTACAAACTCATCCTGAACAGTTCAGTGGGTCTTGGACTCTGCTAGGCTAGAAGACAAAAACCAAGCAAATGGGCCCCTGTCACCACTTATTGACATGCCTTCTTGTAATTCTTGATAAATACTTGAATGTGCTGTGAAGAACAAACATGTAGGTGGAATGAGAAAGGCTGAAATAAGGCTATCAGTCTACTGTATACATGACATGCAGTCATGTCCTTCTCTGCTCAGGATGAAAATACTTTCTTGCCAGGCATACAGTATGCCTGATTAAAGCCATAACAGCAATGTTTACAAGAGTAAGAGGAATAAACATATGGTGTGTATAATATAAATGTTAGAAACCAATCTCCTGTGTAGGTGGTTATTAAACATACATGTTGCATTAAATCCTGTCAGACCATGTAACAAATTGAAACTTACTGTTATGATGTTTTATACAAAAGGTGACCGACACTTTGATTGTTAGGTTCAGATGAATTATGGACTGAAATAAGAAAGCTGAAACTTCAGCCTTAACACCTGAAAAGAAACAACATTTTCACATCTATTGACATCTGAATTGCTTTTCACAAAATTTGACCTTCTGATGTTACTCAAATGACCAGCATTGCGTATCAGACTTACTGAAGTTTAAATTGCTCTTGCTTATGATTTTGTTCTATTTTAGTTTGAAGTTTGTAGCCTATTTAAAATGGTTTTGCTATTTTAAATGAGAACATTTGCTTGCTTTACTGTTGTATCTTACATGGTACTGTGAGCCGAATATGTAGTACAGCATTGTCTGTGTAACTAAAGAGGCGAAGGCAGCAAATTTCATATTCCAACTGCCAAAGAATTTAACAAGACTACTGACAAATCAGTAACACAAATATTTTTGTATCCTGTCTATGAATTCCCGTAGAGATCCTTATTCCTCACTTTCCCAACATGACTCCTTAAGAGCATGTCTTCCATGTTTTATGCAGTTTGAGTTTTAAAAAACTAACTTGTTTACAAATTTTTGTGGGATTTAAAAATCATTAGTGCATAATTAAATAAAAACACTATAGCTTGGAAATTTGATAGTTATGACTAGCAGATAGAGGAGACATCAGAGGAGTTGATCTACAGATGTCATTAAGAATGATAAAGCTAATTGACTTAATCAGCAAAGCTGACCAAACACGGATGTGCCTCAGTGGGGAATAAATGAAGCTAAAAGCACTCAGGAGAATAGTTAATCCAAATGAAGTAACTTGCTATACAGACAGGTGTTGGAAGGAAAAGACACTCCAGATAATGTCTATCTCCACTGAATGGAAGGTACTTAATCAGTCTGAAGTCTTATTTGGGGTGTGGAGGGCATTAGACTACCTAATGCCATAACAAAGTCCTTCATCATTAGTTTCCCATCTATATTTAGTAGAGAATTTAACATGTTCTTTGGTAACTCTGACCCTTACTTCTTGCTTGTTATTATGGAATTAGATACACTGTGAGGAAAATATATCCTTTCATAAATCATTTTAAGTACTGTGGCTATAACTAGAATAATATCATGCATTATAATGTCATATCATCTTTTTAAAACAGAAAGTTCAGCTACTCAAGAGAGCAGTATACATCTTTTTCAGTAAAATGGTGTTCTGAGAAATCTTTGTAAGAATAGTTAAATACTAAGTACAAGTCAATGGTTTAATGCCTGCAAAACACTCAATGTGTTTCTAATGATCCCATAAAAATCGAGTATCCATCTAGATTATTTTTTTTTTACATGGCTGTGAAGAACAAGATGAAATATTTACCTCGTAATGCTGTTGCTGAGCTTGTACACTAACATGCTGACTTAGTTCGGCTGTGGGGACTTGAGCATCTTCTCACCTCATGAAGAAAAATCAGCAGCAAGCTCAGAGGGCAGAGGAGAGTCAGCTTTCCCGTGTGGCCCTGCACCAGTGCCCTGTGCTCAGCGTGTGGAGCTGATGAACCTGATATGTACGTTCCTAAAGTGCCTGGTAGGGCATCTTGAATCCAGAACCCTGACCAGGACCACAGGAGACCCTGCCAGTATTAGTAGAGAGGTTGTTAATTCCAGAGATGCTCCTTGGCAAATTTAAGAAAGAAAAGCAGCCCTCCCCCCAAGGGTGTATCCTACCAACAGTTACCAAACCATCTTTCCCTTCTGATTTGGTGTTTCCATCCTCTTGAGTGTAAACAGGAGGTAAAAACGCTGGACTTGGCGTGGAAGCTGTGCACCTGTAAGTGCTGTTGGACTTTTAGAAGGCTCACGTTTTATTACGGGGAAACTAACAACTTAGTTCCATAGAACTACCAATGTAGTTCAGTAAGAAGCCTCCTCACGGCAAGATTTTGGCGAGATCTAGACGCTGAGGTGAGCAGGTGGTGTAACCTGTCACAGTTAAGCACACTGCAGCTACCTGCCCCTTTCACTTCACCTACCTCTGTCCCAGCTCACGCCGGACACCTTCCTCATCTCATGCCCTGGACCTAAACTCTAATTTTTGCCGTGAGATATGACGAGCTTTAGTTGCCACCAAGCACGCCACGCTTGCCCCATCACCCCCCCCGGGCTGGTGTCCCCCTTTCACCCCTCCCGCAACTGCTCCCCTGGTTATCCCACCCCCACACCGCCCCCGGCCCACGGCTCCCGCGGAACCAG
>NW_015091129.1:652585-665363 GCF_001431845.1 Calidris pugnax | reverse complement strand
CGAGGGGGCGGCGGGCGGCGGCCGCGGGCGGCTGGCGGAGTCCTGGCGGAGGCTGAGCTCCCGGCGCGGCTCCGCCAAGCGCGGCGGACCTTCCGGGGCCGCGCCGCCGGTGAGTGCCCCACGGCCGCGACCGGGAGCGGGACCCTCCGTCCGGGCACCTGGTGAATCCGGGCGCTGGGTGGGGGTGGTTGTTTGAGAGAACCTGTTGCGCTTTGGGAGGAAGAACCCCGCTTCCCCGAGGGCTGGTTGTAGTTACAACGGGTGCGTGTCTCCCGGTGTGTGCGTGTGCCCGAGGGTCCCCGCGTATTCCCCGCGGGAGCAGCCCCGTCGCGGGTGTCGGAGCCGCCCGGCAGCGCAGCAGGCAGGTAGCGGCCGGAGGCTTGTCCTTGCGCCGTGCAAGTGGCGGCTGTCACAAGCCAAAGGCTGGAAACATGTGCTGGGGAACCGGAGGGTTTCTTCTGGGGAAGGTGTCTTCTTCCTTGGTGGCGTGCCTGCCTTCAGCCGGCTCGGTGGGATCTGTCCGGAATCTCTGAGGCGGACGGACAGACATCTTAAGAGGTGTTGAAGCGTGGCACAGCATAGGTTACATGTCAGGAAAGCAAACGTCTCGGCAAGATGCACGGGGAAATTGAGAGAACAAGTTGAGTATTCAAGTAGAAGGATTGAGTGGCGTTTATTAGAGTGCTTGATTGTCTTCTTCGTTGGGATCAGAACCCTCGCGCTAGGTGTTGAACAAACACATACAAAGATTTTGGATTAACTGCTCCCTGTCCAAGTATAACCTCACTCCTCGTGTTTAGAAACAATGTTGTGTGTTCTTACCTCAAGCTGGCACTCCGAGGTCTGGAGTGATGTATGCCTTATTCAACAGATCAAATGTCTTGTTTCAAAAAGAAACATAGAATTGTGAGCTGTTGAGCTGGGGGGAAGCTGCTCACGGGTTGAATGCCAGTTGGAGAAATTACATGAGGGTGAAGAGACCTACGGTAGAAAAGATGCCATGGCAACAAGAAAGCATCAGAGAAAGTAACAATATTCTCTTATGGACGGGGAAGAGGAGGAGCATTGCATTCATCTGTGCCACGCTGTAGATTAAAATACTAGGGTGGTTTTTTTTTCAGAATTTTCTTTTAGAATACACTACTTTGCAATAGGTGCCTTAGATTTAGCTCCCAGGTAAGGGTTCTATCACCAGAACTCATCAAAAAAATGCACAATGCAGTTGAGGATAGGGGTTTTTTTTGTAGGGGTTGTGGAGTTTCTGTAGTTCTAAACAAGGTGGTTTTTAGCGCTTAAAGCAGAGTTGAATCCTTTGTCCAGGTGGAAGCCTGAATGAGGTTCAGTTTTCACCAGAATCGAAAGTCAGCATTAATCTTTGATTAATCTTTACATTTTCAGAATCTTTCTGAACGGATGAGCGACTTCTTTCTGTCATCTTCTCTAAAGCAGTACTAAAGCAGTGTATTTATACTAGTGATTTCCATTACACTTAAACTGCTAAGATCCATAAATTGCAGGACAGATGGGAATGGTTGATTCTGGGTGTTTTTTAATTTGTGTTAATTTTTTAACAAAACACTGGGCTTTTTTTGTGTGAATGGGTAGCCATTAGTTTGTGCTTTCTTCATTTATACACTTTTTTTATAAGAGAGCAGAGGATTTCTGAAATTGCATTTCACTAAGAATAATTCACTTGGGACCATTTTCCAAAGCAGTGTCAGAACATATTAATCCTTAAGACATTTCCCACCAACAACTTCCTTTTCCTTCCCCCTTGCTCCCAAAAAATCCATGAAAAAAAGTGTAAGATTTAAATCCTTTTAGCATTAGCATTATGGCCTCCCTCCAGCCTTGTCTCCCTGATTGTGTTTTTCTGGCAGGAATTCCTGTTTGTCTGCCATAGTTAACTTTTTTAAGGTTGTCACTGGTCTGAGGAGGACTTTTGGTAGTCGGTGCTGAAGTAGGAGGTGACACTGTGACACTGTGCATGTTTATTATTTTTTTCTCATGGTTCTTCCCTAATCTTGTCCTAATAACATTGTTCCAGGGTCTCAGGTGATTTCTGTGCTTTTTCAGTTAAGCAAAGCTCATTTTGGTCACCACTTCCTTAGAGTAATCTCTGGGGTTTAACCTATGTGACAAACTTACTTCTTTAACATTAAAATTTATTCAAAAGAAAATGCAGAGTAACTCAGGGGGCAAGGGTGTATTTGTTTTGCATAAAGGGTTTCATCTGAAGGTCTTGCAAAGATATTTAGGTATTTGTTCTTGTTGTGCAAGAAAAGGAAAATTCTGCATTTTGAAGAACTAATTTCCTCCCTTTTAAAGCTTACTTTAGTTTTTCTGTCAAATGCAGAATTTAAAAATAAGTAATTGCACATCACAATTAGCAGTGCAAATAGCTGTTTTCTTTTTCTGAATCTTTTCTTATCATGTACAGTTTACCAATATCTGAATTTTTGAGCCTTCCTTTTCTTCACATGATTATAGAAACTGCTGATCCTGATGTTTCTCACTTATTCAATGAAAAAGTAACATGTAATAATCCTAAAAGCTGAATTTTTTTGTTTTATATCTTTAATTGTTAATTCCTGAAGACTAATTTGTACTCTTACTTCTTTAACAAAACATGTTTTTTATTTTTATTTAGCTTGTTTTGATGTTAGTCCTTGAGTGATAGAGGAGTTGTTTTATTGGCAGGAGCTGAGGAAGGGATGGATATTTTAGATAAAAAAGGTTTGCGAGGGCTAACATTAGCTACATCACAGGTGTGATGCTGCCTCTAAACAATCTCTAACTTTAAAGCTCTTATCTCTGTTTCTCACATGCTGACCTCGGTTACATTAAGGGATTAAAGAACAGATATTGCTTTAGAAATTAAGCCTTTTCTGCTGTTTTCGTCCCCATCATCTGCTTGTGCAACTCTAGTAAAGGAAAGCTGAGTGGGAATCCCCCTGCTCAAACTGATGAAAGTTTTGCCATTCAAAACAACAGATCACATTTTGGATCATGTTAAATTTCTGCCCGTAAAGAGAAGTGTCTTGCTTCTTTATACCAAAACCTTGAGTGTCATTTGTACTTACGGCTTCTGAATTTTGTTAGTTTTTCAACCCATTTTAACCAAGGGCTGAACAGTATAGTGTTCTAGTTTAGTAAAAAAGAAGATAAATGGCTGTTCTGCTGTACAGTTTGTGATTACAGCAACTTATTTTCTTTATTGTTCAAAGGTAATAGGTTTTTCTTATTGCTTTTGAGCTGAATTTTCCCACAGGATATTTACAGTAGCTCAGAAAACAAAACAAAAAGATAACTGAGAAATGTACAAACATATGAAATATAACTTTTCTTTTTTGTCTCACTGTGGCATCAATGAAGTTACAGGTGTGAACCAGGTCATTGGTCATGTTCTGGAAACTGAAAGTTGGATCGGCTGAGTACAAAAGATTAGCAGGGAGAAATCAGCCACTTTATGGCAGAGCTTACATGTCTGTATGGCTGGAGAAGAGTACAGCAGTTGTCACCCAGTGGGTGAAGAGCTGGTTTTCAGAGTGACTTCTTGTGGAGCAGATTTGGGAGCCTCGAACAAAACTTACCTTGCCCTCTGACTTCCAGATTTATGAATTTAAGCAATTAGCTGTCATTTCCTCTTTCTCACTTAACTGTGGCAAAAGCATCTTTGCCAAGACGCTGGCCAGAGTGGCGAGAACGCCATTAAATTAGGAGTGACACAGGAGACAGATTACAGCCCAGAGTTAAGTGACAAAATGGTGGGGCAAGGGCAGAAAGCAAAATTGCAGGACAAAGGGAGTATAGCAGGGCTTGGGCATTTTAGAACAGGACAGAAGGACACCCACCTCCAGGGTGTGTGCACAACCACACAGAGCCTGGGAGTTGAGCAGGAGGGATGAGAGCTCAGCATGTGATCACAGAGCTGCAGCATCGCTGGAATACCTGTGACATGGTGGGACAGCTCATGTGGCTGGAGTGCTGTGATGGATAAAGATGAGACCTTCAGAAGAGACAGGCAGGGAAGAGGAGGAAGGGAGCTGCCCTCTGAGTGAAGGAGCAGCTCAGATGTGTGGGGCTCCGGTCTGAATTATGAGCTTGTGGGTAAGGATCAGAGGAGAGGTCACAAAGTGTGACGCTCTGGTGGGATGTGTTACAGACCACTGACCTGGGTAAGGAATTGGGTGGAGCTTTCTCTGAATAACCTGAAGAAGTCTCAGTGTCACAGATCCCCATCCTCATTGAGAACTTTAACATATCAGGACACTAGCCATCCAGGAGATTGCTGGAGGGTGTCAAGTACAACTTCTCCAGTGCTTGTGCAGCACCCTATGCAAACCCTGTCCATAGGAAGGCTGGCTCATTTTGCTCATTCAAGCTATTACAGGATTTTCTTCCAAGGAAACAACTCTGCCTTTTCTGCTGGCAAGCAGAAACAATGTTCTCATGAGAAGTTCTTGCTGCACTTTTAGATGAACACAAGGCAGTGCAGGTGGTATAATTGCCAGTGATGAGTGGGAGCTGCCTGCAACCTCCTTAAAATTAACTGGCTGAATTTGTCCTATGGCTATGGAATTTGTGCAGCACAACACAGCCTGAAGGCCGCCACATATGCAGTGCAGCACAGCATAGATAAGGGTCTACTCAGGTTAACTGGTGTGTGGTTCACTGCCTCCTTGATATGCAATGGTCTCCCTGTCAGCATCTCTACAGATGGAGAAGGTGATACAGCGACAGCAGACACAGATAAGGCAGGTCATCATCACTTTCTTGGTTGTCACCAGCAATGTCTCTCCACTTAGTGATGGGCCTCAAGGAGGAGGGGAGCTACGAGCCAGTGATGATGGTCAAGTTGGGGTTGCTCAGGAGCACTTGACACACACACTTCGCTGGGACTCATCAGATTGCACCCCAAAGTGCTGAGGAAGGTGGCTGATGTCTTTGTGCAGCTGACCTCCATCAGCTCTCAAAAGTTGTGGAGATCAGATAGGTGCCCAACAACTGGAGAGAGACAAATGTCACACTTAAAGCCACCCTGAGGAATTACAGGCCCGCCAGCCTCCTGTCAGTCCCAGGTAAAATCCAGGAGTGAGACCTCCCGGAGACCATCCCCTCCCACAGCAGGGAGAACACAGTGATGAGGGGCTGTTGGCAAGGATCTACCAAGGGTAAATCATACCTGACCCATCTGACTGCTTTCTGTGACAAAATCATGGGGATGAGAGGAGAGCAGTGTCTGCCACCTACCTCCACACTAATCAGGCTGTCAGCACTGTCTCCTGCAATGTTCTTGTACCTGGACTGGGATATTACAGTCTGGGAAGAAGGACACGTTGCCAGGTGAGGACTTGGTTGGGTGGTGGGCTCACAGGGTAGTGGTTATGGGTTGGATGCTGCCTGGAGGCTGGTATCCAGCAGGGTCCTGCAGAATCTGTGTTGGGACTTTCCTGTTCAGCATCTCCAGCAGCAACACAGAAGAAGGGATTGAGTACACACGCAGACCAGGGGCATGGCCCTGGGTGCTGGTGGGCAGCGAGCCAAGATGGAACCACCCATGTGCCTGGGCAGCAATGAGGGCCAGCAGTGCCTGGGGTCGTGTGAGCAGAACATGGCCTGCTTGGTGCTTGCCAGACCCTGTCTGGGTGTTGCCTCCAGTCTGGGTCCTGAACACAGGAACACAGACAAAATGGTGGGAGGTGAGGGTAGGCCACCAAGATGGTGGAGCTGAAGCCTGTACCCTGCCAGGAGACATTTCAGTACCAGGGCTTGTTCAGCCAGGAGAAGTGATGTCTTTGTGGGCACACAACAGCGTTCTTGGCACTGATGGGAGCGGATGGAGGAGATGCAGTTGGGCTCTTCACAGTGGTGAGAGGAAGGAGAGCAAGAGGCAGCAACAGAAGCTGAAACATGGGAGGCTCAGGCTGGGGATAAGGAGAAGCCTTTTCCCCAGTGGGACAACCCAGCAGTGGAGCTGGGCCCTGGGGAAGATGTGCAGCCTCCATGTTTGGGGGTTTCATGCCTCAACTGGGTGAAGCCATCAGCAGCCCAGTCTGACTCCCTAGCTGAGCCTGTTCTGGGCAGGGGCTGGGACTGGAGACCTCCTCAGGTCCCTGCCAGCCTGAGTTACCTTGGGATTGTGTAAATCAGCAGTAGAAACTCCCTTGAGAATTAATTTACAAGATGCACAGTAGCACATCTAGTAACTCCTGTCTATAATCTAATAACTTCTTGAAAAACTTATACCAACAGAAGTGAAAACGCTCTTCTTAAGAAAAGCAGAAAGAGGAGTTCTAGCCCAGGGCAGGGGCAGGTAAAATAATCAAATAATATTGTACAATGGGTAACACTTTGCTTGGCCATTCTCCCTCCTGCACCGGTGGGAGGGTGCACCCCTGTCTCCTGCAGCCCCCCCAGCTCAGCCACGGCTCCTTGCTGCCTCCTCCAGCTAGAGGATTTAGCTCGCATGAGCTAGTGACAAGCAGGTGTCCGTTAGATTTGAACATAATACTTTTCTGATGGTTTCATTGCCCAGAAAGCGTAACAATAACAAAATCCAATAAAAATGGAAACCAGAAATCTCTGTCAGCGGTGTGACTGGGAGGTGAGAAGAGGTCTTGGGCAGATGAAGCCTACGAGAGGTGCTTGCGCGGGTTGCAAGTTGGACGTTGCTGCTACTGTAGGACTTAACATCATCAGATAAGTTGCAATGAATTTTACTCTGATCTAGTTTTACCATCTTTGAAGGAAATATTTGTTTTTGTCATGAATTTTTGAAAGCTCTTGGTAGCTGAAGAAAGCATAGCTAGTTCTTTGCACAAATACTTTGCACAAATACTTTGTCTAGCTTTTATTTTTGGTAATTGCTCTTTTTTCTTCATTTTGGCATCTATAAAATTAATTTTAAAATATTCTATAGTATACAGTGGAGTGTTTTGGGGTGTTTTAGTTTGTTTCTGTGTGCTGATAATTTTTAAGTGATGGCTGGCCTTCCTTTTTAATAAAAGATTGATTTCAAACTGAACTTCTAGAATTAACAGACATCCTTTAAATTCTTGAACACTTGTAATTGTATGCTGTGGATGAACTGGTAGTCTGTGAGTTGGTGACATAGAATTACCATTGTCCCCAACCACCCTTCTTTTCTATTGGACCTTTTATCTATTGTCTGTTCTGTTCACTTGTTCAGGTCTTGCCTGATGATACTGGATTTCATTAAGAAGAGAAAAAAAGTTTTAAATTGCAAACAATAATTTAAGAGTAAGGAAAATGGAAGCCAAGGGGTGTGAGAACATGAGAAGTCCCCACACCTGTGACTAGGAGCATGAAAATGTGTCTAGATCAGGAGACATTTTTATCTTCTACAATCTCTTTTGCAAGTGAGATCTCTGTGGTATTTTGAGTTATACCTTTTCTGTGGTATATTTTTTTTCACTATTTCTCTTTTCACTGTAGGAAGCAACTGCTATGAGGCATGCATGTAGGCTTTTGCAATTCACCTGAAAGTTATGGGGTATTCTTTTATTCATCGTACCATAACACAGATAAGTACTTCTCAAAGTATCCCAAGATGTTAATATCAGTTGAGAAATCAGGAGCACATCTTTAGACACAACTTGCACTTTTTAGTCTAACACTGTCTGGAAAGTTATATGAGTATCCCATTATAACCTATTTGCTCTGTTTGTAGCTGAAAACAACTCTTTAGAGACACATATGTAATACTTCTGCTGAAGCAGCACTTCAACAATTCTGTCACATTTCAAAATGAAAATGTAAAAAAAAGGTCTTATTCTTTTCTGATACAAGTAGTTTTTTCTGTTCTTCTTATGCTCTTTTTGCTTTTAGATAACATATTTCCTTTAATGACATAATGGAAGTATAGTGTAAAGAATATGCCAAGTAGGCGATCTCCTGTTGCAACTTTTTGAAGTTTTTATGAATTTCAGAGAAACTGTCTTGTTATAGACTGCAGAGCTGCAAGGAGAGAAAAATAAAATATCAAGTCAAAATAAGCAACCCAATGAAAACTTTATGCTACTTATTGCCAGACTTTAAGTGCTTGCTCTCTGGAAATAAAGTGTGATGAGAAAAAGTATCTGATGGTAATGCATTAATTTCCTATAGCTGTTTATTCTGTCTTAATTTCTCATTATTTCCTCTGAATGGCAATAACATGATATTTACTGTGACTATTTTTTCAACATTTTACTCATATATTTAATTATCTCTTTATGAACACATGTAACATAGCTTTATTTTTAGTGGCTAGCCTGAGCTGGTTTATAGATGAGCTCAGGAAAAATGTAGATTTTATGGAGATAGGCGAAGCGTCAGAGATGTCAGATATTTAATGCTATTATACATTTAAGATCAAGAATAAATGAATGGAGAAACGTGTATATGTATATTTATATGTGCATAAGTATTTCTCAACTTACTGGAAACTGATTTCCAAATCTAAGACTGAGAAAGTCAGAGGAAGTTCCTAGGAGCAAAAGCTTATGTTTAGCTGTATAAATGGTATGCTATTTCAAGTTGGTCAGGTCCTTAACATTGGAATATTGTTCAACCCATAGAAGGAGCATTAGCAGTGTTAACCAAGAGTTGAATCACACAAGCCGCTTCTTTGTGGTTATCATCATCAGCATCTTTTAAAAATTAAAGACCCAGTTTGCGCTGACTGACAGGTTCTTATGTACATGCTTTGAAGATTTTAGCTATGGAATAATAAAGTCTGTGAACTTCATATTCTTTTGGGGAGGAGACTTGTTTTCAAAGCTATCAAAACTAAAGGCGAAGCCTGGACCTTTTTCTTGAACAAGCAGAGGTGACTGTAATAATTCTGCAGACCTAATAGCCTATTATTTCCGTTCTCTGACTCCAGGCGTAGGCCTCCATTAGTATTTCTTGCACCTCCAGAATGTGCCCTTACACTGACCTACAGGATATTCTGGCACAGGGCCTGTTACTCTTTTGAGTGAATAAGGTTATTTGGGAAGGTGAAGATGGGCCTTGTACCCACCCTGATGGCTTCTTCACTGGACTAGTTCGTGTGCTGAAGATGCTAATGAGTTCTTCTCTCTGTTTTAAGAGTAGAACTAAGGTGAATCTAGCCTGCAATGTTGAAATTCAGTTCTTGATGGAAAAGCTGAAACATACCATAGTATGTATCGCTATTTGCTCTCATTTTTTCTTTTCAGTTTGAAGGCAGTTGTTATGGAGAACCCAAATCTGCAGTAGCTTTACCTCTTCAGTTTTCTCTGGTTCCCCAATACAAACCAACCTTTGTTGTTAAAGGATTTCCAGACACCAGAAGTTTCAGGGTCAAATGTGCTCTATGGAATTTCATTAGTGGTCCCTCAAGAGAAAGGGATACAAAAAAAGGGAATGAAACAGAAAAGGAAATGTGGCCAGTGCATGTGACTGGTTGACTTAGAATTTCCAAAGGGGCTGGTGGGAAGCTCTGAGTCTCAAAAAGTTGTCATAAGAAATGAGTAAGACTGTAAAAATACCAGAAATTGTGAATGAAGGTTGGGGACAAGTGGAAAGCTACTGAGGCAACAAGGCAGGCAAGAAAGATTTTAATGAGCTCAGCAGTGAAGGTAGATGCAGTGAGGTCCACCTTACAGAGGTGAGCACATTTGTTCTCCCATTCAATTATGAAAATTGTGACAGGGCTGGATTTGATTCAATATAACTGCTCTGGAGATGATGATCTTTTGATTTTAGATATGCATTTTGGTGTGAAGAAAATATTACTCCAGTGTTTAGGTATTAGAGTAATTTTAAAAGGAAATATTAAAAGACAATTGTCAATCATTTACATTGACAGCAGAAGCACACAGATATTGTGTTGTATGAAAATACAATTTAATCAGAATTCAAGCTTTCAGCCTGTGTGGACCAGCACTACAAAGGCTCACATTCATTTCTGCCACAATGCATTTGAAGTTGGCGGAATATGCCCTGATGCTGAACATATAAAACTTTTAAATATAAGAATGTAAAAGTCTAGGGATACTAGAAAGCTTTTAAAAGGTCACAGTCTTAAAATTAACCCCTACAAGCCATTAAGAAGGCAAGCCCCTTAGTTATGATTGTTCTCTGTCAGTAGATTTGACAACCTTACTAAAACTCCCTAATGGTTATTTCTCTGAGGTACTGAGAGGACTTCAGGGATGTTCTATTGCACACTGTTGCATCAATTGAGTTGTGATGCAAATAGAGCAGTAATGATTTGTCCCTGTGTCAGTGCTGGGGTGTGACTGTATAGAAGCCAGTTCACGTTGCCAAGTAGGTAGTACTGGCACTATTCAGACTACAGAGGTTGTGAAAATCTAAGCTCAGTAATTAAGAAAATGCAGAATACAACAGGTGGATTGCAATGGACAACTTTCTTAAATGATGGCACAGTAGAAAGCAGTGGTTTCATTAACTGAGACGCGGTGTTGTTGATCATAGGATTTTTCTGCAGGAGTTAACCGAGAGTATATCTACCAAAATACCGAAGTTACTCACAGAAGGATATAATTCAAAATCTAATCAGTGAATATCCCTCTGTTGATATTAGTAAATTCTCAAATAAGGGATGAATTTTGAGTCAACAAAGAAGCACACATGATTTTGGTTCATCAAGTGCTTTTCTTGTTGTTATGAACAAGATGCTCAGAGCTGCTGTTTTGGATTTTGTTTCAGTACAGACACAAGGTCATCACTGCAGATCAAATAAACAGTGGCTATGAGATATAAATTAAGTGCAAGTCGCTGTTTGCATCTCTGTAATCAACCAACTGCTGCATTACAATTTGGTTGTGGTACCTCCATGGGAAAGCCATGGCAAAGTGGGAACTGTACAAAAATGTCTTTTAAAGCAGAAGTTTGCCATAGATATTTCTTATGCTTTTTAAAAGGGGGAGAGAACGACAACCAACATCCTCACTGATGCATACTGTTGGAGGGGTTTCTCATTTGAAGAGAAACTTAGAACCCGTTAAAGATCCCTATGTGCTGTGACTTGAGAAAAAATGCAGTTCACCCAGCTTCTGTAGATTGCACTTACTAAAATATTCTTATGCTTCTCCTTGCCCATCATCAGCACCTCTTTGTCCCACTTTTCCTGTTTCATCAGCTGTGGGATAAATGGTCTGAACCTCCTCCAGTCCAGTATCCCTTTTTAGGAGTTAATCGTACCTAAAGATGTCAGATTTTTCTTGTAAGTCTGTGGTTTATCTGTGTGTGTCTTCCATGGACTGTGCTGTGAACTCGCGTGTGTTAACTGTTCTATTCTTTCCCTTGAACAGAGACTTTCTGCAACACTGAGATTGCCATCTCTGCATATTTTCCTCTTCCCACTCCAATTTATATATATGTATGTGTGTGTGTATATATATATATCTGTGTAGAGTCTTCTTGAAAGTTGAGTCACAAAGATGTGTTTATATTGTGCTATTTTTGTAGAATGAGCAGAAAAACGCTGATGGGCTCATACCACTTTTTCATTGGGCTTTATATCTACAGATGAGTACAGGATACTTGAAGCAATGATTCTGCACCACAGCTGATACCATATCTCCTACCCACTATTTTTCTTTTGATTCCCCCTTTCCTCCTTTGTTTCATCTTCTTAGAAGCAACAGTGAAGTTAATATTATGATGCCCAGGCTGCTACCTGGCTTTTTCTAAGTCAGGCGAGTTAGACCATGGGCTGGAGTTATAGTTGTCTCAGACCCAGCCTGCTAAACTTGAAAGGGCTAGTGAGAATTTCTGGTACTCCTCTATAGGGTCAGGGTTCTTGTGACATAAAACAAACCATTTAGTATTGAAACTGGAGACAAGGCTTAACAAAACTGCCTGTCCAAATCTCTGTGTCTGTCTGGCTTTTTCTTTGTCTTGGTTTTGTTGGGTTTTTTTTCTGTTGTTGTTGGGTTGTGGTTTCTTTTTTTTTAAATTCTGGCAAAAGTTAAAAGGATGTCAGGGAAAATTTGTGTAAGGACATTTCTTAGACCATATCCAGCTGCTCATTTGGCATTATAACAGGATAGGAAGTGATTCTAATACCTGGACAGAGACTAAGATAGTCTCTGATAGAATTAGTCTCATAGCTGACTTTATTTAATGTCATGATATTGAAGATAATCTTTAGCCTCACGCTGAAAATATCAGGTGTATTCCTTTTGCATAAAGGTTAAAATGTTTTTAATTTTCTGGAGGTGGCGAGTCTAAAAGAATGAAATCATTCAGTCATATAAGAGTGTTTTTCTTCACTTACTAATATGGCATGAATAAGCTATGGCTAATTGTGCCTCCTGTGCTAATGACCTTGCTGAGTATGATGTTGTCATCGTCGGCAGCTAGGGAGATCACAGTTTATTACTAGTGGCTGGGGTGTGTGTTCCACTAACAGCTGCATATCTCATTGCAGAATGTGTTCTAATGGAAGCAACACTTCAAGTCAAATTAGGAAGGTTGAGAATATTTCACTGTTCCAGTAATATAACTAGATGAGATGCCTATACCTTTATAATCAGATCTAGTACAGTGGGAATAGGGTCTCAAATTCATTGTGTGAAAATCCGTAAGTGTTTTCTTAATTCAATTTATTAATGTTAGAACTTCAGCCACTGTAATTTCCAGGCCTCTGGATCTTGATGTTCCCCTTAATGAGAAGACACTCTTTTGCTGTCAGAATTTACAGAATTTACAGAATTGTAGTGGTTGGAAGGGACCTCAGAGATCATCGAGTCCAACCACAAAAAAAAAAAAAAAAAAAAAA